>NW_027186383.1:1917932-2020526 GCF_028583685.1 Petaurus breviceps papuanus
AGAGAGGAAGAGACAGAGAGACAGAGACAGAAAGAAAGACAGAGAGATAGAGAAAGAGACAGAGAGAGGTGGGAGGTAGCAAACAGGAGAAAACAGCTTGGTGGGTTTGTGCATGTAGGAGCAAATATAGAGAATGGAAAATAGAGAAGGAGTAAACCCAGAAGGTCAAGATTCTAAGAAGGTATGAAGGGGATTGAAATTCATGTTAATGGTTAGGTGAATGTCTTCACAAGGAAGGAAATGGGAAGAGGAAGTGATTCTGGAGGATGTTTTGCTGGAGTTCTTTCTGCATCAGACTTTCCCCACAAAAGCTGACTCTGAACCTTTTGAAAAAGAAGCAGCTTCTTATGCTCCAAGGACTCTTGTGAAGCATCCACATATACCAGCAGGTGTTAGGAGGCCTGTTACTAGACCCTGGGGAGAGGGAGGTGTGAAGAAGTGGTGACATGGTGATCGACAACTTCCTGCCTGGTGGTGTGGTGTTGGTCACATACAGACCCAGCCGAGCCAACTAGGAGTCATCCTGGCTTTCTGGAGTGTTTATCCAGGATTTGCTGAAAAGCCTGTAGACACCAATCACACTGTCTAACAGCTCTGCATTTGAGGTGACTCCTGTTGGATGGATTATGCTGCCAGAAGAAAACTAGAAAGTATCTTGTGACTCTATGGACACTTAGATGAGAATAGTGGGGCAAGGGGGAGGTTTTTCTTCTCTTCATACAATTAAATTCAGGGATTTTGGAAATGACATGTGAATATCTGGCTTCACAAATGGTGTCAACAGACAGGATTTGGTTTTCTGGACAGAGTTTGAGACACAACGACAAAGGCCTCTTGTGGGAGTGAGAGCCCCTGAAAAAGACTTGAAAGAATATTTTTGTTCAGAGAACTGTAATTCTGACTAAGATGCCTTTAATCTGCAAATAGAGGAGTAGACTGCTGGCTGTATAGCCCAAGGCAGTCAAGGACAGAATAGCTCCATATACACCGTGCTATTCATAGCAGCATATTTTGTCAAAGGAAAGACTTGGAAACCAAATCGATGTCCACTGACTTGGGAATGGCTGGACAAATTTTGGTACATGAACACAATGTAGTATTACTATGTTGTAAGAAATGATGAATGTGAATATTTTCGAGAGGCAGGGTATTACACGAAATGACGTAGAATGAAATAGACAAAACCAGGAAAATAATATCTATATAATGACAACAAGCATGTCAATGGAGAGAATGACCAGAAAACCCTCAACAATATGAAGTTACAATGACGAAGCTTGGCCCTGGAGAAAAGTCCAAAAAATGCACTTTATTCCATTCTGTGAAGTGGGAGACTATGAGTGTGGAATAGCTTAAATGAACAGACGCAGTTGTGTTTGATTACTTTGCTCAACTGATTTTGATCCTTCTTTTAATATATTTGTTACAAGGGATGGCTCTGTGGGCAGGGGAGGAGAGGGATGTATTTCAAAATAAAGGTTATGTAAAGAGAAACTATCAATAAAAATCTAACTAAAAAAATAAAATGAAAAAAGAGGAAGGAAATAGAAGAGATAAAATTACAGAAGTAGATATTCTGGAGCATCTGAGAGGAACTCCACAGAAGGTACAGACAAGACATTAGATAATAGTCATCAAATGAAAAGCCAAAAATACCTTTCAGCCTAGATGATAAGTGAAATGGAAAAGCTAATTGGAGATAAATTCAAGGCCTCAACAGATTTCAAAACAAACAACCAAGAGAGTACAGGATGGTAGAAGTGTGACTGCATGATGACTCCTGTGAAAAAAAACTAGGGACTTGAGTGACCTGCAAACTCAAGAAAAGTCTTCGGTGTTCCCTGGAGGAACTAAGCTAAGACAATCTCAGGTTGTCTTAAGAGGCATGTACCCAGTGACCAGAATGAGAGCTGACAGTCTCACTGTGTTCTGACCTGCACAGTCTACCTGGAGGACTGTGCTTAGTGCTGGGTGACATCGTCAAGGAATGTAACCGACCAACTAGAATGAGCTGATGGAAGGCCAACATGACTGGTGAGAATAGCAGAGATTACATCCTGGGAGGATCCATTGACACAATCATGCATGAGGAGAAGACCAAGGTGTGGTCCTAATAACTGTGTTTAGATTGTTGAAGGGCTGTCAGATGGAAGAGGGTTTGTGCTTTCTCTGTGGGGTGCTAGAGGGAAGAGGCTCATAGGGGAGACTCTCAAGAGCTAGAAGGGACCTCGGAGGCCACATAGCATCTCTTCATTGTATGGATGAGGTAACCAAGCCCAGAGAAATGAAATGAGTTGCCCAAAGTTACACAGGTAATAAGTGAGATTGGACTTGAGCCTGGGTCCTTTGACTACAAATTTGGCATTATTTCCCACTTACCATGCAGTCTCTCAAATTGCATATATGAGTCAGATTTTAGCCTCAGTGTTACAGAAAATTTGACGACAATATGAGATTTCCAATGTTCAGTTGATTGATTTAGTAGAAAATAAGGTTACCCTCATAAGAATCCCTTTCTTGTGGACTAGAGGATCCCTTCCCAGGAAGGTGGTAGATGGAATTCCTGGTCAAATAAAGTCCTCACAAGCAATGATGATTTAATTTTTGGGTCCCCAATACCTTACACATGTGCTTTGTAAGTGTGTGTGGAATGGAATTCAATTGAAATGAGTTGTGCATAGAGCTCTGATGTTCCTCCTACCTTTGAGATTCTGGGATTCAACTGCATTCAGATATGACATGGTGTATCAGCAATGCCATATTCACAATGCCTATGGAAATTACAGATATGCTGATATAATTATCTGTCACAAAATACATCAGGCTTGCCATATGGGGGAATAAGCTAGAAAATTTATTAAGATACGAAAAGGCTGAGTCCCAAAACCAGAAAGTGAAAGCCATCAGAGTAGTTATGAAATTGGCACAGGTAGATAAAGTAGAAAGCACCCACATTCTCAAGCCTTTAAAACAGAACAGGCTACCTCAGGCAAAGGTCCTCCTCTCCCCACTCATGGCAACCACCCAGTGTCCAGGAAGCGTGCTCCCAGCAGCTCTGGCCCCTGGCAGTCCTCAGCAGGAGTCCTTAGCAGAAATTCTGGCTGACTCAAAAAGGGCTTCGCGCTGCAGCTGCCGCTGCCTCTGCTGCTGCTGCCGCTGTCACCACCACTGCTAGCCGCCACTGCTAGCCACCGCAGGAACTCTAGTTTGGCTTCTGCTTCCTCTTGCTCCGCCCCTTCCTGCTATGTCAGCAAGTCCAATGGGGCATGGAAGATCTTTAAATCCCATAACCCTTACACATGGAAAGAATGACAAAGAAGAAATTACCAGTAATTTCAAGGAGGCATTAATAGGAAAGAAGGTCGGTAAGAATAATCATGGCCTCAGATACCTACATCCAGGTGTTCTGAATATGATTGTTTAAAAAATGGGGATAGAAGGTGAATTTCCTTTAACTAAGGAGATAAGTACAATCTTATAGGGTGAGATTTCATTGGAAGAGATTCATGACTGTAATGTGGTGATGGAAAGGTAGACTTTGTTCAAAGGGACATTTGATGGAACATCCAGACAGCATAGAATGCTAAGAAAATATTCACGTAGGTGTAAATCTATGATCCTAAGAGGAAAAGCATGATAGGGAGCATTTGGATGATGATAAAAGGAGAGACATGGCTTGTTCATAGATTCTATATTCCAGTCAAATGAGACAACTCTCCATCCCTTCTTATTGTCCTGACCTTTCTTGTCTTCATGCCTTGGCTCATGACCTTCCCATGGCTGGAAAGGATTCCCAGCCCTATAGCCCATCACCACCAGCTAAGGTTGCTTTCTTCTTTTAGGCACTAATCAGATGTCACTTCATCCATGGAGCCTTCCATGAACTTCCAGACAAATGGGATCTCTTCCTCAACAAAAATGTTGACAGCTCTTGATATGGATGCATCCCTTTTTCCTTGAATATACTACATTTGTATATTATCACAGTTATTCATACATGATCTTTTCTCTTTTATTGGATCCTAAGGTGTTTGGAAGCAGAATATGTGTTATATCTATGTCTTTCCTATACTTAAACTATGTCTTGCATATAAATATACATTCATGAAAATGAAAGAAATTAGCAAAATTGAAGATTGACATTTTGCAACACTACAGTAGGCCAACTGATCAGATGGAGGAAATACATTAAAAGTTCCTGATCCAAGTCACTCAATAGGCACAGAAGCAAGATGAAACAGTGATGGGGGCTTCATGTATCCCAACATTTGCGGGAGGAGTCATTCCCCTAAAATTAGAGTAGCCAGTCCATTATTGCCCTGATTTGAAGATGAGAGCCCAAGAAGCCATTGTAGACCAGCATCCCATCACATGAAAAGCTGAATGAAGCACCCCTGACAAGCTGACTGAATAACAAGAGATTGGCATAGCAGAAGCCACTGAGAGCCAGCACGTGGAAGTGGGAGCAAGGTTGCAGTGATGCGGCCCCTGGGGCTGGGCCATGAAAGTAGCCTTGGTGACTTTGGTGGGGAGCTCACCAAAAAGGATCAAGTAAAGGCTGGTAATCCCTGTCTTCCCTTTGCTCTTCAGTCTCCCTTTCCCTTTCTTCAAGACATGTTCCTTGGAGAGGCCTCTTTCTTGAGGGCTTGCTGGCTTTTTACTTGCTTTTATCTTTTAAGAGTTATAACTGTGGTTGACCTTTGTTATTAAGCCATGTGTTTTGTTACTCACGTGAAGCAGAGGTAAATATGAGGGGAACACCTCAAACTTGGATGAGGGACAGAAGTAGATCTAATAACCGTGGTTTGTATATCACCAGAGAAGTTCTCTGACTGGGAGATTAAAGTTGTAGAAAGAGGAAATTACTGATTAAAAAAATAAACTTCCCAGAGCAGTGAGAGAAACTTGGATTGGACCTTTCTTGGTAAACTGGTCTGGCATTTCAGAGGCAGCTAGAGTCATGCAGTAGAGAGAGTGTTTGGCCCTGGAGTCAGGAAGACATGAGTTTGAATCCCAATTCAGATATTCACTAGCTGTGTGACCCTGGACATGTCACTTAACCTCTCTTTGCCTAAGTTTCCTTAATTGCATAACAAGAAGAAGAAGAAGAAGAAGAAGAAGAAGAATAACAGCAGCACCTACTTTACAGAGTTGTTGTGAAGACTGATAATCATTTAAGATCATCTGAACCGCAATAAGGGTCAAAGCTTGAATTAATCAACAAGAAGAAGCACCTGGTCTTCACAGGCATGCCCTTCTGTGTTCTCTGAGTAAACCCAGGGAATGCCTCGTCCTGTGTCAGCAACTACAAGGCCAGATGAAGGTGACAAAGAGCGTTTTCCTCTGTTTATGGTCATTAAGGTTGAGGCATTTTAACCCGATACCATCGTGAATAATGGAACTTATCTCAATATTTTATGGACATATACTGTTATATCATATTAATGGTGAAGCAAACACAGACATCCTGGGTTATATTTTATTATTTTTGTCTTTTTGGAGGAGGGAAGGCAGGGCAATTGGGGTTAAGTGTGACTTGCACAAGGTCACACAGCTAGTAAGTGTTACGTGTCTGAGGTCGAATTTGAACTCAGGTCCTCTTGACTCCAGGACCAGTGCTCTATTGACTGTGCCTATTGACATAGCTGCTTCCTATTTTCAATTGACACTTGGTCAACTCTCTTATTTTATTGTATTTATAACCTAGTCAATTAAGAATATTCCTTTCTCATACTATGGTTAAACATATATGGAGATCATAAAATTGAGCGACGCGGACATCCTGAGTTGTAATTCTTCTAAAATGTATTTAAGACTTCTCATTTTTTTAATCAGGAAGTAAGAATTAAAAATCTAGCTCCATGTATATATGTCCACTAACTTTAAGGGAATAAACAATATGAACTTCTATATCACCTAGCCTGTTTGCCTCTTTTAGCCAAACTTCTGTGTCAACAAGATCAAATAAGATGATATTTGTAAAGCATTTAACACAATGCTTGTTCCCTCTCCCCTCCCTCTGTTTTGTGATTACCTAGAATTGCAATCCACTCCAAGACTGCTGCCTTATCATGGCAGAGGGGCTTGTGTAGCTCAATGAAACTGTGAATTATGCAGGCTTAGCCAAGACGGACAGGTCATAGTGGAGAGTTCTGACCAAAGGTGATCTACCATACCAAGGAAATGGCCAACCGCTCCAGTATCTTCAGCAAGAACACCCCATGGATAGTATTAAAATACATGAAATCAGGAGGTGAGCCCTTGAGGTCAAGGGCCTGATGTACTCTGGTTCATGGAGTCACAAAGAGTCAGACACAACAACAATAATAACAACAGCAGCAGAAGTGGAATGGGGAATGAAAACTTGGGCACTTCCTCTTCCCTTCGTTTTCCGATGGCCAAAGGGAAAGAAAAATCATGCTTGAGGAAAAGAGCCAAGGGAGTAGCTACGAAGAAATGAACCAAACCCCCTAGGGAGGGAGACAAATGGGAAGGAGGAACAACCCCCTGGCACCCCTGCTCATCACCCCAGGACAGCATCATGCTGCCAGACTACCGCTAGACAAGGATTTACTTCAACCGACATTTTCTAAGCACCTGTTATGTACCTGTACTCTGTGCTTTGGAGACCAAGACAAACATGAATTAAAACCACTGGGACATCCCCTCTTAGAGGAAGCTTTCTCTGATTACCCTGGTTGCTGGGGGTCTCTCCTTGCCTTTGGCCTCATAGTTGCCAAGTCTCTCTGGTAAAATTGAAACAAAGATCTCCCTCATTCCAAATACAAGCCTCTTTCCAGAGTGGTGATATAATAAATACTTACCTAATTGGATAAAGACACCTCAAACTGACTGCATTAGCAGAAAGTCTCTGCATTTCATTCTTTGGAGGTTTCCCTGAGATTTTCTTACTTCTAGGATATGTGAATTGAGCAGAATCTTTCTTGGCTAATTGAACCCATATCCCTAGGATTAATGCAGAGGACCCTATCATAGTCCCAGGTGCCTCATTGGATCTCATAGCCCTGAATGGTCCATTCAATTAGCCAATAGCAGTGCATACAATGTGGAGGATGATGGACATTCCACCAGGAGCCAAGGAGCCAGATATGCTCCAGGCAGTGAAGAAGGTGTTGGAATGTGCACTTTTCACTCAACATAAGCATGCTCACCTGCAATGGATGAGTCATCAATAACAGCTATGAACATGCACAAGAATTTCACCTTAAATAGAAAACAGATTAGCAGACATTAGGTGTCAACAGCTATTGAAACTGAGGCCAAAGTGTTTGAATCACTTATGAAGTCCATGCTGAATGACACACTCCTCCTCCTTGCTCTGGGTATTTGGTAGGAGTCCTGCTTCCTTTTTCTTACTTCATCATCCCTTTGGGTTATTATTCTCTTTCCAGGGAAAATGTTAGCTATTAAGCCTAAAAGCTCCCTTTATAGCTGCTCATGTCTGCTGTCTAAATGAAACAGGGGAGCAGAATGAATTGTTCAAGCATCCTCAGTTGATCAAAAATTATGCGTACTATGGTGAAACACATGGAAATCTCATTGTTTTTATGGCATTTGTTATGTTCTCTTTAGAACTGAATGAATGAATGAATGAACCAACGAATGGTGTTGAGAACACTTGCAAGTTAGCCATGTTGTAAGAGGCTTTTTACTGTACAACAGAGATCCAGTTAGGTTCAGCTGTCTGGGGCATCCATCCCAACTGATTGGAGTAGGTCCTTCTTCCACGTCAGTCCATAGTCTGCTGTCTTCGTACCTCCTGACTCATGAACATCTGTTTACCTGTACCACAAATCCAAACTCCCTGACCCTTGGAATGTCTCCTAATCCATGCCCCTCCACCCCAGCCCCTGAACTCTCCTTTCCTTGGGGCCTCCCTTCCCACTCTTTTTCTTAGTTATGGCAGTTTTACTTCAAGTGGTTATTTGTGGGGAATGAGTTAATCTGTAGCCAAATAAACTGGTGAAATGTTTCTTTTCTTATAGTATTCTTCTATTTCAACTTTGGTAGTGCCTGGATCATAATAGGTGCTTAATTAATGCATGCTTCATTCTATTAGTCTATGCTGATGTGACTTTGAAGTGGAATTAATGTAAATTCTAGATCTCCTCATCCTTTTAAGCTCCTCTAACCCAATCCTCCTTTCCTATATAGGAAAGTGCAAAAAGTGTCTATAATAGTTCTGCTGACTCTTGGGCTTTGCATCAATTCAATACCCCATGGACAGGGGTGATTGATCCCCCACCTGCAGACTCAGCTCTGCCTCGGGTTCTGGACGAAGCCAGCCCCTCAGTGGGAAAATTAGAATCCTGGAGCTGTGCTTCTGGTCCAGCTCTGGCCTCTTAATACAGTTCTACTTACAGCTCTTGTCGTCAAGCCCTGGACTTGTAGCCCTATTCCAGGGTAACAGGTGTGTGTGATGGGGTCTCCCATTGCGCGGCACTTCATCACTCTCACGTGGATATATGGACACCTTTTCATTGTCTGGGCTGACTTGCTCACTAAAACCTCCTTTCCCATCCGCAGGACTATTTTCTCAGTGAAGGGACAACACCACACAGATATACTCAAATTCAATCAGGTCCAAGGGGTCAATCTGTTGTGAAACGATATATACACTTTAGCTCTTGAGCCCCCACTTAGTGTTTCCATGTATATAAACAACCATTGGCAATGATAATGATTTTAATTCTTTTTTTTTTCTTTTTGGAAGGCAATTGGGGTTAAGTGACTTGCCCAAGGTCACATGACTAGTTTTTGTGTTAAGTGTCTGAGACCAGATTTGAACTCAGGTCCTCCTGACTTCAGGGTGGGTGCTCTATTCATTGTGCCACGCCACCCCCACACTTTTAATTCTTAAATAAATCCATTTTAACAAGTTAAAATAAATAATAATATCACAGACACTTAGATATTAAAACAAATAAATGAATAATAAATACATCACAAACCTGAGCCACACTTTCATACCAATAGATTATTTCCTTCTTTGGGGAAAAGA
This sequence comes from Petaurus breviceps papuanus, assembly GCF_028583685.1. NCBI lineage: Eukaryota > Metazoa > Chordata > Mammalia > Diprotodontia > Petauridae > Petaurus > Petaurus breviceps. Next base: position 1,926,955 of record NW_027186383.1, read on the forward strand.
GGGCACAGATTTATAGACACGAGTCAACACAAGTGATGAAAAGCCATGTCCTTAGTGTAACTCATACCTTTGCAACTTGAAACTGGAGTGTTCTCCCTTTGTCCTTGGAAAGATTCATAAAATGTCCTTAGTAAATACATATTCTGTCTTAAACAGATGTTTGTGCTGCGAAACCGAGTTGATTCCTGCTGGGCTTTAGTAACATCTCATCAAGCATGACATCTCAATCAAACTTGTTGGTCTCCTAAGTGACTTTCATGCTTCAATCTGTTGCTTCAATGGACTTAGTTGTCAACAGAAATTACAGTACATCTCAGTTCCAGCTCCAAACTTAGCTGATGCCATTCTGGAATCTGTCCTTTCATCTCTACAGATCTTCTCTTGACTTTTGGGGTTCAGACTTTCTATCTTCTCTGAACAATCTACTTTAGCTTGTGATTATTCATCACATTTTCAGATTCTGTCTAAAATCACATAAATTAAACTTGTACCAAAACTGTGCATCAGCTCTGGAGTTCATATCTCTTGAAGTATATGGCAGCTTTTCATGTTCAGAACTCAACAGTAATAAATGCTTGTCTCAAAACTTTCATTTAGACTCACCCCTCAGTAACTACCTCTCTAAGAAAGTTCTTAGAACTCTGCTCATGCTTAACCCAGAAACATACCCCAAAGAGGCAGAGGTAATCAATAAGAATCATTGCCTTGGGTCACAGGACAAAGATCCTCCACTAGAAAGGTTTGCAGAGGCCATCTTCTCCAAATTTCTTATCTGACAGAAGAGGAAACTAAGAGCCAGAGCAGAGGAAGTGATCTGCTCAAGGTCATAAGGTGGTCAGTCAATATTAGAACCTTGAACTCAGAGCCTGTGACTCCAGGTTCAGCGTTTGTGTCTTTCATGGCATTACATGGCTTCTGGTTTGTTTCTGTTCCCCAGGGATTGAGTTTCCACTTGGTTGCTCTGTAATTGGAAGATCCTTAGCCTTAGAGGAGGGAGACTTCTGGTGGAATCCATCTGTTACCTCCCACTCTTCCTGGATGTATGACAGTAGGTCAGCTATTCAAGCTCTCCGAGCCTCAGTTGCCTTTGTGGGTAAAGTGATGACCATGATCCTGATAGTACATGCCTCAAATGATCACGGTGAGAGTCTGACGAGATTCTCAAATAAAAGGCTTTGACATGGTGCAAATGTAAGTTCTCATCGTTGCCGAAATTCTCCCAAGGGCCAGAGTCCACATCTTGAATATCAAGCCCTGTGAATGGCCACCTGCTGTCTGCTTGTCGAGCCTCCCTTGTGTGAACTGACTGTCTGGCCACTGCCTATAGCAGAGTAATAATAATAAATCCAATGATTGCGACGAAAGGAACATACAAAATTGTTTAATTTAAAGCAATGGACTTGAAATCTTGGCTTTTGAATGTTCACTAGTTTGCATGATCCACTAACAAATGGTATGTCAAAGAAGCACATTAATTCTAGTCTACATATCAATGAACCCAATCTTAGAGCCAGCTGGGGTCTTGGAGGCATCAATCCCATCCACATGTGACTGAGCATCCCTTCTTGAACACCTGTGACCAGTGGCCATGCAGCTTCACTTTAAGCATTTAGCAATACAGAACCCACTACTGTCAGAGGAAATGGCTTCTACTTTTAGATCTATCTGGCTGCTAGACAGCTTTCCTTTATAAAGAGATAGTTAAGTCAATCCTACAAACACTTATCAAGTGGGATAATAGGTGCTTGACCTTCCTCTCTGCAAGTTACCCCATCTCTTATAAAATCACAGAACAAAAGACTCTTAGAGCTGGAAGGAATGTCAGGCCAAGAATTCTCTCTATAGAATCTCCCAAAATGGCCATCCAAACTTTGCTCGAAGACTCCCAATTAAGGGGAGAACACATATCTCTAGTTGTCCCATTGCACTTTGGGACAACTCTCAGATGAAAGCAGCTTTCCCCTATATTTGCCTTTCTCTAATTTCTGCCCTGTTTTCTCCCAGTTCTACCATTTGGGTCCCAAAAGACCAAGCCTAAACCCTCTCCCATGTGACAGCATTTCAAATACATGAAGCTATCTGTTATACCTTCCTTGTCTTCTTCTTCTGGTCAAAATACCCAGTTCTTTCAGTCCATCCTTCTATGGCATGAACTGGAGGTCCTTCACCACCACAGGAGCCAGTCTCTGAACCCCTTAGCACTTTTCAAGAACTCTCTTCAGTAAGCTTGTCCAATCTCAGGTTCCTGTCTGCTTAAGCAATGCTTTTTAACTGGTCCCACCATAGCCTGGTTCTGATGGAGTTCTTCAACTGGCAGAGGATGCAGTAAGTCAATAGATTAGCAAGAATTCTTTATTGTATGTTATGCACCATGACAGACTCAGGAGATATAAAGACAAACATTAAGCAGGTCCTGCCCTCATGGAGCTTACATTTTCTAGGGAGAGACACTATGAACATGGGGGTTAGTTCATATGAGTAATAATGAAGAGGGCTTTCCCTGTGAGACTTTAGCATAGCTGAATATCATTCAAGCTTTGAGAAAGCACCTTAGGCACATGAACATGACTTTCTTTATTTGAGTACAATCTCATTTTATTAAGCTTATCACTGCATGCCAGTTGGGAGAGAGCATAGCTTAGGGATAAACTGCAGACTTGGAACTAAATATCTTAGCTTTCATCTTTGGTGTGGTGGTAATCCCTTTTTCTTTCTTTCTTTCTTTTTATTTTTGGAGGGCAATTGGGGTTACATGACTTTCCCAAGGTCACATGGATAGTTTTTGTGTTGTGTCTTAGGCAGGATTTGAACTCAGGTCCTCCTGACTCCAGGGCCAGTGCTCTATTCACTGCGCCACCTAGCCAACCCGGTAATCCCCTTTTCTTATTTGTAAAAACAAATGCTCTTTACTCTCTGCTTCCATAAGAATCCTGAAAGTAAAACATACTGAAATGAGAGTCAGGAGACTAGCATTAATTTTCTGGTTATTTCTCTTTTTTCAGCCTCAGTTTCCTGATCTGTAAAATGGGACAGTTCAATCTGGTGTTCTCTAATGTACTTTTTGCTCCAACATTTTAGAGTTTTAATACCATGTAGTCCAACAAACATAAAAACAGCTCCAATTCTCCCCATAAAATTTCACAGTCAATGCTATGTTTTGGTTAAGAAGCATAGCATTGTACACATGTACAACCTATACTGAATTGCATATCTTCCCAGTAAGGGTGAGTGACAAGAGAGGAAGGGAATGAATCTGGAATTCAAACTTCTAAAATCAAATGTTTAAATATATATATACATATACATATATATATATATACTATTATTAATATTATTTTACATGTAACTGAGAAATCAGATCTACAGGCACCGGGGCAGAGAGATCCACCTGCCCTCCTGGAATGTTGGAGGGTAATGGGGGAAGACATGGGAGGGAACAGACTGGAGGAGGGGATATCCTGTGGGGCTGCTGTCTTGGGGAGGTGTGTAGTGGAAAAACAGGGAGAAAATTTGTAGCTCAAAATCATGTGGAAATGAATGATGCCAATCAGATTAGATGCTCATGTGGCTCACTGAGTTTTTCTCTTGTCAGCTACAAATTAAAGTGATGATCGGCTATGGAGGAAGACTCGAGGTAATGTGGATTTTTAGACAAAGTAGAGGGGCTGTGGACCGTGGTTAGCAGAGAAGCAGTATGGTACTGTGCCTGCACTGCAAGAACTGCCATGAACCAGACATGTTTGTTGATTGACTGACTGATTTCTGTATTACTCCTTCTATTTTCTTCAAACAGATCCTATCAATGAATATTGTTTGATCCCTTTCAGGGGTGTTACTTCTCCCTCAAAGGCAGTTTGTTTTACCCTCCATCCTTTAACAGGAGTTTTCAGGAGCTGTGAGGATGAAAGGGTTAAGTTACCACCTTGTTGCGCAGCCTATCTGAGCATTGCCAGGCAGGTGTGATAAAGGCAGGATGTGGTTTGATGCATCTGGATCTACCCTCCAAGCCATTCTGGCTTAGTAAGTGAGACATGTCAGAGTTGCTGCTTCATTGACAGAGCCCTGGAGAGCTCAGGGTCCCCATCAGGAGACCCCAATCCATCGACAAGCAGTCAATACCTACTATATGCCTAGCAGTATGCATGCTTCCCAGAGACTTCTTACAAGGTCTTTGTTTACTTCTCCCCTGCCCCACCCATTCTTATAAACAGCTGTCCCTCTCTTTGGCATTGGCCTGGAACTGTTAAAGGAGACCATTCATATCGAAAAGTCCTATGACTTAAGGAAATCCTGACAGAAAACAATTTTGTGAGGAATGTTTAATTCACTGTGACCTGCCCCAACCCTAAGTCTGGGAGATTCCTCTGAGATTTGGAGCAATAAACATGACACTTTGTTGGTCAGGCTTTCCCTAAGGCTAGAAAGAATATATACCATCAGAATAAATAGTCCAAGGTGTGAGATTTGTATTGTTAGACTCACACATGCATGCACACACACACACATACACACACCAGATTAATTTAGACTTGTGCATGAAGAGCCCCATTTTCCATACCCCTTCTGTGTAAGCAGTGATGGTCTTTCCGATCTGTTATTGCTGAGCCCCCATCCCCTCCTCTGTGGGCAGCCACCTCAAATGGCCTCCATTATTCCTGCTTCTCAGCTTGCTCTTGGGCTGGTCCAGGTCTGAGGGCAGTTGACATAAACCAGGAGGGCAACTAACTCAAACTGCAGGGCCCAGCAGTGAGGACAACTATTTCCTATTCAAGAATGCTTCTTCAGGTGGGAGGAGGTGACTTGGCAAGGGGGGGGGGAGGTGGACCCCGGAGCTGCTGCAGGTAAATGCAGAGGAAATGAAGGTCAGAGGAAGAGAGAGAAGGAGGAGAGGACAGCAGGTCAAAAGCTGGAAGGAAACTCAGAGGACCATCTAGTCCAGCTCCTTCATTTAACAAGAGGAAACTGAGCTTCAGGAAAGGGAATGGCCTCATGGAATCAGGAGATCTGGAGCTGGGAGGACCCCTGAGGCCATCAAGCCCGAGCCATTTTAGAAAAAAAAGAATCGCATCTGCAGCATACCAACCTGAATGGCCATTCAGCCTCTACTGGAAGACTGCCTGTGATGGGGACTTCTCTGCCCTCAGAGGAAGAACCGATTCTCTTGAAAGACCCTTGGAAGCTGGGAAGTCCAATGATTGGAGGTGCTCAAGAAACACTTGTTGGGCTGAATTCATTTAAGTTAAAGCACCAGACTAGGAGTGAGGGGAAAATTCACTTTATAATAAGTTTTGTTTTCCCAGTGAGAAATTCCTTTACCAGCAATAACCTTGACTCTTAACTCTCCCTCAGTCCACACAATCAATCTGTTGCCAGATCTTGAGTATTCTACCCTCACTGTATCACTCACCTTGGATCCTTTCTGCTCACACAGTCATCAGCCAGGCTCAGCCTCATTGCCTCTCACCTGGCCTTCCCAATGGGTCTCTGCCCAGTGTGACCCATGCTTCATGAACCTGACCAAGTGATGTTCCTCAAATGCATACCTGCTGCTGCTGTTGCTGCTAGTGCTCCTGCTGCTGCTTCTGCTGCTGCTCCTGCTGCTGCTGCTGCTCCTGCTGCTGCTGCTGCTGCTGCTGCTGCTGCTCCTGCTGCTGCTGCTGCTGCTGCTGCTACTGCTGCTGCTGCTGCTGCTGCTGCTGCTCCTCCTCTGGTCCTGCTCCTGCTGCTGCTGCTGCTGCTGCTAGTGCTGATACTCCTGCTGCTGCTCCTGCTGTGCTGCTGCTCCTGCTCCTGCTGCTGCTGCCTCTAGGATAAAATACAAGGTTCTATGTTCTGCTTGTAAAGCTTTTGCCACCTGGCACCAATGATTCCTTCCAGCCTTGGGATATGTGTCAATACTTTCCAAACCAAGTTAAATACTAGCCCCACCAAACTATACAGAGGTTAATAGAATTAGATAAATTATTAGGAAAATTTATATCAAAAGCAAATAAGTAAGAAAGACTTTAGAAAATAGTTGAACGGGCATAAGTACTCCTAGATGCAAAAATATTTTCTAAGACAATAGAAAATCTGTGTCATGTTGGGACAATGGAGGGGAGAGATGAATGGAACAGAATTGAAAATGTTAGCAATTAAATGGATGCACAGGAGATTGGTGGATCTGGTGACCCCCAGTGTGTGTGATGGATGACGTGGGGGGGAGGCAGACGCCATTTATATTCTGAGAACTATGCACAGATTCTTAGCTAAGGAGAGAGGGGAACTGAAAGAGACTGAGTGGAAGAGAAATGACAAGAGAAGAATGAGACAGAGAAAGACCATCCCCTAAGAGTTCTGTAGGTGGTATTAGAGGCAGGACTTGAGTGAGGACATAGGGGTCCTGGCAGGTCTTGCTTCTGCCCCCTCCCCAGGTGACATGAACAAAATCCCTCCAGTACCACAGGTGCTGAGCACCTAACTTGGTTTCCTTCACTTATGATTCTCTATTTCCATGTGTTGGCTCCTTGAAGGTAGGGCTTTTCATCATTTTCTTTGCACCTTAGCACCTATAACCCCAGTGCCTGGCATACTTGACTGATGAATGGATTGATTGGATGATGGGAGGGCATCTCTTTAAGATTGGATGGCCACTTGTCAGGGAGTTGTACAGGAGTCTTGATCAGGTATGAGTTAGGTCTGCTGACCAAAATGGAGGTGTCACGGTGAAGAGTACCCAGGACTCAAAGTCAGGAAGATCTGTATTCAAATCATGCATTAGATACTTAGTGATTGCATGACCCTGGGCAAGTCATTTAACTTCTTAGTCTCATTTTCCTCATGTGTAAGATGGTGATGATAACAGCAACTACCTGGTCCCTGAATCGTTGTGGACAGCAAGGGAGGCATTTGAAAGTAGTTTGCAAACTTTGAAATTGCCATATAAGTTTTATCTATCATCATCATCATCATCATCATTACAGTCATTGTTACTACTATTGCTGTTATTGTTTTTCCAACTTAGAATGTGCTTCTTCAGGAGATAATAAATTTACTCTATGTTGTTCCTTAGGGCACAACAAGGAAGAAAAGTTAGACTTCAGAGAAGCAAGTTTTATTTCCATTAAAGAAAGAACTTCCTAACCAGAACTATCTTTAAACGAAGTGGAAAACTTTGGAAAGTAGTGAGTTCGCTGTCTCTGGAAGTATGCAACAAATATTGGGGGATTTTATTGAATCATTTCATGAGTTATGTAAGGAATTCAATTAGAGGATGTCTGAGTGTTCTAACACTCATCTCTGCCAAATCCCAAATGACTTTGGGATCATTTTAGGAAAGACAGTAGAGGGGCAGGTAGGTGGTACAGTGGATAGAACACTGGCCCTAGAGTCAGGAGAACCCAAGTTCAAATGTAGCATCAGGCATGTACTACCTGTGTGACCCTGGATAAGTCACTTAACCTCAATTGCCTCCAAAAAAAAGTCAGTGGGAAGGTGGGAGAATTCAGAAACAGACATACATTGAGAGATGGAAAATCTGAAACACCCAGAGATGAAATGACTCGCCCCAAGCCTGCTTGTGTGATTCCTAGCCCAGTGCTTCTAACTTAAGCTAATTCAATGCAACAATTATTATTGAATGTGTATGACACATAAGAAACCACACCAGGTATCAAAGGGAGACCAAGTAAATGACTTTACAGTCTAGACAGGGAAAATAAAATGAACCCACAAATGAATAGAATTCAAGCCAAGAGTCTGAATGTACGTGAAAGGGACAAACAAGCTGGCAGTCAGGTCCCCAAGATGCTCTTCAACTCCATGCCCTGCTCAAAAGATTCTGTGGAAATGGAAGCAGCTGGACTCAGACTGGGAAATCCAGGATTGTCAATGGCCGAAAGTGGGGAGTGGGGCAGGAAGAAGGCATCGCAGAGGTGAAGAATTGTGTGAGCCAATGTGCTGAAAAGCCCAGGACATACTCAGAGACTGGAGAATTGAACCTTCAATCTTTTTCATGCTCATAAGATTGAGAATAAGAGGCAGCATTATGCAGGGACCAGAGTTAGGAAGAGCTGGGCTCAATTTTGTCTCTGACGTATCCTTGATATATGGTCCTGGCCAAGTCACTTGACCTCTTGTTGTCCTGGGTAGCTGACTAAGACTCTAAGTTGCAGATCTGGTATTGGGGATTTGGTCCCTGGGAGCTCCCTGCACTGATGGTATCACAGGTTAGGTTAAATCAAGGCTGATGCGTCCACAGGTTACAGGAAACATTCTCCAATACACTGTGTGCAATGCCAAGTGAGGCTAAAGATTGGGCGTGGCTATTTTAAAAGTTTGGGACTGAAACAAATGTTGTGCAATTTCTAAGCTCCACCCAGCCTGCCAGAAAGGGGACACATAGAAAGAATCCAGATGGAGCAAGGAACTAATTAAAGACTTATGCAAGAAAGCCTAAGGGGAGTGTGTAAAAGAGCTGAAAGTTCAACAGATCTGGGCTATGAGGTCACTGCATGGTGGGGGCAGGGGAAGACTGATGCCACCTACCTTGGCATCCCCAGGTCGCAGAGGCCCCATATACACAGCATCTCTGACAGGGTTGCCTTGTGATACAGCTAACACACATCTGAATTTTCTATTCTGATGATAATCTCACTTTCATTGTGCAGAGAAGAGACTTGAGACACCCAAATCTCTTTGGGACAGAGAGTCCCAAATCATGAGTTCATGCCATAATCCCTCTAAGGTAAAAATTCCAGGACTGGGATTATAGCAGTGAGGGTCTTCAGAGGTTGCCTACTCGTATCCTCTCTTTGGACAGTTGAAGAAACTGAGGCTCATATAGACTAAGGGACCTGTCCAAGACCACATGCCTCCCATAGCAAAGATGAGATTTTAATTGACCATATCTTTCTTTGTATTTGCTTTGGTCTTTCATGTTTGGATGAGTTTTTCCTCCACTGAGAGGGGAAATAGTCTGTAGACAACAGAAGTTAGCTAACTAGGGAGAAACTAGACAGGTGTGGTCCCTAGTTTACAAATGATGAAGACTCTGTTGATGGCTCATATTTCTGGGGTCAGTCATCAATCTGGAATGAGTTTCAAATGACATGATTCCTGGAGGTGAGAGAAGGGAAGCATTCACTGAATCATTAAAAAAGAAATGTACATGATAACTCTGTTTTGTATTTACAAGGAATAGCAAGTCAGACATAGTAGTTCTGTAATTTCATGTGCAATCATCTTTTTTTTATTATGCTATGACCTTGAGGAAGTCTTTTTTTTTCTCCCTGGGCCTCATTTTCTTTATTTGCAAAAGTAAGAAGCTGTTTGAGATGACCTCTGATGTTCCTTTCAGCTCTAAATCCATGAACCTAAGGGAGGAGTGGCAATGATAGCCTTTATTTTGTGGGAAAAGAGGACTGACATGCCCGTGGCTTTATTCCAAGTACTGATGGTTGCCCTGATACCTAAGGCATGGCCCTTATCCTCACTAGAAGCTAGTAGGAGAGAGAAACTATCCCCAAAATATCCAGTCAAATAAACTAGAAGGTGGCAAGTATGCAGGAGGTGACAAACAAGGGACCCAGTTAACCACCTCCTCTTGTCTACATACTATTTCCTCTCTCAGTGAAGGAAAAACTCATCTGAATATGAAAGACTGAAGCACATGCAGAGAAAGCTATAGTCAATTAAAATCCTACCTTTGCTTTTGGCGTCGTGTGATCTCAGACAGGCCCTTTAGTTCATGTAAGCCTCAGTTTCTTCAAGTGTCCAAGGAGGGGGTAGGGCTAGACCACCTCTGAAGGCCCTCACTGCCATATTGCTGAGTGGTAGCAATAGAAGAACAAGCTTTGGTTTGGACTCCTGATGTTATCGGTGCAAGGGGCTCCCTAGCGAGCAAGTTCATTTCACCAATTCTGATTGACACCACACGTTCTAGTATGAAAGACCTACCTGGGATTCTACATGACTGAGTAAGATGCCTACAGCCACAGGCCAACAAGGACAAGGGTCAGCCAAGAGCCCAGGTTACAGTGACCCCGTGGGCCTGGGTCGCGGGGATGCCGTGGGCCCAAGTCGCGGTGATGCCGTGGGCGTGGGTTACGACAACTCCAAGGACTGTTCTTCCTTCATTCCCCCAAGCTGCCTTCCTTGGGCTGTGCTGGAGGTGGTGGTAATGATGATGATGGTAGGAACTGGTACTCATGGAAATACTAATAATTATTCGAGGCAATATTTTATGGCACTTTATGGTTTGTAAAGGTCTTTACAGCTGTTATCTCCTTTGATGCCAAGATCTTGTTGGAAAGCACCTCAGAGGCCACTGAGCCTGCCTCTTCATTTTCAGGAAAGTAAACTGAGGCCCAGAGAGTTAAAAAGACTGAACAAGACCTGAGATCTATAACTGGGCAGGACCTCAGAGGCCACTGAGTCCTGTGTCAGACAAGGAAACAGTGAAATGGGCAGAGCCAGAACATTCATGCTGTAACATCTATGTTGTAGAAGAACGATCCGGAGGGCGTTTCTAGATGGGCAACGAAATGAGCAAAACGACTCACACGACAACAACATCGTCAGAAGAAGCAACTCTGAAAGTCCTGAGGACTGTGGTCAGGACTGATCATTCATGAACCTAGAGGCCAACAAGGAAAGACTCTGCCCATGACGGACAGGGGAGGGATGTGGGGTGTGGAATGTGACATGGCGATTTTTGTATTTAAGCAATCGGGAAGCTTGCTTTCCTTGACTACATACATTTGTGACAAGGAATTTGTTTTTCTCTTATTGTTTTCCAAAGGGATGGGGAGTGGGAAGGAGAGAAAATAGATTTCTGTAGATTTTTACAAATGGAGACATGTGGGATGCTACAGATGTGGCCATTGCATGCACTTTCAGATGAGGTCATTGAATTATTATTTCACTTATTTTGCTGTTACAAGGAGCCTCTCACAGAGTGGAAGTAATCTGTAAATGTTTGTAATATAAAAAGAAAACATGTCGATAAAACTTAAAAATAAAGTCATTGAGGGCCAAAGTTTCAGTGACTGGCTCAAGGTCGCACAGCTTGTAAATGCAGAGTCCAGATTGCAAACTAGGCCATGTGACTTGACCCTACCACACTGGCTCTGGGGATGTCACGCTGGTGGTAATGATTTTGTACCTGTTGTGTTGGAGAAAATGCAAACACAATTAGGAAGAGAAATCTACTCCTCCTTCCCCAAGACATATAAGGAATCCCAAAGCCCAAAGATGATGCCTTGTGGGTAATTCACTGTCTCATGAAAAATGCAGACCTGCTTCTTCTTTCATAGTAAACCAAACTCACATTAATGTCAAAACTAGCTTTGAAGTTGTCAAAAGTGTGTGCTAAATGAGACAATCTCTGCTTTTGTTTAAGCTCATGGAAAAGGGATTCAAATTGGGGAAAAAAAGAGTCCTGCTGATCAGGAGATTTGTCTCATTCTGGCGCTGCCTCTAGGTAGCTCTGTGTTCCCAACCATGCTACTTTTCCTCAGCATGGAAGAGTGTCCCAGCTGCAAAATGAGGAAGCTGGACCAAACTCTCTCCATTAGTCTAGATGAAACAGCCCTAGCAGTCTCACTGTATGGGCACACCCAATGTCACAGCAGGGTGCCATCTTTTTTTTCTTCTACCCTTAACCCCTCCTCTTTTATTTTTCTATATCCCAGCCACCATTTCTCCTGCATCTGGCAACCATAGCTTACTCTCCCACTTTGAAGAGGCCCCATCTAGCATTTCCACCCTGAAGGAATTAACTGCTTTCCCCATGGGCTCACGCACAACCTTCCTTCAGTAGCGTCACTCCTGCTGAGCGATGCTTTCCACCACATTCTTGGCCAACACAGCCTGTCTCCATCTTGCATCATTGGGAGGTACCATGTAAATATGTGCTCTGTTGGTGGGGGTCCATTTTGGGGAGGCATAATTCATTTGGAATGATGGCAGGAGCTGGGATTAACCAGTTCAATCTGGAAATATTAACCCTCCCCCCTCTTTCCCCACTCAGTGATGAAAAGGACCAGAGAAGGATAAAAGTTGTGTTGAGGAGCAAGAGAGAAGAGAAATGCCAAGTATCATGAACTGAAGCAAAATATTACATACAGATGCATTATTACTTCTTCTACTAAGACCTCCCAAAGTGAATGAGAAAGGGAAACTCTAGGTTGCATCCTTTTGATCTGTTTGAACCCATGTCAGGGGTATCCAAGACAAGATTGGTTGACTACCTTGTGGAGCCAATATGGAGGCAACTCTTGGTCAGGAACCAGTTTGACCAGTGACCTCTGAAGTCCCTTTTACCTCTGAGAATCTGTGGTTCAATGAGGGAAAGGTGGGAGAGAGATGCCCAAGATCTAAGGCAGTGGAACAGTACATAGATGGGGGTTCCATAGCTATCTATGGTTTTCAACCAATATTGTCTGATTTTCTGTAGCTTTTGCCATCATTCAAACAATGGAGCTTTGTATTCCGATGAAGACTGATCATTTTCTCCCAGGAACTATGCCATTTCCCTTGTCTATACATATATTTGGATGGGTCAGCCTGGATAGCTAAGAATGGGAGGAAGAAAGGTGTATAATCTTATTACTACTACAATATCATTCAATGGACTAAGTCTTGGACTACCCATTTGAAGACCTAGGTTCTAGTTCTAGCTATCAAACTATTATATTGAGGAATCCTAGACAAGTCATGTTACTTTTACAAACACACACACAGTTAAGATTATTTTTTAAATTTAAGTTCAAAATTCTCTCCTTCCATTCTGCTTCACCATTGAGAAAGCAAGCAAATATAACAAATTACACGTGAGAAGTTACGCAAAATATATTTTCATATTATCCCCGTTGCAAAAAAGAATCGAGGCACAAAAAAAGATGCTTCAGTTTTCACTCACTCAGAGTTCATCATTTCTCTCTCTCTCTTTGTAGGTGTAGAGCATTTTTCATCATGACTCCTTTGGAACTGTCTTGGATCATTGAATCGTTCAGAGTAGCTAAGTCTTTCGCAGTTGATCATCTTTGTAATAGTGCTGCTGGCGTGTGTGATGTTCTGATGGTTCTGCTCACTTCATTGGCATCAGTTCATGTAAACCTTCCCAGGTTTTTCTGAAACCATTTCCCTCACAATTTCTAGTAGCACAATAATATTCCATTACAATCATATACCACAACTTGTTCAGTCATTCCCCAGTTGATGGACATACTCTCAATTTCTAATTCTTGGCCATCACAAAAAGAGCTGTCATACATATTTCTGTACACATAAATAATTTTTCCTTTTATTTGATCTCTTTTGGCTACAGACTTAATAGTGGTATTGCTGAATCAAAGAGTACGCCCAGTTTTATAGCCCTTTGGATATAGTTTCAAAGAGTTTACAACAATAGTTGGACCAATTCACAACTCTACCACCAGGGCATTAGTGTCCCTATTTCTTTTTCTTTTCTTTTTTTTTTTTTGAAGCAATTGGGGTTAGGTAACTTGCTCAAGGTTACACGGCCAGTTATTATTTCTGGGTGTGGTGCTAAGTATCTGAGCCCGGATTTGATCCCCAGGTCATCCCGACACTGGGGCCAGTGCTCTTACTCACTGAGCCACCTGGCCGCCCCTAGTGTTCCTATTTCATAACATCCCCTCCAGCATTTATTATTTTCCTTTTCTGTCATGTAAACCAATCTGATAAGTGTGAGGTGGTACCTCAGAGTTCTTTTAATTTGCATTTCTCTAATCAATAGTGATTTAGAGCATTTTTCATGTGACTTTTGATAGTTTTGATTAATTGTTCTTAAAAACTGGTTGTTCACATCCTTTCACCATTTAGCAATTAGGAAATGACCTTTACTTTTTATAAATGTGGCTAAGTTGCTTATTTATTTTAGAAATAAAGTTTTTATTAGAGAAACATGCTGTAAATTTTTTTCTCTCCATTTCCTATTTTTCTTACAATTTTGACTGCATTGGTTTTTTTTGTGCAAAACCTTTTATAATGTTATATAATCAAGCTTATTTGTCTTACTTTCCATGTTCCTCTCTGTCTCTTGTTTGGTCACAAACTCTTCTTTTATCCATAGATCTGACAGATAAGTTTTTCTGTGCTTTCCTAGTTTATTTATAGTATCAACCTTTATGTCTAAATCATTTACTCACTGGTTGGATCACCTTCCCTCAGTTTTTTATTGATTCACTTGATATTCTTGATCTTTTGTGATTCCAGATGAATTTTGTTATTATTTGTTTCTAGCTCTATAAAACGATTCTTTAGTACTTTGTTTGGCATGGCACTGAATAAATAAATTAATTTAGGTAGAATTGTTATTTTATTATATTAACTTGGCCTACCCATGAGCAATTAATTTTTTCCCAGTTGTTTAGATATGATTTTATTTGTGTGAAAAGTGTTTTGTAGTTGTGTTCATGTAGTTCCTGGGTTTGTTTTAGAAGGTAGATTTCCAAGTATTTCACATTGTCTACAGGTATATTTTAAAAGGAATTTCTCTTTCTATCTCTTACTTCTGGGCTTTGTTGGTAATATATAGAAATGTTGATGATTTATGTGGGTTTGCTGGAGTTATTAATTATTTCAAGTCATTTTTAGTTGATTCTCTAGGATTCTTTAAGTATATCACCATATCATCTGCAAAGAATGATAGTATTTATTTCCTCTTTGCCTGTTTTTAATCTTTTAATTTATTTTTCTTGTCTTATTTTTCTAACCAGAATTTCTAATACAATAGTGAATAATAGTGGGGATAATGGACATCCTTGCTTCATTCTTGATCTTATTGGGAAGACTTCTATCTTATCTCCATTACAGGTATGCTTGAAGATGGTTTTAGACTGGTGCTACTTATCATTTTAAGAAAGACTTCATCAATTTTTCTGCTTTCTAGTATGTTTAATAGGGTGTTGTATTTTATTAAAATTCTTTTTCATCTATTGATATAATTATATGGTTTTGTTGTTCTATCTTTATTATTTTTAACATTTAATATTTTTACAAATATTAAACTAATTAAAATTAATGTTTAAATATTATTATTTTTTCTTGCTATAGTCAATTATATTTACAGTTCTCCTAATTTTGAACCAGCCCTGCATTCCTGGTATAAATTCCACCTAGTAATAATGTATGATCCTCATGATAAGTTGTTGTAATCCCTTGCTTTAAAATTTTTACATCAATATTCATTAGAGAAATTGGCATATACTTTCAAGTCATTTTGCCTTACCATTGAGCTTCTTTATCTGTAAAATGAAGATAATGCTCTCTGCTGCCCATACTGCACAGGTTGTGGTGGAGATCAGATGAGATCACTCCTCAAAGTGTTCATCCAACAAATGCCAGGTGCCCACTGTTTACAGAGCACTTTGCCTGAGCCTAAGAAATAAAGAACAGGAATGCCCCTCAGGAAGCCTGCATGCCAGAAGGACGTGAAGATGTGTTACATGGTTACCTATAGCAAACAGCACTGCATGTGATATTTTAAAGACAAAGTGTGAGCCAAGATGATGGAGTCACAGGAACTCACTTGAACTCCCCCAAATTCCCCTTCAAATAACTTTAAGATAGCACCTTAAATAGAGTTCTGGAGCAGCAGAACCAAAATTAAGTGAAACAATTTTTCCAGCCCAAGACAACTTAGGAGGTTGACAGGAAAGGCCTGTCTCAGCAGGGGGGTGATGGGGCCAGCAAGAACAGTGCAGTCAGGGAAGGCTGGGGCTTGGGGGAGGTTTCACCAGCTGGGCAGCAGATTTGAGAGCTTTCATCACACAGATGGTTGGGGGTGGGTCAAACAAGGAGTCAGAAGGGGATAACAGGAGACCCTTTGCTGGCACTGAGTGCATGAACCTGTTGTGCTGCCACACTGTGTGCTGTGTGAATCACAGTTCTGGGTCACAATCCTAGAGTGAAAACCGGGATGGTTTCAGAAAACCCTGGGAAGACTTACATCACTTGATGCAAAGTGAAGTAAGCAGAGGCAGGAGATCTTTATTCAGATAATAGCAATATTGGCAGGATGACCACCTGTGAAGGATTTTGATGATCCAAGACAATTCCGAAGGACACTTTGATGAAAGATGTATCCACTTCCAGAGAGAGAACTGATGGGGTCAGCATGCAGATGGAAGCACAATGTTTTTTACTCTATTTTTCCCGTTATTTTTTCTTTTTTGTGTGTTTTCTTTTATAACATGGTTAATATTGAAATATTCTTTACATGACTGCATGTGTATGATCTGTATAAAAGTGCCTGCCTTTTCAAGGAGTGGGAGGGAGAGAGGGAATTTAGAACTCAAAAATCACAAGACACGAATGTTAAAATTGTTTTTACATGTAACTGAAAAAAATAAAATGAAAACGTTCTTTAAAAAAAGATCAAGTCTTCTGGGAGGGCTAAGGGTTCTGTGAGAGACAAAGAGCCTTGAAAGATCTGTATCCCCAGTTCTTAGCATAGTGCCCAGTACAGGGCAGGTACTTCCTGATGGTTGGCTTCCATTCAGTGTCAGAAGGCTTGAGGAAAGTGATCTCCTGGGGAAATGTGCTCAAATCTGGTGCTTGAGTAAGGCTGGATGCCTGATCAAGGTAGAGCTTACTCATTTTATAGTGTTGTTCTGGTATGTCTAACTCCCCATGACCCCATTTGGGATTTTCTTGGCAAAGAGACTAGAGTAATTTTTCATTTCCTTCTTCACCTCATTTTACAGATGAGGAAACTGAGGCAAACAGGGTGAAGTGACTTGTCCAGGGTCATGTACCTAGTAAGTGTCTGGGGCCAGATTTGAATTCAGGTCCTCCTGAGTCCAGGCCCAGCACCCTCTCCAGTTTCAGGGCATATGCGTTCCACTGACCACGTGGTTTTCAGATATGTATGCTCTGGCCATGGTTCCTGACTTGAACCCTCTCACACATGCTCCCTGACTACACATGCTCCTCCCACATATGTGTGCCTCCCCTCCCTAGCTGTGCTCTAGGTTAATGTACCAGCTTCTTTAACTTTCATGTGGCTGAGTTTCTAGTCCCTTCACCCTTCTAGACTCCATCTTCTGGATGTGATTCAATCCCTCAAGATTCTTATTAAAATATGGTACAAAATCCTTTTTTTTTTGTTTCCCCAGTGCCTAGCACAGTGCCTGACCCATAGCAGGTACTTCATAAATCTTTATTGATTTGTGACATAATCTAATACTTCAGTGTGTGGACTGACTCAGGTGGAGTACACAGGGTTACTCACAGAGTAACTCCCCTCTCTTAATGTCCTCTGGGACTAGATCTGGGGGAAAATCTGATGGAGGTGAGGGCTGCGAGCTCACACTCTTGGCTCTTTTTCCATTTGCAGTCCACTAAAACCCCCAGATCTTTTTTTTCCTATAAACTATTACCGAGTCCCACTGCCCTGTCTCATGAAGGTGATGTTTTTGAATCCATGTGCAATACTTTCCATTGATTTCATTCTGTGTCTTCATCCCACAGTTGGAGCTTCCTGAGATCTTTCTCCAGACTTCATCTGCTCTCTTCCTCCCACATTGGTGCCACCGATAGATTTGCTTAACAAACTCCCTCCGGCTTTGCTGGCACCGCAGATGAAATGCTGGGGGGTTTTTAGGCATTCTGTCCATCTCTGTATCCCTCATATGCCCAATGCTGAGCACACCATAGACATTTGATGGATACATAAAGAATCAAGACAGATGGTGGTGGACTGAGCAGGGCATGTAGTCAGAGCATCAGGGTGTGGATCCTGGCACTGCTACCCACTGCCTGTGTGCCTGTAAGTAAGTCACCTCACCTCTTGGGGACTCAATTTCCCTTCTCTACAAAGTGAGGGGATCAGACTAGTGACCTCTGAGTTCCCTCCTACTTGTGAATCTAGGAGTCTAGGCTCTCAACGACCTCTCCCTTCCACCTTACAGCCCCCCAGGCCTAGTAACAATTAGGGTTCTAGACTGAGGACATGTGGAAGGTCTTACAGACTCTCCTTGCTTGTTGGAACTTTGCACTTTTCAATAAGCGCACAGGTCAAGATGTACACAGGAAAGAAAACCTGTGGTTATTAAAAGGTGTTTGCCAAGACTCAGGAAAAAAAAAGCAAGCAATGCATTCCATGCTCTAATGCATCTTCCTTTGAGTTTTCACAAAGGCCTCCTGCCTCTTTTCCACATCTCCACCCACCTGGGCAGCCCCCGACCTCTGTGCCCCAGTGCTTTCATGTCCAAACGATGAACTTTCCCTGATACCTTCCGGCTTCCCTAAACTTAAGTAGAAACAGGTGGCCGGCTCTGCTTTTAAGTGATATGTGCACTCTAGCCAGAGGATCCTGCCTTCCTACCTGCCTCCATTCTGACCCAAGTTAGGACTTACATCAAGTCTGACAATCATTGAATCCAGCATGGGGTGGCTTGGAGGAGAGTCTGGCACTTGGGCCTTTGAGGTCCAACTTAGCTCCAATTCTAACCATAAAGCCCTGGGCTGCTTATTTTATATGACTGAGCCTCAATTTCCTCATCTGGGAAATGGTGGGGAGATGAACTCTCTGTCTCTAAGGTCTCAGCCATAGTGCTTATGACAACATTTGGCTTATTTTCAGTCTCTTCCAATGACATCCCCAAAGAAGTAAGACAGCCCAGGCTGGGTCAGAAGTAGCAAGGAGGCCTAGTGGGGCCAGGGAACCTTCCAGCCAGTGCCTGCTGGGTTAGGGAACCCTTCCTGACCCTGGGAGTAGAGGGTCCTGGCTGCAGAGGGACCTTGGGACTGCTGGGCAGGGTACTCAGCAGATTTCTGAATTAGTTGGGGTGGATACCCTCTGGGTAGATGGGGTCCTCAGGGCTTAACTTCTTCAGTGTTTCTAAGATCTGCTCTTAAATATGGCAACTTTGTGTGTACATGATGGGATAGGGTAGGGAGGAGAGGAACCCAGGTCCTAATAGAAAATCTTTAAAAAGCAGACACAAAACTTCTCAAAGCAAAAGCAGTCTGGGTTGTTGAGTGTGAAAAAGCATAGGCCAGGCTTTTAGCCCCTAGACTGCCTGGCCCCAAAGGTTATCGGACTCAGCTGAATTATTGGTTCCATGTCACCACGTCAGGATGAGGGAGGCATGACTGGAAAGTCCTGTGAAAGCACACAGGCCTTCCCATGGGTCACAAGCTCAGGCTGAGCTATCCATGTGCTGTGGCAATCACGAAAGCCCATTTTGCATGGAGAGAGAGAGAGCATCACTGGAAGAAGGCTTTGGGGTTTGGGGGAAGTATCCCAGCTGGTGTGAACATGGGAATGTAGAAAGTCAGGCAGAGGGTATGTGGAGAGAGCACCTCCCCATAGGTGAGAAGGAGGGGGCAGAAGAACTTGGGAATCTGACCCAGGATATTTGGGAAGCTTGTGGGAGACTTGTGAGAAGTCTACACCATCATGCGGAGAATCAGTTTAAAAGCTGAATCTGGGGTGCCCTTAAAACAGAGACAGAGACAAGGTGATTGAGGGCCTAAGTGCCCAGTGCCCAGGGGCTCACGGCAGGCATCACTCCTCATGGTCTGGCTCTGATTTTCTATATCCATTCGTTTTTCCCCCAGTAGGCTGTAAGCCCGCTGCAAGCAGGGATCATTCCACTCACTGCCTTTACATCGTCTGACCTGAGTAAATGCTTCCTAAATGCTTGTTTCATGTGCCAGGGGTGGGGGGCGATGCCCAGGAGCAAGGCTCATAGGGCTGGCCTGTGGTGGGAACAGCAACAGTAAAGACTGTGCAGTTACCCTTTAAGGGTACAAAGCGTGTGACACGCCTGATCTGATTTACCTCCACCACTGCTTGAGCCAGCAGCCACAGGCATTCTGTTCTACAACTGATGTTTGGAACCACTGAGTCTCAGACAGGTTTAGCGACTTCCTCATGGTGATGGCGCTGGCTATAATCTCTTCACACTTGGGGCTCCCTGACTCCCAGTGAAGTACACTGCCCACTTACCCATCCTGCCTCTCTTGAGCCCACCACATGGCATACACTGGGATGGGAAGAGCCCTGAACAAAGCTGTAACAACAAAGTGTTGTGAAGTTCCTTGCCCTTAGTTGTGGCCAGACAGTTTTCTGTTTTTGAGGGAACGTGTCTGGGTGTGGTGAGCAAATGAAGCCCCAGACCTCTTTCTGGTGGCCCATGTCACCTCTTCAGCAAGGGTAGGGTCTCTGCTACTCTATTCAGCCTTCTTTCAACTCTTGACTCAAGACTCAGTATTCAAGGAGGCCACCAAGGAATCCCCATTCCAGGAAAACTGCCATGAGCCCCAAGGCACTGCGGACATTTTGGGGAGGTCCATCCCTGACGTCTGCCTGGACTAGATGGCATGGCATCCCCTATTCCAATGATCTCAAGGCAATGCAAGTCCAAGCGGGCTGGCCTTGGTCTGAGAGAGGGAGGGAGAGACAGACAGAGATGGACAGATAGAGGCAGAGAGAGACACAGAGGGAGGGAGGGGATAGACAGAGACAGACACAGCAGAGAGACAGAACGAGCCATAGGTAACCTGTGCCCCCAGAGAGCCTACTTTCTACTTGTGTGGTTTTGTACAAGTTGCTGCCCCTGCCAGTGCCTCAGTTTCCTCCTCTGCAAAATGAAAGGATGGCACCATATGGTCCTTGAGGCTGTTCACAGCTGCAGCTCCGATGATCCAATAAGTCATCTCCCCTGTCAGACTGGGGGCTCCTTATGGGCAGGGACTGTCTTTCACCTTTCTTTGCATTCTGAGTGATTCTCACAGTGACTGCCATACAGTAAGTGCTTAATAAATGCTTTTTGGCTGACCAAGTGTGATTGCCTCTCACTCCTCCTGTTCAGTCTGCTGCAGGTTGGGGAGAGGGGATGGCTTTCATTTACACTGAATTAGGTCTCCAGGCATGGGTTGGGGAGGGTCACCATCTGGCTGGGGAACATTAGCAGACCAAGTTGCAGATCCCCCCTGGCATCATTGGCATGCTGCGATGCCATGGGGGATTTGCAATGTTCCTCTGGTTTTCTAGGAATGTAAGAAATCATTTCTTCAGGGACCTGCTGGGTTAGTGGATGATGTCTCTGGAGATAAGACAGGAATATCCTCCAAGCTCTGGTCCAGGATACTGTGCTGGGTGGGCGGGGCTTCTGGCAGGCTGCCAACTTTTACCATCTGCACACTAAGCTGGGGAGAGTTCTTTGATCTGAAGGAGGTTGAGCTTTTTGGGTCACATCCTTTGCCTGAAGGGAATCCAGATGGACCCCCATCTGAATGAAACAGTTCTGAGCTGGAAATCTGTACAGCCCTTAAGGGTCTCCAGAACTTCCTCGTGGTCCCACAGGCCCTTGTTTAGAATCAGAAGACCCTGGTGAATTCAGGCTCTGCTATTTAATGCCTGTGTGATCCTGGGTAAGTTGCCCCCAGCCTCAGTTTCTTCGTCTGGAAAATGAGGGGATTGGCTAATGGCAGTTGGACCTGGGCCTGACATAGCAAGCTTGGTTCAAGTTGAGGTCAATGTCTCAATACAAATTCAATGATTACTCAAGCTTTTAAGCCCCTATAGCAGCAGGTCCTGGGGGTCCTAAGGCTGAACAGTCCTTACCAACAAGAAACTTATTTTCTACTGGAAGAAACAATGTGAAGTCAGAAGTAGAAATGTGTACGGAGGCCCTTTGGGAGGGAAGGTGCCAGAGGTAATGAGTTGGGGTTCTTAGGGAAGGGTTTGTGAAACAGGAGTGGAGAGTTCCGATCGATGCCCCCAGACTCCTTTGGGAATAGCATGCCTTTGCTCACAAGCACCGAGCCCCAATGCAAAGTGTACATTAAGCCAAGAATAGATCTTACTTAACTGTTCAAAAATACTAATAACCAAGACTCTGAAATGATAACAAGTGATAATAATAGTGGATTTTTCTATAATAATTTCAGGTTTGCAAAGCACTTTATAAATATTACTTGATCCTTCCAACAACCCAGGAGGTAGGTGCTATGATTTTCCCCATTTCACAGATGAGGAAACTGAAGCAAGGAGAGGTTAAGTGACTTGGACAGGGTCACACAGCTAGTAAGTCTCTGCAGCAAGCCTTAAGGTCATGTCTCACATTCCAACCACTGCACCAACCAACTGACCCTCTGGAGGGCACCAAGTAGCTGTGCCCTCTGGTAGAAGGGCTGCTGCTGGAGGAATTCCTCTGGGGTCAGGGTTGGGCATGCCTGCTATGGAGGGGACAGTACTTTTAGTCCCAATTCTATGATGCTTTAATGTATCCCTCTTACTTTGGCTTCACACCTGCCCCCTGATGCCCTCTCCAGGGTCCTGAGGAGGACCTGCCTTTTCCTCCAATTGTATCCCCAGCACTTAGGACTGGCTATGCTCAATTCCCCAGGCCCTGGCCTATTCTGGGACAGCCTTCCCAGGAGAGGTGAAGGCTGCTACCCTAACTATGGGGTGGGGGGACCTCTTTCTCCTCTTGGCCTGCCTCTATCTCACCAGTTACAATCTGATCCTTAGTTTTCCCAAAAGCCGGTGCCAGCCTAGCAAGGGTCAGTATATAGGGACCACCCCTTCTGACAATCAGGGCCAGCAAAATGATCAGATGGACTTGGCCCCCAGGAATACCCTGTCAGAGACTCCTGGACAGCTCATGGAGCCAACCTGAGATGTCTCCAGCATCTTGGTTCTATGCCCTTTTCTGCCTTCATTTCAAAATCAATTATATTCCCTGTGGGCAGAAATGCTGGGCTGCTACTGTTTTCTCCTTTCGGCCTGAGTCCTCAGCTTTTCTTGAGGCAGACTATCCACCAGATTCTCACTCTAGGAGGGGTCAGCCTCCATCCTGCCCAGGTTGAACCCCAGAACTCTTGTCTGGGAGGAGTGATGCTAAGGTCTCTGGCATGCCTCGTTGACCAACGCTTGGCCAGCTCATCATGGTGCCCTGGTGCATTAGAGAGATTGAGGGATTTGTTATCAGGAGACACCTTGGAATTCTCTTTCTTCACTGTTCTGGACCTCAGTTACCTCATCTGTAAAAAGAAGCAGTTTTACCAGATAATCTAGGAGATCAGTAGAATGTAGCCTTCTGTTAGGTAGGAACTCAGCTCCTTCTGGGTTTGCATCTCCAGCGTTCTCTTCTCCAGAAGGATGGAACACTTATACAGAACAATTAAGTGTGAAATATGGTCCAAGCAATGATGAGGAGCCTCTGGGTGGTGGGTAGGGGTAGTCAAGAGATGCCTCTTTTAGGAAGTACCACATGATCTAGACTGTGATTCAAGAGAGAGGCTCCAAGAGGTAGAAATGGGGGTAAGAGCATTCCAGGAGTGGGAGATAGCCTGGGCAAGTAAGAGATGGCATGTTTGGGTGGGTAGCAGTAAACTGACCATTTGGGCTGGAATGGAAAGAAGGTGAGGGGAAGGAATGAAAAGCAGACAAGGTTGGGACCAGACCATGAAGGCGTTCAATGCCAAAGAGAGGAAGTTGTCATTAACTAAAAGTGATAGGGAGCCCCTGTAGTTTCTTGAGCATGGTAGTGACATGAAAGCCCTAAGAGTCAGAAATATTGTCTAATAAGCTTCATGAAAGTGGGATTGGAATGGGAGAGGCTTGAGGCAAGGAGGCTATTGCAATAGTTATGAGGTGATGAGAGCCTGGAGTAAGTTGGTGGCTGTGTAAGGGGAAAGAAGGGGACAGATAGGAGACATATTTAAGAGACATATTTCTTTAAAAAATCACATTGATCAGGTCATTAAATGGTTCATTTGACACAGACTGAGATAAAAGTACAACAGATAATAAGTCAGTGAAAAATGGGACCTTAATTCTGCCTTATTTAAGTCTTAATTCTGCTTTCCTTTAGACTTTGTTTTAGTCTGGGAGAAAGGATATTAAATTTTCATTGGAGCTGCTTGACCCCAATCAGGTAGGTCCTCTAGGCCAGACTCAAACTGAGTGGCCAAGGTCAGAAGAGGAAGCACGGAAGGAGATACTTTATGGGGACTTTAAAGATACCGAAGAAGAAAGGAATCTCTTTCAATTTCAGTAAGTGATTTTCCCTTTTAAAAAAAGAATCAAATGGAAGAAATCTTGCAATAGGAGAAAAATGTGGCCTTGCCCCCTAGGCAACAAGTTTTGGAGAGAGGGGGAGAACAGGAGGTGGGGGAGGGAGCACAATTTATGGCCCCTAATGCAGCGCCCACGTGAGAAGGCACTGCGGCACTTGGCAAAGGCCCCCTTTCTGATGTGAGCACCGAGAAACAACTTCCTGTCGATAAATGCGAACAAAAGTTTGGATCCGGCTTCAAAGTGATGAGTTATGTTGGAAATATGTTTCAGAGCACTTTGAATGTTCCTGTAAACTGGAGGGAATGGATTGTTCATGGTGCTTTGGCATCCAGGGCGAGTTTATAAATAACCAGCGAGGGTCTGCTTGGATGACTAGGGCCGAGAGAAACTGGAGTGCTCCAAAACATAAGCAAACTCCAGAAGAAAACCTGGACACAGCAGCCATATGTGATGGAGCCCAAGATTCAAATGGACCTGCAAACTCTTGGCCGGTCAGCTTCCCAGCTCCGATTCCCTCGCTCTGGAGAGCCCCAATTCATATATAGCCTGGCAGAAGTGACAGGTGGGGAGAAGGGTTTGCACAGGGGACCAGTATATTGAGGCTAGGCTCTGCCCTTAGCCTCTGAGAGAGGAAAGGCAAAGGGTCCAGCCATTCATCCATAAGGTTTCCATCAGCTCAGAGAAACAGAAACATATGCTAGAGTTTGGACCAGACATGCTTCTTATTTTAATGAGAAATTCCATAATTAGTGACAAAAATAAAAAGAAGCAATTCAGCATCCCATGTGGAAATGTGCTCATTCTCTGGTTACCATCTGTAGTATGGGCCACACATCAGTTCCAACCCAGGTAGAGCTTTTGGGTGTCTGAAGTTATTTGGATGGGTCTTTACCTATTCAGTCAAAAGCAAGGGTAGGGGAGGTGGGGGAGGAAGGGTAGTGGACCCAGAAAGAAGACAGACTTTTTCACTTGAACAAATCCTTTTTTTAATATAGAAAGTGACCCACCTGTAGTTCATTTGTCAGCAGTTAAGCATCATTACAACATTAACAGCCAATCTCAGCACAGAAGAGACGGGCTTTGCATGCCTATAAATTATAGTACATCAAACCCTAGTTTATGGAGTCCTGGCCAATCAGAAGTCAAGCTTCCATAACCTTTTTACAATTTTCTGCATTCTTCCAATTACATTAAAAGATTTATTTGCGTACTGTATGATATATAAGAAGCATTTTTTTTTATTAAACCCACTTGAATCTGGTTCTTTATAGAAATCAGAAGAAATACTGCCCATAGGAGGAAGTCCGACAATGTGGATTTTATTCCAGGGGTCTCACTGAATGTAGCCTGGGATCAGATTTGCCAGGGGATTATAATCAGGAATAAACAGTTTAGCACATTGCCAGGCTGTTCATTTATGGCTCTGTTTACCTTTGTCATGCTCAACACAAACACATGCTTGGCCCAGTGCTAATGAGGGCCAGGTCTGGGGTTCCTTCTCCAGGGGCCAGTTCACTTTGCTCAGTAGTTCATGGTTACAGGGTGCAGCCGTGACCCCAACCAACCACCTTGAAAATGTGTGCCCTTGATCACCAGGGCCCCCAGGTGAGAAAGCACTGGGGAGCCAGGGCAACCCCAGTATGGCTTTTGTGGTGAAAGTGGCACACAGCCTTTCCCTGGGGGCTTAGGGGGCAGGTCAAAGGCATTCCTGGTTGTATTAAAATAACAACTTGTTTAACCTGCAGCATAAACGCAAAAGTTCTACCAATAAGGACCAGCTGAGATTGAGCAGCTCTAGAGAACTTCCAGATGAGTCCATTTCCTCTGCGAATGTTGACTTGTAGATTCTCTGAAGCTCATAGCCTGGGACCCTGAGGAGTTAAATGACACGCATGGTGTTACACAGGCAGTATGTGTGTCAGGAAGGGCTTGAAACTAGGTCATTCAAACGCCAAATCCAGCTCTCTCAACTCAACAAACTTTTATGAAATATATAAAATTAAGAGGCAGTCCCCAATAGCCAAGTGATCAAAGGAGATGAACAAACAGTTCTGGAAAGGAGAATCACAAATTAGAAACAAAACCATAAGAATGTTCCAAATCCCGAAAATTATGAGAAATGTCTTATTTTGCCCAGAACCAAGCCTCCAGCCACTTCCCAACAGTGCCACCTCCGTACCAATTGAAACTCATGTTTATGTATCATTTTCCCCTCAGAATATACACTCCCTGAAGACAGAACTCAACTTGCATTCTTGTACTTGTATCTTCATGGCTCCTTCCTATGCCTGACACATAGTAAGAGCTCAATGAATGAATAAGCATCATTTATTGAAACGCAAATGAAACCAGCCCTGCACTTTCACCTCTTATCTAGAAAATTGGTAAAGATTGTTAAAGACAGAAATACTTAATATTGATTGTTGTCTTGGTTCTCAAATGACATCACTATGCTAGAATCAAGTTACAGTGTGTCTGACTATGGTTGATCAGACCAATACAAGCTTGGAATGTTCTACCACAGGATGGGTACAAATAATCCATGGGAATTCAGGCAATGGGAATTTAGGTGCATTCATACACTGTTGGTAGAGCTTTTGGATTTCTCTAGAAATTCAGAAAGCAGTTTGGAACTCTGCTAAAAATGTAACTAAAGTACTCATATTCTTTGACCCAGAAATCCTACATGGCAGTGCATAATCCATAAAAGGGTGAAGGAAGACTGAAAGGTACCAAAAGATTCATAGCAAGATCTTTCATGATGGTGAAGAATGGGAAACAAAGTGAGTGTCCACCAACTGGGGAATGGCAAACAAATTGTAGTACATTAATATAAGGGAATATTTTAACACTATAAGAAATGAAAAAAAAAAGCGAGTCATTCAGAGAATCATTGGAAGACTTACATGAATTAACAGAGAGTGAAATATGAAGAACCAAAAAAACAAACAAACAAAAAATACTACAACTATAATAGCAACAGTGTGTGCAGAACAATGCAATGAAACCAAAGCCAAAATTTAGTATAGTGCCTGCCTTGCAGTAGGTGTTTAATAAATGTGAGTTTACTAAATGTCATATAATTATAATGATTGAATTGAATTCCATTGAAAAGAGGGAGAAAATACACTCACTTCTTTTTATTGTGGAATATCTGTGTTGTTAGACACATTTTGCTGAACTTTTTTCCCCCTTCAATCTGTGTTACAAGGGAAGATTTTCTGATTGGCTTGAGTAAATTTAGAAATTTAGGTGACATAAAAACAAAAGGCATTGATTAAACTAATAAATGGAGTGTATCTCTGGAGTTACACTCCCAACTTACATATGTATTAAGAATTTAGGTCCCCAGAATACAGTTGGTTACATCTTCCCCTCAGAGTTGTAGGTACCCCTGAGGGGTTGGGATGTTATTGGCTATCCTCTTGTCTCAAGTCTCAATTCTGATATGTATACCTGTAATAAGAATGTAAATTTGGAAGATCTTCCCTGCCCCTAGGCTAATGTGCACCTGAAGCCTGGGGTGGGGGAGGCTTGTTTTTCAGTAGATACTTCTTGATTGGCCAGTGAGTCAATAAGGTTGTTACATTCTCTGAGCCAGGAGAAGGCTATATAAGCCCTGATGTGTAGCTTTGTTTTTGGGACTCACTTTGAGAAGTGTTCTGTGATTTGATCTGAATTCTGGGAAGCCGTTGTTGAGAGTCCCCCGGCTTTGAAAAACCCAGAATGTGGAAACCCAGATGTTGACTGGGTATGGATGTAATGGTTGGGCAGTTTGGAAATCTGTCTACTTGATGTTTCTGTCTTGATAATTATGCCTGTATACTTTGAGGTTCAGGGTGCTGACCTTTTCTCCTGAACAAGGTAAACGATATATGTCTGACTGATTAAAGTAAGCTTGTTAACCCATTTTGAGTTGCTTTCCTTTAACAAAGCAGATCCAAGAACCTGTATGGGCAGCAAACCCTGAGGACGCACTTGGGGTGCTTGCTGCTACAATACCCTAATAACAGTTATCTGGTTCCAGTTAATATCTCCTTTATACTATCTAATGAGTGTACCTCTTATCATATGGTGTAGAATTTGCCAGAATGTGGGCTTTACTGGCAGATATTTCAAGAACTCAGGATCACTTTCATGGCATCATGAATGATCAGATCAATTTTTTTTTTACTTTTGTTTTTTTGCCTTTGTTTCTAGATAATATTTGATTTTGCCCAATTGCCCATAAAAACAATTTTTAACCTTTTTTTAAAATTTTGAGTTCCAAATTTTCTCTTTACCGCTATCAACACACACCTCCATAAGATGGTAAATAATCTGACATTTTTATATGTATATACATATATATAATCATGCAAAACATATTTTAATATTTTTCATGTTGTGAAAAAAGAGGCAAACCCCCATAAAAATAAAGAAAAATGAAAAATAATATAGTTTGATCTGTATTCACACTCCATCAGTTGTTTCTCTGGAAATGGATAGATTTTTCATCATCCAAATTCCATTTGGAACTGTCTTGTATAATTTTATACTTAAGTCATTGTAAGGGTTATGGGATTTAAAGATCTTCCATGCCCCATTGGACTTGCTGACATAGCAGGAAGGGGTGGAGCAAGAGGAAGCGGAAGCCAAGCTGGAGTTCCTGCGGTGGCTAGCGGTGGCGGCGACGGTGGCAGCAGCAGCAGAGGCAGTGGCAGCGCGAAGCCCTTTTTGAGTCAGCCAGAATTTCTGCTAAGGACTCCTGCTGAGGACTGCCAGGGGCCGGAGCTGCTGGGAGCGCGCTTCCGGGACGCTGGGTGGTTGCTGTGAGTGGGGAGAGGAAGACCTTTGCCTGAGGTAGCCTGTTCTGTTTTAAAGGCTTGAGAATGTGGGTGCTTTCTACTTTATCTACCTGTGCCAATTTCATAACTACTCTGATGGCTTTCACTTTCTGCTTTTGGGACTCAGTCTTTTGGTATCTTAATAAATTTTCTAGATTATTCCCCCATATGGCAAGCATGATGTATTTTGTGATGGATAATTATGTCAGCATATCTAAAATTTCCATAGGCATTGTGAATATGGCATTGCTGATACAGTCATTCACATTTGATTATTATCCAATATTGTAATTACTGTTTACAGTGTTCTCCTGGTTCTGGTCACTTTACTTTGTATCAATTCATATAAATCTTTATAGGTTTTCCTAAAATAATTCTTTTCCATTTCTTTTTTTAATTTTATTTTTAAAGAATAAAACAAGTATTTCCATAATATAGCACAATAAAAAAGATGATTGTACACGAAACTGCAAATCTATGCATAACTTCATATTCCTTTCAAATGTGCAACAAATTGTCATGTAAATTTCTCTTTTTTCCTTTTCTTTCTTCCCTCTGTCCCATCTAAAAGGCAGCTGTCATTAGACACAAATAGGTATGTAAATATATGTAAAATTATTCTGTACACACTTCCACTTATCATTTCTTTCTCAGGAGGCAGACAGTGTCTTTCTCCACATGTCTTTTATTGTTAATTTGAGGATTTGTAATAGTCAAAATAATTTATTCACTCAAAGCCATTCTTAAGTACTATTATTGTATACAATATTTTCTTGATTCTTCTCATTTCTCTAATCATTATTTCATGCAAGAATTTCCATTTTTTTCTAAAATCATTGAGCTCATCATTTCTTATAAAATAATAATATTGCTTCACAATCACTTACCACACCTTGTTCACACCTTCCCCAACTGATTAGCATCCCTTCAATTTCAAGTTCTTGGACACCACAAAAAGAACTGCTATATATATATATTTATAAAAATATGTCCTTTTCCTTGAGATACAGACCTAGTAATGTTTATTGATGGTCAACACTGTTTAATAGTCCTTTGAGGGGTAGGTTCAAATTGCTCCCCAGAATGATTGGATTAGTTCACGACTCCACTAATAATAATTATAGTCCTAATTTTTTTCGTTTAAAAATTTATTTATTATTAGTTTTCAACATTCATTTCCACAAGATTTTGAGCTACAATTGTTCTCCCCATCATTCCTCTACCCCCACCCCAAAATAGCATGCCTACTGAATACCCCTTCCCCCAATCTGTTCTCTCATATCCTCCCCCTTCATCCCCATAAATTTCTAGTAGAGCAAACTGGATTTCTGTATCCCAGTGCCTGACTATCTTATTTCACATTTGCATGTAAAAAACAAGATTTTTTAAAAAAAACATTTGTTTTTAAAAACTTTGAGGTTGGTGGGGTGGCTAGGTGGTACAGTGAATAAGAGCTCTGGCCCCAGAGTTGGGAGCACCTGGGATCAGTTCAGTCTCAGACACTTAACACCCACAAAAAAAAAACTGGCTGTGTAACCTTGGGCAACTTACTTAACAGCAATTGCTTTAAAAAAAAAAACAACTTTGAGGTCAGGGATGCTAGGTGGCCCAGTGGATAGAGCACCAGCCCTGGAGTCAGGAGGACCTGAGTTCAAATCTGACCTCAGACACTTGACACAATTACTAGCTGTGTGACTTTGGGCAAGTCACTTTACCACAATTGCCCTCCAAAAAGCAAAAAATACAAAAAACAAAAAAGTTTAAGATTTTTTCCTTCTTTCCATCTCACCCACACACACTGGAACAATAAGCAATTCAATATAGGTTGCAAATGTGTAATTACCAAAATAATTTCCATAGTGGTTATATTGTGAAAGATTAACTGTATTTCCCTCCATCCTCTCCCACCCCCACTTATACTATTTAGTCTTTTTACCCAATACTTTGAAAAAAATGTTTGCTTATAACAACCCTCTCCCCCAATCTGCCCTCCCTTCTATCATCCCCCTCTTTTATCCCCTACCCCCCTATTTTCTGTTGGGTAAGATACCCAATTGAGTGTGTGTTATCCCCTTTAATTCTGTCCCCCCTCACCAGTGCTTTCCTTATGGCAACTACCTCCCCCAATCTGCTCTCCCTCCTTTGGTCAAATTCGATGAGAATCAGGTTGTCCCATTAATTTCACCTTCCTGCTCTTTCTCTCCATTGTAACAGTTTTCTCTTGCCTCTTTTATATGAGATAATTTACCCTAATCTTTCTCTCCCTTTCTCCTACTCCCAAGAAATTCCTCTCTCACATCTTAATTTTATTTTTTAGATATCATACCTTCATATCAATTTATCCTGTGCCCTCTGTCTATATATACATGAACATACAAATGCCCACATCTACATTTATATTTATATACATATATACCATCCTATATATACATATATATCTATGTATACATATATATATATATTTATACACACACACAAACACACACACACACATATATATATAAATATATATTTATACACATATATTCCTTTCAACTATCCTCATACTGAGAAAAGTCTTATGAGTTACTATTATTGTTTTTCCATGTAGG
This sequence comes from Petaurus breviceps papuanus, assembly GCF_028583685.1. NCBI lineage: Eukaryota > Metazoa > Chordata > Mammalia > Diprotodontia > Petauridae > Petaurus > Petaurus breviceps. Next base: position 1,958,415 of record NW_027186383.1, read on the forward strand.
AATGTAAATAGTTCAACTTTAATAAGTTCCTTATGATTTCTTTTTCCTGTTTACCGTCTCATGCTTCTCTTGCATCTTGTATTTGAAAGTCAAATTTTCTGTTCAGCTCTGGCTTTTTCATCAAGAATGCTTGAAAATCCTCTATTTCATCGAATGACCATATTTTCTCTTGAAGCATTATACTCAGTTTTGCTGGGTAGGTGATTCTTGGTTTTAATCCCAGCTCCTTTGAAACTCCAGAATATCATATTCCAAGCCATCAATCCCTTAATGTAGAAGCTGCTAGCTCTTGTGTTATCCTGATTGTGTTTCCACAATACCCAAATTGTTGCTTCCTGACTGCTTGCAGTACTTTCTCCTTGACCTGGGAACTCTGGAATTTGGCTATAATATTGCTAGGAATTTTCTTTTTGGGATCTTTTTCAAGAGGTGATCAGTGAATTCTTTCCATTTCTATTTTGCCCCCTGGTTCTAGAATATCAGGGCAATTTTTCTTGAGAATTTCTTGAAAGATGGTGTCTAGATTATTTTTGTGAGCATGGCTTTCAAGTAAACCAATATTTTTTTTAATTATTTCTCCTGGATCTATTTTCCAGGTCAGTGGTTTTTCCAATGTGATATTTCACATTGGTGTCAGTTTTTTTCATTTGTTTGGATCTGTTTTATAGCATTTTGATTTCTCATAAAGTCATTAAATTCCAGTTGTTCCAATCTAATTTTGAAGGAATTATTCTCTTCAGTGAGATTTTGAAATTCCTTTTCCATCTGGAAAATTCAGATTTTTAAGGCATTCTTCTCCTCATTGGCTTTTTGGGCCTCCTTCTTTTGCCATTTGGGTTAGTCTATTTTTTAAGGTGTTATTTTCTTCAGTATATTTTTGGGTCTCCGTTAGCTGGCTATTGACTCACTTTTAATCATTTTCTTGCATCATTCTCATTTCTCTTCCCAATTTTTCCTCTACTTCTCTTACTTGATTTTCAAAATCCTTCTTGAGGTCCTCCATGGCCTATAAGCCATTCATATTTTTCTTGGAAGCTTTTGATGCAGGATTTCTGACTTCATTGTCTTCCTCCCATTCCATGCCTTGATCCTTTATGTCCCCCAAAAAAGGATTCTGCATTCTGTTTGTACTTCCTCTGCTTGTTCATATTGACAGCCAACTACTTGACTTTTGAGCTCTTTGCCACAGTAGAACTCTGCTTCCAAAATGGAGAGAGATTGGTCCCAAATTGCTGTGATTTTTGTAGCTGCCAGAGGTATTAGTTGTGTGTCCTCTCTACAGCCCCCACAAGCTCTGGCACACTGTCCACACACCCCAGGACCACCACCCAAGACAGCTATCCAGATCCAAGCTCAGGTGGGACTGCCCTCAGCTCCCAGAGCACTGAGATAGACCCCTCCTGTCGGCCTGCCGTGGTGCCTTCCATGTGAGATTTGTTTCTCTCTGTCACTTTGTGGGTTTTGTAGCTCTAACATTTGTTTTGAGTCATTCTTTTACATGTATTGGAAGTGATTGGAGTGGAAGCTCACACCAAGTTTGTGCTTCTACTCCTCCATCTTGGCTCCTCCCCCCAGTGTCCTAATTTTCCCACATCCCTCCAACATGTATCTTTTTTCATTTCTGTCATATTAGTCACTCTGCTGGGTGTGAAGTTGTACCACAGAATTATTTTAATTTGCATTTCTCTAATAAATAGTGATTTAGAGTATAATGATGTTTTCCAGCTCCTTAACTTTACTCTGTGTGTGTGTCTTTTTTTCACATATGTTGCTTGTAAACAACATTGTAGGATTCTGGTTTTCAATCCACTCTGCTATCCATTTCCATTTTATAAGTGAATTCATTCTATTCATACTCATGTATTTCCTTCCATACTCATTTCCCCTTGTTTCTCTCTTTCTCTCTCCCCCCCCCTTTAATTCTGTCCCCCCTCACCAGTGCTTTCCTTATGGCAACTACCTCCCCCCATCTGCTCTGCCTTCTATCACTTCTCCCCTTCTCTTATCCCTCCCCTTTCCTACATCCCTAAAAGGTATGGTAGATTTCTATACCCAACTGAGTGTGTATATTATTCCTCCTTTGGGTCAATTCTGATGAGAACAAGATTCAAGTATTGTCTACTATCTCTCCCCATTTCCCCCTCTACTGTAACAGTTCTTTCATACTTCTTTTATGTGAGATAATCTGTCCCATCCCACCTTTCTCTTCCTCCTTTTTCCACTACATCCCTCTTTTCCACCCCTTAATTTTTTGTGGGGATGTCATCACATCATGGTCAATGCACACCTGTGCCTTCTCTCTATGTCCCCTCTATAACTTCTCTTTCAACCGTCCTAAAAATGATAACATTCTTAAGAGTTAGAAGTATCATCTTCCTGTGTGAGAATGTAAACAGTTTAATCTTACTGAATTTATTATGTTTTCTCTTTCCTGTTTTTCTTCTTTATGCTTCTCATGAGCCTTCTTTTTGAAAATCATTTTTTTGTTCAGCTGTGGTCTTTCATCAGGAATTCTTGAAAGTCCTCTATTTCATTAAATTTCCATTTCCCCCCAGAAATTTCCAATTTCTTTCCACAATATCATATTCCAAGTTCTCTGATCCTGCTAAATCTTATGTTATACTGAGTGTGGATCCATGATATTTGAATTACTTCCTTCTAGCTGCTTGCAGTATTTTCTTCTTGGGTTGGGAGCTCTGGAAATTGGTTATAATATTCTTGGGAATTTTCATTTTGAGATGTCTTTCAGGAGGTGATCAGTGTTTTCTATCCATTTCTATGTTTGACTCTAGTTCTAGGATATCATGGAAGTATCCCTTGATAATTTATTGAAATCTGATGTGTAGGGCAAGGTTCTTTTACTGATCATTGCTTTAAGGTAGTCCAATAATTCTTAAATCATCTCTCCTCAGGGGGCAGAGAGAAGATGGTGGAGTAGAAACAGGATTTCCAAGTGGCTCTAGCTTCCAAGTCCTCCAATACCTGTGAAAAATGACTCTAAACAAACTTGAGAGCTACAAAACCCACAGAGGGAAACAAATCTCCCACTGAGGGCAGCCCAGAAGCCTCGCAGGAAGGAACCACTGCAGCGCTCTGGGAGCAGAGCCCAGGCCAGCATGAGCCTGTGGTTGTAGACCCAAGTGTGCCTGGACCAGCAATGGCTGGAGCAGACCTCGGGAGAGTGGATTGCTAGCAGCTGTGGTGGTTTCCCGACTTCTCAATCCACAAATGCCAAAGGCAAAGTTGAAGGTCAGTGTGGAGCTTTGTTGAGAACAGGGGGAGTGTGGTCCAGCTACTGCCCACAAAGGGAGAAGTGGAGGAGGTGCGGTGGCTGCAGCCACTGCCACATGGATGCTTCTGGTGTTCCTGGCCTGCAGACTCTAGGGGGACCAAGTGACCATTCAGAGGGTAATCATGTTTGCTTTGACCTGCTTGGATCTGGATTGCGGTCTTGGGTGGTGGTTCTGGGGTGTGTGATAAGTGAGCCAGAGTGTGTGGGGGCTGTAGAGAGGGAACCCGACTAATAGCTCTAGCACCTGCAAAAACCCAAGCAATTTGGGACATAGCTCTCTCCATTCTGGAAGAAGTGTTCTACCATGGCAAAGAGCTCAAAAGTCAAGTAATTGGCTGCCAATATGAGAAAGCAATGGAAGCACAAACAGACCATAGAATCATTTTTTTGGTGACAAAAAGGATCAAGGCATGGAGTTAGGGGAAGACATCAAAGTCAGAACTCCTGTATCAAAAGCTTTCAAAAAATATGAATTGGTTACAGGCCATGGAGAAGCTCAGGAAGGATTTTAAAAATCAAGTAAGACAAGTGGAGGAAAAATTGTGCAGACAAATGAGAATGATGCAAGAAAATCATGAAAAAAGCCTGCTAAAGGAGACCCAAAAAAATACTGAAGAAAATAACACTGTAAAAAATAGACTAACTCAAATGGCAAAAGAAGGAGGCCCAAAAAGCCAATGAGGAGAAGAATGCCTTAAAAAGTTGAATTTTCCAGATGGAAAAGGAATTTCAAAAACTCACTGAAGAAAATAACTCCTTCAAAATTAGATTGGATCAATTGAAATCTAATGACTTTATGAGAAATCAAGATACTATAAAACAGATTCAAAACAAATGAAAAAATAGTAGCCAATGTGAAATATCTCATTGGACAAACCACGGACCTGGAAAATAGATCCATGAGAGATAACTTAAAAATTATTGGTCTACCTGAAAGCCATGATCAAAAAAAAAATCTAGACACCATGCTTTAAGAAATTCTCAAGCAAAATTGCCCTGATATTCTAGAACCAGAGGGCAAAATAGAAATGGAAAGAATTCACTGATAACCTCTTGAAAAAGATCCCAAAAAGAAAATTCCTAGCAATATTATAGCCAAATTCCAGAGTTCCCAGGTCAAGGAGAAAGTACTGCAAGCAGTCAGGAAGAAATAATTTGGGTATTGTGGAAACATAATCAGGATAACACAAGACCTAGCAGCTTCTACATTAAGGGACTGAGGGTCTTGGAATATGATATTTTGGAGGTCAAAAGAGCTAAGGTTAAAACCAAAAATCACCTACCCAGCAAAACTGAGTGTAATGCTTCAGGGGAAAATATGATCATTCAATGAAATAGAGGATTTTCAAGCATTCTTGATGAAAAAGCCAGAGCTGAACAGAAAATTTGACTTTCAAATACAAGATGCAAGAGAAGCATGAGAAGGTAAACAGGAAAAAGAAATCATAAGGAACTTATTAAAGTTGAACTATTTATATTCCTACATGGAAAAACAATAATTGTAACTCATAACACTTTTCTCAGTATGAAGATAGCTGAAGGGAATATATGTGTGTGCATATATATATATACATGTATATGTATAGGAGGATGTATATTTATATAATATATATGTAGGTGTGGGAATTTGTATGTTCATGTATATATAGACAGAGGGCACAGGTGAATTGAATATGAAGGGATGATGTCTAAAAAATAAAATTAAGAGATGAGAGGGATTTCTTGGGAGTGGGAGAAAGGGAGAGATAGGTTAGGGTAAATTATCTCATATAAAAGAGGTTAGAGAAAACTGTTACAATTGAGGGAAAGAGAAAGGAAGTGAAAGAGAATGGGACAATCTGAGTCTCATCAAATTTGACCTAAGGAGGTAATAACATACATACTCAATTGTGTATCTTACCCTACAGGAAAATATGGGGGTGGGGGATAAGAGGGGAGAGGATAGAAGGGAGGGCAGATTGGGGGAGAGGATAGATAAAAGCAAACTTTTTTTAAGCTATTGGGGTTAAGTAACTTGCTCAAGGTTACACGGCCAGGTGTTTCTGGGTGGGTGCTAAGTGTCTGAGCCCGGATTCAATCCCAGGTCATCCTAACTCTGGGGCCGGTGCTCTTACTCTCTGTGCTACCTGGCTGTCCCAAAAGCAAACCTTATTGAAAATGGATAGGGTCAAAGGAGAAAATAGAATAAGTGGGGGGTGGGCAAGCATGAAGGGAAATATAGTTAGTCTTTTACAATATAACTACTATGGAAATGATTTGGGTAACTACACATGTACAATCTACATTGAATTGGTTATCTTCCCAGTGGGAGTGTGTGAAGAGGGAAGAAGGGAAAAAATCTGGAACTCAAAGTTTTACAAATGTTTAAAAATGGTTTTCTTTTTACATGCAACTGGGAAATAAGATATACAGGTACTGGTGTATAGCAATCCATCTTGCCCTACTAGAAATGTGGGTGGGTGAAGGGGGAGGATATGAGAGAACAGATTGGGGGAAGGGTTATTCAGTAGGCTGTTTATTTTTGTGTGGGGGGTAGGAAAATACAGGGAAAGAAAAAATTGTAACTCAAAATCTTGTGGAAATGAATGTTGAAAACTAAAAATAAATAAATTTGAAACTTGAAAAAAAAATCTCTCCTCAATCTTTTTTTTGGTCAGTTGTTTTTTTAATGATATATTTTCTTCTAATTTTTCGTACTTCTGATTTTGTTTCATTATTTCTTGATGTCTGAAAGACTCATCCAATAAAATATTTTTCCTTCTTCATTAAAAAAAATTCTATTATATCTCTTGTATTTATCAGTGTCATTATGGGAAGTCTCTGACTCTTTTCAAAACATAGGTAACATAACTTCTTCTGCAGGAGGTCTTTTTTGTCCCTCATTGGTGATGGCTTTCCTCAGCGATTATCTTCCATCTAGACTGTCTAAATCTTGTAAATACCTACTTAATTGCTTGTCTCCTTCCTTAGATTGTGAGCTCTTCAAGATCAATACCCAGGTTTTTGCCTTTTTTATTTCCCTAATGCTTAGCATAGTACCTAGCGTACAGTGTTTAATACATTTTTGCTGATTGATTGATTAGCACCCCACTTATCAACCTGACCAATTAATATCTATTAATTTTTGCAGTTATTTTACATAAACATATACACATATGTGCATATGCTTTTATTATGTATGTGTGTAGTTGTGTGTGTGTGTCCCCAAAGTATAAAAATATCCTTACCATTCTGGGATATGACTTTTCTGTAGCCCTTGGTCCCTAAGGAGACTGGGTGTGGGTTAAACTTCTATTTGACCAATTAGTGTACACACAGTTCCAGACCATTTGTTCTTCAGTCATTTTCCATCATGTCTGACTTTGTGACCCCATTTGGGGTTTTCTTAACAAATATCCTGGGGTGGTTTGTCATTGACTTTCCCAGGTAATTTTACAGATGAGGAAACTGAAGCAAAACGGGTTAAGTGTCTTGCACAGGGTCACAAAGCTAGTAAATGTTTAAGACCAGATCTAAATTCAGGATGATGAGTCTTCCTAACTCCAGGCCTGTGACTCTATCCACTGCACCGTCTAGCTGCAATCCATTAGCCAATTAAAAATCTTTTCTTGGCCATACAGTAAGTAAAGAGGAAACAGTCAGAGCCCCTCTGAGTATTCTCTGAAGGAGAGGGTTCTCCATTCCACATTCCTCAAAGTAGGCTCCCCAAGGATCCAGACTGGTTAGCAGGAAGCAGGGCAGAATGTGCAGGCTCATAAGATTGGGTTTATTGTCCAGTCTTACATAAAAGAAAACACTTGACATAGCTGGTATGTGCTGGGTTCTGTGGGAGAGGCAAAGATGTTAAGGCCCTCTTCCTGTCCTCAAGGAGCTTCTAGTCTAGGAAAGATTGTGTCATCTACAAGTGAAGCATGTGAGAGTGGATGATCAGCAGCAGAATCTCCACTAAAGCCCCCTTCCAGTTCCTCATGTTGGCATGGTGACAATTGCTGCCCCTTGAAAGGTGATACCAAAGAAGCTCGAGATGGGGCAGCATCTACTAACCTGCAAAGGCTTCAAGTGTTGTCCCTGAATTACATGATCTCTGATCACCCATTGAATAAAATGAAGGAATCATTCTCTTCTACATCATTGTCTCTCCTCTGCCTGAGGATGCCAATTATGAGAAGCTCATTCCTTCCCAGCTTCATTCTAGTGGAAATAAATAAATGAGTGAATATGTGTTTATCAGGCATTTATGATGAAACAGGCAATGTGCTAAAAATTGGGGATAGAGAATCAAAGGCAAATACAAAGCCTGTCTTCAAGAAGCGTACATTCTAATAGTGTGAGAAAAAACACAAAAGAACATAGTAGTTACTTGTTAACAAGTCTTGGGCAGCTAGGCAGCACAGTAGATGGAACTTTGGGCCTGGAGTTAGGAAGACTTGAGTTCAAATTTGACCTCAGACACTTACTAGTTGGGTGATGCTGGGTAAGTCACTTCACCTCTGTTTGTCTCAGTTTCCTCATCTGTAAATAAGGATTAAAATACCTCCTAGGATGGTTGTGAAGATGAAATGAGGTGATACATGTAAAGCACCTAGCCCGGTGCCTGTCACGGAGTAAGTGCTGTATATGCAGATGTTAGAAAGGGGAAGCTCACTCCACCTGCAGCAGCAGGAGTAGCCTACTGGGCTGTATCATTGTATTTTTGACCCGTATGGCAAAAGTAATCAGAAGAGCAGAAAAACTTGAATCCGCAATGGCAAATCTCTCCAAAGAAACAAAAGAGCACAATTGGGTGGGATGCAAATAAACAGAAGTGAAGGACAAACTGGAAGAAGAGAAACAAATGAAGCAATTATGTTAAAAGACTATGAGCAAAACACATCCATGCTGGAGACAAGCTATGCAGAGAAAACTGAAGAATCACTGGTCTCTCAGGACAATGTGGCAGGTCAAAAACTCAGAATACTGTAATGCAAGAAAAAATACAAGGAAACTGTTAGGAACTTTGGAACCTCCAAAAGAAAGCAGCAATTGTGAGGAAGTACCAAAGACGTTCAGGAGAAACACACTGCAAACTCTAAGAAATGGTGGTTATATTGAACAATTCCGATGACAAATGACAGATTCTGAAAGTGACCAGGAGACAGACTTTCAAATATAAAGGAAAGGAAATTGGAAACTGGAACACAAGACTATTCGCTGTTCACTATAAACCATGGAAATGAGTGGAATAATATGTTCTGAATAGCAAAGAAGCTCAAGAGAGAACCCAAGGTGGCATCTCCTGCAAACCGGCACCTGATCGTGAGTAGAAAAAGGCGGATTTGGGGCTGCTGGTGGCGCAGTGAGTAAAGCCCCTCCCCGAGTCGGGAAGACCCGAGTTCCTATGTGGCCTCATACACTTAACACCCACACACACAAAAAAAGCCGTGTAACCTTGGGCAAGTTACTTAACCCCAATTGCCCTCCAAAAGGAAAAAAAAAAAGTGGATTTTTAATAAAAAGAGGCACTTGAAATATTTCTGCCAAACACAAAAAGGCATAAATGCAAATTATTTGCTTTGTATCATTTCACTGTGATTTCATCAATCAGAGAAAACTCTCTTCATGACAGAAGATCAGGAAGTGAATTATTTGGGGTGTTAAAAAGTTAAGAAAGCTGATCATGACTGTTGCTGGAGTGTATCAGAAATCAGACTTCTCCCCAGGCCTTCTTGACTCTGGTACTGGTATGTTCTCTACTATACATCATGCTACCATTCTGCCTTGCCCTTTGAGGTTGTTACCAGACTTTTGAGATTATGGGTGGGGAGGACTCCCAGCAAAGAGCTTTCATTTAACCATACAGCTGGACAGCTTCTCTGCCGCTTACATAAGGGACTTACTGGAAGCAGTGAGTGACTTAGTGACTGCTCAGGGTCACCCAGCCAGGATATGTTAGAGGTTGGACACAAATACCACTGCAGGGTATGTGCATAATAAATGCTTAACATGGCTCCTGTGTATACAGGTGGATGGTGGCTAAGATTCTTCTCAATTCCTCTACATTCATGAACTGCCAACCAAGCTACATTTCCCAAGTGTGTCGCTGACTTGCTGTGGGATGAGGGTGGGTTGGTTTTAATGAGCATATCTATATAGCCACTAGACCTTTGGAGTCTAGAGACCCCAAAGAAATTAAAACAGCATGAAAGATCCTGAAAATGGCTTTCAACCCAGAAATGTTAATCCTCATTTTCCTGAGGAAAGCCTCGGGACAGGGAGGGAGTAAGGAGGGTGAAGGACCCTTTGGAATTCTGTTGTTTGTTCCCATTTTGTCGACAGCTTAGTTGGAAATGTCAGGGCTCTTGAGTTGAATTTGGATAGGTGCCCTATTAGCACAGTTCAAGGAAAGAATAAAAAAAAGTTAGAAAAGGGAAAATGGAAAATAAATCTAGCATATTTGCACAACAAAGCCTGAGTCCAGGATTCAAAATTCAGAATTGTTGGCTTATACCTCTCATCTTTCCGCCATGTGCTGCACTCACATTGTTCTCTAAATCGTATCTGCACAAGGCCAACTCTTGGCAATGCTCTGTCATGAAGAGATTGACAGAGGCAGAAACCAAAGGTCTAGCCTTGAATCCCAGGTTTGCCACTTCACTACAACTATGACCTTGGATAAGTCACTTCTCTATGGGTTTCAGTTTCCTCACCTGTAAAATGAGGGAACTGAATTGGGTGATGGTTAAGGTTCCTCCCAGTTCTGCATCTTGTGTTATGGAGCTTTGCAAACTGTGATCTCAGTTTGGGTGTGTTTACGTGGGATTCAAGGAACTGAGAGGTAAGCCCAACTTGGATTAGCTTATTTACTGTCTGACCTGCATCAGGGTCTTCCTTACTTGAAGGAAGAAAAGGTGTAATAGAGAGTGTGAGAAGAACAATAGGCTGGTATTTTCTTTCTCATTATTTCTTAAATTGGATTTGGAACTAGAAGTTTTAGGTTCAAATCTTGACTCAGATGTTTTATGCGTGGCATCAGCCAAGTTTCATCTTAGAATCCCAGATTCTCAGAATACAAAGGACCTTAGAAACATCAAGTTTAATTTCAGAATGACTAAGAATCTCTTACAAATAATAACCAAAAAATGCACAGGCTGCCTTCTCTTGAAGACACCAGTCAAAATCTTCAAACAAAGGTTGGATGACCATATTCCATATATTTCTGTAATGAAAGAAAAATTCTGAGAGACAGAATTTCTGAGTAATTAGTAATTAAATAAGCTGTCTAGAAATCAATAAATTGAGGGTTAGTGGTTTGTCTCAGTAACCAAATACCAAACCATGGAGAGCCTGAAATCTTCAAATACTATTGTAAAAAAGAATGCCTCTGACAAGTGAAAAGTAATCCTGATTTGGGGCCATTTTGTGAGGAGGTGGGCTAGAAGTCTTCAGCTCCTCCTGATGAGAACATGGCTTGAACATGAGACTCAGCTGCCTCCAGGATTCTGGACAGAGGAATCCATCTCCATCCAGACCACTCTGGTTGGTTTTCTCCTTCATGAAGTGGGTCACTTAAAGCCTAATGGAGAAGTACAAGAACAGGGGCTCTTCTTCCCGGGGGAGGAACTCACCCAGACTGGATACTATTTACACTCTAACAGGAGCGAGGTCTCCTAGTTGGGTGAGATCCTGCCCAAGATTGAAGACCATGTTCCCTGAGGGCTAGAACAATCTCATCCATCAGTCATGTGCTTCAGAGAATGATTTTTTAACAGGACTGAGCCTTAAATGTGGGAATAAAGGAGAAAAACCTGGATCCCAATCAATAATTCATGATTAATAGAATAGTAAAATAATTTTTCTCACAGCTAAGTGGTTCCTCAGTGGATAGAGGGCTGGGCCTAGAGTCAGGAAGACCTGAGTTCAAATCTGACCTCAGATACTTACAGGCTTTGTGGCCCTGGATAGGTGACAGCCTCTGTCTGTCTCAGTTTACTGAAGCAGTTTCTAAAACAAGTAGTCATAATATCTGACTCCTAGCAAGATAATATTTATAAAGCATCTTGCAAACATCAAAATGCTGCATTAAGTTAGCTACCACTATTTCTTTCACATGGTCCTCCTATACCTCAGATTTAATATCCTTGACTTTCCTGGACAGGTTACCAGCATCCTTACAACAATATGGCCCCCCAGAGTAAACACGGTCCTCTAGGCTTTGGATGGCAAAGGGTGAATTGGAGGGGGACTGTCCCTCATCTCCATTGCTTTCCTGGGTCACCTCAGGAAATCTTTCTCTCAGAATCTGAGAGTTGGAGCCCCAGCAGTCACCTCATTTGACCCATTCACAAAAGCCGTAACAATCTCTCTTAACGTCCAAGTTGGGCTTGAAAGCTTCTTCAAGGAAGGTGAGCTCACTCCCCTGGGCATGAGCTTTTCAGCTACAAAAGTAGATAATACATCTCCTGAGGTCCCTTCTCACTCCTGAATGGCCAGAGCTCACAGAAAGTTTGACCTGTAAAAGACTGTGGAGACCATGAAGTCCAACTTCCTCATTTTGCAGATGGGGAAACTCAGGCACAAGGAGGTTGAAGGACTTGTGCAAGGTCACATAGCTAGTGTCTGTGGAATGACTTGCACACAGGTCTTCCTGGCTCCCATTCCGGTGTGCTGTTCACTACACCATCCTATCTTGGGTCCCAAATTTGTTTGTGACTGAGGCTTAGGCTTCAGGGCCACTCAGTGTCATGCTCAAGAAACCAGCATCTACCACATTTCCAGGCCCCAGATCTTTGTGGAAAGGGGTAATGGTATTACGCTAGACATTTTCTCCTTCAGTCCCCGCTCCATTTTGGTCTTCTGGTTTGGGAAGAAGACCCTTGTGTGCATTGTAATGAAATCTGGAGTGGTTTACTTTCAGTCACCAGGCACTTTGCATTTTCTGTTAGTGATCTAGATACCAAATGTGAAGAAATCCTTCCTACTTTCCAAAGCAGTCCTTCAGAACATGTTCTACATGGGTCAGTTAGGAGTTGAGCCTTGAAGATGAAACATGAAGACCTTTCCAGCTTCTCTGCATGCTTGGAAGTCTCTTTGTGCACAGCTTATAACACCTCTCAGTGATTTGTAGAGGCAGCTGTGCCCAGGAAAGGAATGGTTTCCTTGTTCTGTTACTGTGCTGATGACTAACAACAACCAGCCATAGAAGGTCTCTCTGCAGATTGATTTCCTTCCCACAGCGAAATATGGAATCCAAAAGGCAAAGACCTGCTGGGGAACAACAAGAGAGAGGGAAGCAGACCATGCCAGGGCCACTCCTGGCCCTGCAGGGCCACTTAGCCTTGCTTCATCCTGCTGGTGGGATTGCATTTCCCTGAATGGCAGCAATCCTGTGCATGTCTCCTGGAGTACATCCCAAAGGCTGGAGAGTCGCAAGCCCAGCCCACACTGATGGACTCCAAGGGTGTGATGTCGTTTATCCTGTTTTTCTTGGAAGTCCCTGGTTGGTTTTCTATCACTGAGCAAACCAGCCAGGGGCCAAGTTCAGCAGACCCTGAGGAGAATGGATCTCTCTCTGGTGGACCAATGCACAGTCTGGAGATGGGTCTGGTCTCAGGGCCTCAGGTAGTGCCATGTACTAACTTGGGGAATCAAGACCTTGGCCTTCTGACAAGGGTCAGATTCCAGTTTCAGGAGGAAATTCAGAACTGATAAAATTGGCCATGTGGGAGAACAGAGAACTCCCCAGACGCTACCACCATGCAGAGAACTTCTCTCAACCCCTTGTCTCTGCTGTTCCTTGCACTGGCCTTCATCATGCTCTCATCTCCTGATTTCATGCCACTCCTCACTCACACCTTCCTCATGATGCTCAACTGGGTCTGTTTTAAGACTCTTGAAACTGAAGCTCATGGACATTTCAGAAAGAACATCAGATCTGCGACTGCTTCACAAGCAGGGAGTTAACTTGAAATGCTCCTTGACAAGACAGGAAGGCTCAAATTTCCAGTTCCACCTTCAGTGTCACATATTCTAAGTAGTCACAGTGCATTGGCCACTATAAAGATGTGTGGAGTGTTCTCTGCCTTCGCCAACTAACAAATCAAGTTCTGGCTTGGCAACTCCATCCCCGAAAGGCCTTAGGTTTAAGCCTAGGGGTGTCTTTTCTATTACTAGAGCTTATAAGTACCCATTGATACACTTCTATGCATGGTTATCAGAGACAGGATTTAGTCAGCAAGAAACAATCAGAGTTTGAAAGGGGCATTTGCTACAGTGGCATAATTAGTACAAAACCCTCCTCCCACCTGCAAGTAGATACTGTGCCACAAGGGCACAGAAAGGCCAGGACAAACTGAGCTGAAGCTTAGAAAACACATGTAGCAAAGGGGAAAAATCACAGTGCTTGGAAGTCATGTTCCTGGAGTTCTGAAGAACTTCCCCTCAGGTGGAGTGTATTCTTTGTCCTGGATTCTTTACAAAGTGTTGAATGTATGTCTTCTTTGTCCTTGTTTGTTTTTTTTTTTCCAAATTTTTAACTTATTTAATATTATTTTTCAACATTCATTTCCACAAGCTTTTGGGTTACAATTTTTTATCTCCCCATCTTTCCCCTCCCCCACCCAAAAATAGCAAGTCTACTGCATACCCATTCCCCCAATCTGTTCTCTCTTATATCCTCCCCCTTCACCCACCTAACTTTTTAGCAGAGCAAGATGGATCGCTATACACCAGTACCTGTATATCTCATTTCCCAGTTGCATTATAAAAAACAATTTTTAAACATTTGTTTTTAAAACTGAGATCTAGATATTTTTTCCCTTTTTCCCTCCTCACCCAGCCCCACTGGAAAGATAAGCTATTCAATATAGTTTGTACATGTGTAGGTACCCAAATCATTTCCACAGTAGTTATATTGTAAAAGAATAACTGCATTTCCCTCCATCCTATCCTGCCCTCCCACTTTTTCTATTTTCTCCTTTGACCCTTTCCTTTTAAAAAAATGTTTGCTTCTAACTACTCTCTTCCCCAATCTGCCCTCCTTCTATCCTACCCCCTCTTGCCCCTATCCCCTATTATCCTGTAGAGTAAGATACCCAGTTGTGTATGTATGTTATTCCCTCCTTGGGCCAAATTTGATGAGAATCAGGTTGTCCCATTCCCTTTCACCTTCCTGCTCTTCCCCTCCATTGTAACAGTTTTCTCTTACCTCTTTTATATGAGATAATTTACACTAATCTTTCTCTCCCTTTCTCCTTCTCCCAAGAAATTCCTCTCTCACATCTTAATTTTATTTTTGAGATATCATCCCTTCATATTCAATTCATCCTGTGCCCTCTCTCTATGTATATACAAACATACAAATGCCGACAACCAAATATATATTATATACACATACATCCTCCTATACATACATTTATATGTATGGATACACACACATATTTCCTTCAGCTATCCTCATACTGAGAAAAGTCTTATGAGTTACACTTATTCTTTTTCCATGTAGGAATGTAAATTTTAACTTTAATAAATTCCTTATGATTTCCTTTTACTGTTTACCTTCTCATGCTTCTCTTGTTTCTTGTATTTGAAAGTCAAATTTTCTGTTCAGCTCTGTTTTTTTCATCAAGAATGCTTGAAAATCCTCTATTTCATTGAATAACCATATTTTCCCCTGAAACATGATACTCAGTTTTGCTGGGTAAGTGATTGCTGGTTTTAATCCTAGCTCCTTTGACCTTCAGAATATCATATTCCAATGCCTTTGATTCCTTAATGTACAAGCTGCTAGATCTTATGTTATCCTGATTGTGTTTACACAATACCCAAATTGTTTCTTCCTGAATGCTTGCAGTACTTTCTCCTTGACCTAGGAACTCTGCAATTTGGCTATAATATTCCTAGGTGTTTTCTTTTTGGAATCTTTTCAAGAGATAATCAGTGAATTCTTTCAATTTCTATTTTGCCTTTTGGTTCTAGAATATCAGAGAAATTTTCCTTGAGAATTTCTTGAAAGATGGTGTCTAGGTTCTTCTTGTTTTTGATCATGACTTTCAGGTAGACAAATAATTTTTAAATTATCTCTCCTGAATCTATTTTCCAGGTCAGTGATTTTTCCAATGAGATATTTCACATTGCTTTCTATTTTTTCATTTGTTTGGATCTGTTTGATAGTATCTTGATTTCTCATAATGTCATTAGCTTCCAATTCCTCCAATGTTGTTTTGAAGGAGTTATTCTCTTCAGTGAGTTTTTGAAAACTTTTTTTTCTTTCTGACAAATTTGGCTTTTTAAATCATTCTTCTCATTGCCTTTTTGGGATTCTTTTGTCATTCGAGTTAGTCTATTTTTTTTCAAATGCTTTATTAACTTCTGATTTACATCATTCATTTCCGCCAGATTTTGAGTTACAAATTTTCTCCTCTTTTTTCCCCTACCCACCGCCCCAAAATAGCAGTCCCACAGGATATCCCCTCCTCCAATATGCTCTCTCCCATATTTTCCCCAATACCCCTTTCGAATTTTCCAGTGGATCTCTGTGCCCCAGTGCCTGTATATCTTATTTCCCAATTACATGTAAAATAGCATTAATAACACACACACATATATATATATATACATATATTTGAATATTTGATTTTAAAACTTTGAATTCCAGATTCATTCCCTTCCCCCCTTGTCACCACCCTTGCTAGGAAGATAAGCAGTTCAGAATAGGTTGTACATGTGTGGCTAATGCAAAACAGCAACACAGTAAATATATTGTAAAAGACTAACTATATTTCACTCTCTCCTATCCCACCTCCCACTTGTTCCATTCTCTACTTTGATCCCATCCCTTTACAAAATTGGGTGCTTCCAACTTCCCTCCCCCCAGCCTTCCCTCCCTTCCATCATTCCCCCTCTCATCCCCTTCCCTTCCTACTCTCCTGGAGGGTGAGATACCCTATTTATTGTTTATTTCATTCCCTCCTCAAGCCAAATTAAATGGGAGTAAGGATGACCCATTCCCTTTTGCCTTCCTATTCTTCCCCTCCATTGTAACCATTTTCCCTTGCCACTTCTATATGAGATAGTTTACTCCATTCTGTCTCTCCCCATCTCCTCTCATTATATTCCTCTCTCACCTCTTAATTTCACCTTTTAAAGTATCACCCATTCCTGTTAAATTGGTCCTGTGCCCTCTATCTATGTATACCTGTAAACATATATACACATATTCACATACGTATTCATATGCCCATATATATAATTGTATTCCCTTCAACTACTGAGAAAAGTTTCATCAGTTACAATTATTGTTTTTCCATATAGGAATGTTAATAGTTCAACTTTGATAAGTTCCTTATGATTTCTTTTCCCTGTTTACCTTCTCATGCTTCTTGTATCTGAATGTCAAATTTTCTATTCAACTCTGGTTTCTTCAGCAAGAATGCTTGAAAGTCCTCTATTTCACTGAATGACCATATTTTCCCCTGAAACATAATATTCAGTTTTGTTGGGTAGGTGATTCTTGGTTTTAATCCCAGCTTCTTTGACCTCCAGAATATCATATTCCAAGCCCTTCAATCTCTCATTGTAGAAGCTGCCAGATCCTGGGTTATCCTGATTGTGTTTCCACAATATTCAAATTGCTTCTGCCAGGCTGCTTGTAATATTC
This sequence comes from Petaurus breviceps papuanus, assembly GCF_028583685.1. Lineage (NCBI taxonomy): Eukaryota > Metazoa > Chordata > Mammalia > Diprotodontia > Petauridae > Petaurus > Petaurus breviceps. Next base: position 1,975,340 of record NW_027186383.1, read on the forward strand.
TCTCCTTAATCTGGGAATTCCAGAACTTGGCTATAATATTCCTAGGAGTTTTCTTTTTGGGATCTTTTTCAGAAGGTGATCAGTGGATTCTTTCAACCTCTATTTTGCCCTCTGGTTCTAAAATGTCAGGGGAGTTTTCTTTGAGAACTTCCTGAAGAAGGATTTCTAGGTTCCTACTTTGATCATGGCTTTCAGGTAGTCCAATAATTTTTAAATTATCTCTCCTGGATGTATTTTCCAGGTCAGTGGTTTTTCCCATGGGATATTTCACATTGCCTTCTATTTTTTCATTTGTTTGGATCTGTTTAACAGCATCTTGATTTCTCATAAAATCATTAGCTTCTATTTTCTCCAATCTAATTCTGGAGCAATAATTCTCCTCATTGAGCTTTTGAGATTCTTTTTCCATGTGGCAAATGCATGCTTTTTAAGGCATTCTTCTCCTCATTGCCTTTTTTTTTTTTGCTTCTTTTGCCATTTGGGTTAGTCTATTTTTTTAAGGTGTGATTTTCCTCAGTAAGGCTGTTGACTCTCATTTTGTAATTTTCTTGCATCCTTCTCATTTCTTTTCCCAATTTTTCCTCCACTTCTCTTATCTGCTTCTTAAGGTTCTCTATGGCCTGTACCCAGCTCATATTTTCCTTTGAAGCTTTTGGTGCAGGAGTTCTGACTTCACTGTCTTCCTCCTGTTCCATGCTTTGCTCCTTTTTGTCCCCAAAATAGGAGTCTAATGTTGGAATCATCTGTCTGCTTTGTTTCCTTTGCCTGGTCATGTCGCCCCTCAGTCCCTTGAGCCCTGGGCTTTTTGCCACAATAGGACTCTGCCACCAGACAGGGGAGTTTTCGTCCCAAAAGCTGGGGTTTTCTCAGCTGCCAGAGGTATTAGATGGGTGCCCTCTCTGAGGTCTCCACACACTCTGGCAAGCTGGACACACACCCCAGGACCTCCACCCTAGATTGCAATCCAGATTCAAGCAGGTTAAAGCAAGAGTAATTACCCCTCAGACTGGTGATTGGTCCCTCTACACTCTGCAGGCCAGGAGGTGAAGCTGCCACGTGGTGCTAGCTAGCTGTGCTGGCATCTCAGTGGCTTCTCACTGTAGGGGCAAAAGCCACACACTCCCACTTATTGGGTCCCAAAGTCCAGACTGCACTAACCTCTCACTTTGTCCTTCTCATCTATGTGTTGATAAATCTTGAAATGGCCACAGCTGCTGGTGATCTGGAGTCCCTCTGGCCAGAGGCTGCTCAGGCCCACCCTGGGGTAAAGCCTTGGCGTGAGCCTGGGCTCAGCTCCCAGAACACTGCGCTGGCCGATTACTGCTCACCTGCCGGGCTCTTCTCAGCGGGAGGTTAGCTTCTCTGTGTCATTTTGTGGGTTCTGCAGCTCCAATTTTTTTAGAGTCCCCTTTTTACATGTATTGGGAGCAGAGTGGAGGTCCTGCTTGGTTACAGGGCAGATGAGTAGGCAGATGAGTAAACTTATTTGGATGTAGAGAACTTTTGGGGTCCCTTAGCCCCAATAAAGGAATATTCCCCTGCCCTATACAGTTACCTGCAAGGTTACAGGGAAGATAAGCAAGAGGGCATGTAAACTTTTTTTGTTTATGCCTCCAGATACGGTCCTATGATATTAACCTAATAAATAACTAACCTTAGGTGAGGGTAAATAGTAAACAAGATTAAGGGACGGTCCTTGTACATTGTCTGCATTCTTTGGAGTCATGTAGACCTTCTGTTGGGGGGCATGTAAACTCTATGAGCCCCTTGCATCTTTGGCTCTGTATGAAATGGTCCTGTAATAAACAGACTATTGATTACACACCCATCTCGTTATTCTCCCCACTCACTACCCACAAACTGTGCTGGATGCAGTAAGTGGCACCAACAACTTGGGGCATCAGGACTGCTGTTGAGTCTCTAGCAACAGACTCCCAGGATTTGCCAGCAGGAAGCAGGCCACATGAAATCCAAAGGACAACAGATTTCTTTCAAAGTAAGGGGAAGGCTCTAGAAGGGCATTCGTTGGTGCACTCAATTTTAATAATTAGAGTTCACAGAGACATAGTATGGGAGGAAGCTTAGTGAAGGGCTTAAAAGATGAAGGAAAAGATCTGAGAATATTATAACTTATAGTGTGTTAGAAAGGGATTTCAGTTAAGAAACAGATTTTGAAAAAAAAAATTTTAATAGTCTATCAGGCAGCCCCAGTTCTCTAGTGGCTCTCAGATCAGAAGACCTGATTGGGAAACAGTGGGAGAGGCTTTAGTTAATTACTCTAAAGAGAATAGACAGGAGAGTGACTCTGGTTCCATATTTGCAATTTATAATGTCATTAAATGTGTGTAGCAGACAAAACAGGTCTTAAAGAAATACTGAGTGTCATGGGTGAGAGTGAAGGCAGTGATCAGGAAGAGACCACACCTCCTGAATTTTTGGGAAAAAAAAACCCTAGAAAATACCAAACCTCTTAACCTCAGTCTATGTCCACCCTATAATCCCTCATGGGGAATGGAAAAAGCTGGGAAGCCTAATGGCAGTCCCACCGTAGTTTCAGAATTATATACACATTTTCAAAAACTTATGAAAGAGGAAGGACAGACATTAATAGAAAATGGATTTAAAGGCTGCAATTTGTTGGCATATTCTGTTATAGTAGATGTCCAGGGCAATAGAACATGGCAAAAATTAAGTATAAAAGATCTTAAGGAGTACAGCACAACAGCTTCTTATATGGTGTCATTATTGGAAAATTTAGCAGGCACAGCTTTGACACCTTATGTTTGGAGGCAAACAGCTAAAATATGCATAACCCCAGGGGACTACTTGTAGTGGGAGGCCAATTATAAGGAAAAATGTCATAGCAAACTATATGATTTTATGTTGGCAGAAGGCCCTAACACCCAGTATTTCCAAGCTTTTGGGTGACAGATCTAATACATTACCTAACACAAAAATGGACTATTCAGTGGCAGCATATAGTACTATTCAAGACTGTGCTATACAAGCATGGAAAGAGATAATCAGTTCTGGTCAAGCAGGAAAAAATTTAAAAATATCATGCAGGAACCTGAGGAACCATTTCCTGATTTTGTGGCAAAAATACAACAAGCAGCTGAGCTTACCTTATGAAGTACTGTGGGGTTGGAAGAATTTGTAAGACAAATAGCTAGAGGGAATTGCAACTTAGATCATAAGAAAGCTTTTTTGGCACTTCCTATTGACACCTCCTTGGATCAATTAATTAGAAAATCTATGGAGGTAAAGTCTATGGTCTTTCAAGCACAAATTATAGCAGAAGCACAAGCAGCCACAAATAGTCAAAACAAGAATTGTTATAAATGTGGTAAAGTAGGTCATTTCAAAAGGGCATGTCAAGTGGGTTATGGTAATGATACCTGTAGAGAGTGAGCATTGGTTTCACTCTCGTGCTGATCATTCTATTACTCAAAGTAATCAACTATTGGGCTTCAATCAAAAAAAGAGGCGTATTTCCTGTATTGTTGTTGGGATAATTGCTTTAATTTCTATTATAGTGAGCAGTGTTGCTACATCTATATCCATTAGCACTGTACAAAATCAGATAGCGCCAGCTCAATTTTTGCATGAATTGTCTGTCAATGTTTCTCGAGGATTTTTGTTACAATCAGAAATCAACAAGAGTTTTTATAAAGCAATAACTCAGCTTAGAGATGATTTGTTACAGCTGCAGAGATTGAATTAATGCAAGTTAGACAAAGGTTATTATGTGATTATATATATATGTATATATACATCTGTATGGTTAACAAAAACAATATATGAATCAGAATATAACATAACTCAAATTAGAAACCATCTTAATGGGCTGTGGGGTGACCATAACATATCCCTTGACATAAATGATTTAGAGAATTTGGCTCGCCTCATGGACCAAGAAAGTCAGCAGTTACTACTACCAAATTCAGAGGCAAAAAAAAAAAAAACATTGTTGATTGGATATATAGAGCTCAGGGAATATTACCTGGACAAATAAAGCAAATAATGACTACTTAGGAATAGGGGTGGTATTACTGGTTTTATGTACTTGTTTACCCATCCTTATTTCCTGTTTTTCTCACATCATTCAACAAGTGGTATACAATGTCCAATTGCATGATTCTGCCTGCAGCCTTTAAAATAATAAATGCAGGAGATGTAGAGGACTTTCAGGAGTCCCCCGGCTCTGCTAATGAAATGTTCCCCTCCCTTATATTATTACCTGAAAGGTTACAGGGCAGATAAGCAGGAGGATGTATAAAGTTATTTGGATGTAGAGAACTTTTGGGGTCCCTTGGCCCCAATAAAGGAATATTCCCCTGCCCTATACAGTTACCTGCAAGGTTACAGGACACATAAGCAAGAGGGTGTGTAAACTTTTTGTTTATGCCTCCAGATATGGTCCTGTGATATTACCCTAATAAATAACTAACCTTAGGTTGGGGTAAATAGTAAACAAGATTAAGGGAGGGTCCTTGTACATTGTCTGCATTCTATTGGGGTGTCTACATTCTTTGGGTCATGTAGACCTTCTATTGGGGGGCATATAAACTCTGTGAGCCCCTTGCATCTTTGTATCTGTATGAAATGGTCCTATAATAAGGAAACTATTGATTACACCCCCATCTTATTATTCTCACTGCTTGCTAGCCCATCAACTGTGCTGACCACAGTAGCTCTTCTTATTAAATTATATTTTTATAAAATTAATTTATTCAAAAAATCATTTGGATGAACAAATAGCCTAGAACCTAAAGAGGAATAATGAAAAAAATAATAAAAATTATATATCATATAAAATTATACAATAAATCAATAACTATCAGCAAGATTTACTTCTAGTTACAAATCAGAATAATAAATGCATAGAAGAAATTAGATAAGAAAGAACCAGATGCAACCAAATCCAGTCATTCATTAATTTATAAACTCAAGAATTACTTTGGAAAGGACTCTTGTTCAGCCAGAGCTTCTGGGAAAAGTGGAAAGCAATTTGTCAGAAATTAGCTTTAGATTAGTAGAGCTATGTGCTATGTGCTGTGTGCCATGAGCCAGGTGACCCCATAATGCATATACCCTATGAGGATCAAAGATCACATGGTAGAAATATTAGGGGTGAAGGTAAAGAGATAGTAGACATAGCTCAGGAGAGAACTCGTTGGATAAACAACAGCAGAGGTAATAATACTAGGTAAAATAGTTATCAGTTACAGAAAATTTAAAAACTTCTGCAAGAACCAGAAAAATGCAGAAAAGACACCATCAAGTGGGGAGGAAATGTATCAAATATTCTTGATAAAAGTCCAGTTTCATATTTATAGATATATCTACATAGATATGTTTGCACATATAAATATTTACATTTATTGTGTATGTGAATATGCATATATACACCTGTGGATACACATAAGTTTATATAAACACAGGCATCTCAAAAGTCTTAGTGGAGTTTTTAACATTAAAACTTAAAACTGCACTAAGAATTTTGGGATATGCTATATATAAGACCAAGAGTCATTCTTTAATACATAGGTGGTCACTGGGTCTTTCAAAAGAAGAACTTTAAACACCCATATAAAGATATTCTCCTAGTTCTTCCTCTGGTCTGCATAAGGTTAAGTCTATGAAGAGGTTGACTCTATGTTGAGTCCATGCCCATTACTGTCACATGATCCAGGATGCCAGCCATGCTGCTAACTTCTCTCCTGGCTTACCCAGTGGTCTCCTTCACCGCCACAACAGCTTGCTTTGTCCACCATGGATACCCTCCTTCCCTCCCCACCTCCTCTCTTCCCCCTGCCTTCTTTTCCATCTCTTCTTTATTCTTTGTCTTCCTCTATGAGAATGGAAGGTCTTTTAGGAGGAAAAATGAGGACTCCTGCCTCCCTGCTCTCCTCAAGATCTGGGCTGTACACTATGATGAGAGGGCACCATGGGAGAACAGCATTGCACATGTCCTCAGATGCAGTCCCTCTTTTGCTGCCTTGGGTTTAATGGTTTTCCTTTGTTACAAGGGAGGATTTGGTACTGATGTGGATGTTGGATGGGTGGCAGAGACATCCAAAAATGACAGATGTAAAAACAAAAGACATTCATTCAAAAAATGAATAAAACCTTCTTGCTCTTGAAAAACCCAAGTAACAAATTGAACTCATTTCTGCATATGTTTGCTGCTTAAAAACAGACTTAGAGAAATTCAAACCCCGCCTTTATTTACTCAGTGAGCATTTACTAAGTGCCCACCGTGTTCCGAGTTCCTTTCTAGGCACTGGGTTACAGAAACAAAAATGAAACAGTCTGCCTTCATGTAACTTTCAACAAAAGACAACCCCCAGAGGTAAAGTCACCTAATAAAAATCCATTTAACTTACAATGAACAAGACTGACGTTTCACACTGGATTTGTGTTATCATAATCAAAACTTTTCATTTCAACCTGAGGTTCAGGTTTGATTTGAGGAGGGATAAAATGGTTTGGAATAGCCTAATATGATGCTTAGCAAATGGTAGGTGTTTAATCCTTGTTTGCTGAATAAGTGAATGAATGCCTTTATGGAAAGCAGTATGGAAAATAAATCCTCATTGTGCCCTTCCTTCCCCACATGTCATGCCCTGGTCAGGGAAACCTTGCCTTCCCCGGTCACATATCTGCAAAGGACAGAGCAGAAGGAAGGAAGATGTTGGATGGGAGGAATATGGGATGAAGAGGGAGAAGTGGAGGAGGAGGAGGAGAAGGAAGAGGAGGAGGAGGAGGCAAGAGGAAGAAGAGGAGGAGGAGGAAGAGGAGGAGGAGGAAGAGGAGGAGGAGGAGGCAAGAGGAAGAAGAGGGGGAGGAGGAGAAGGAAACATCAGAAAGTACATTCTAGTCTGTAACTCACCATGTCAGCATAAAGGATGCTGGTTAGTTAGCAGCAGGGGGACTGGAATTGGTGATCTCTAAAAGCATTATTCACATTTCTAGAACACTTTAAGGTCTATATAGAACTTCATTCATCATCCCACCTATGAAGGTGAAAAAGGTGCTGTTGGCAGTATTGTTCCTAATTCATCTCCAGAGAGATAAAAAGGCTTGACCATGACTTAGAACTGAAAGCTACTTCACAGAGCATCAAGACCAACAGTTGAGGAAACTGAGGCCCACAGAGGTCACACAAGTATTAGGAGACAGAAGCAGGTTTGGGAGCTGGCTTGCCTGACTCGAGGTCCAGCATCCCTTCCATGGTGCCCCACTGCCTCCATTTTCGGGGATGCCGTCTTCTTGAGATATATTCATCAGATTATCTCCACTGAATCTATATTGCCATCCCTAGTATACCCAGGGTTTTTCTTCCTTTCTGTATCCTCAGATAAGAAATTCAACTATCAGGAGCGACCACTTCAGGAACATCTGGCCCTGATCTGTGTATGTGTGTGTGGAAGATGGAGAGACTCTCAAGGAATAAAGCCGGATGCAGACAAAGGCCGATCTGGACTTCTAATTAGACCCTCTGGAAATTATGTTGGCAAAGAAAAGGATGCAAGTGTGCAGCCCCTGGCTGGATGTCGTCTCCCTTTACAAAGGTCTGTTAGTGAAATGAATAGTGTCCTTCTCTGGTCCAGGCCGAAATGTTAGTGCTGCGCACAGGGTTCTTCCCAAGACCACTTGAGCCCAGCTCTGAGGAGAGGCTAATATCACAGGTATCTTCCTACAAAACTGTATATAAAATGAACTGAGGAAATTCCCAGAATCTGCTCATGATGCTGTGAGAATATGTCTAGGTTTCAGGGACCTTTTTTGTTTTCAGACTCCTCATAGAAAGCCAGTAAATTCTTACTCCAAGATCTCATTGCCTCCTAAAGATACAGGAGCAGCAGCTCTGGTTTCTGTGGGAGCAGCCATCAGAGTTGGTGGTGTGTCTATGGGAATTATTATTAGTGTTGCTGTTATTATGACAAGAGGTAACATGGGGTCATAAATGTCAAACTTACAGGGACCTCAAAGACCCTGTGGCACAAACTCCTTATCTTATAGATGAGAAAACTGAGGCCCAGTAGCTTCAGGGACTCGCCAAAGTCATGCAGGTGGTAAGCACAGTGGTGAGATTTGACTCCAAACTCAGTGTTCTTTATACAATTCTCCTTTCAAGGGTTAAAGGGCATGTAGGGGGCAGGGGGCAGAGGATGAATGAAATTCTCGGAATTAGGAAAGGTTTGAGGAAGCTGCTGACATGAAGGAATTAATGAAGTAATGAATGAAAAGTACCATTTAAGTACTTCCTGTCTAAGCCCTACCGCAGCAAGGGGCTTAAGTTGTCCCCAGTAAGAACCTTGTCTGTGGCACTGGGTACAAACAAAAGCCAAGACAGTCCCTGCCCTCACAGAGCTTACATTTTAATGGAGAGGCTGCACATATAGGGCTCTGGCGGCCAGGGAGGGACTGGGTGCCATAGCCCATGCTGGGGAGACATTCCCCTTGGCCTCTAGCGGGAGTGGTCCCCCCAAGTGGTGCTGATCCCAGGCCCAGACTCTTAGCAAGTCTATAGTCCAATTGCACATCTCTGAATCTAAACATCTCAAATGGATCTCTGACCTCGCTGATTTGAAAATTCCCTCCAGTGAAGCAGGTAGCAGCCCATACAAGCTTGCTGATTCTTTGAAATTCTCATCCATACCTTTCTTCCTACCTGCCAATATTCCCTATCAATTTGGCTTTGGTTTTGTAGATAGTTACATAAAACCCTCTTGAGAGCTTAAGTGTGTCTTCTCTGAGGTGCTGAAATTTTCTGAGATTAGCACAGTGACATCCACAAATCAAAACAGCTGGGAATCTCACCTTGAATAAAGAAAACTTTCCTCTGGTCTCTGCCCTGGATCTCCTGTATGCCAGTGAGACACACCTGAAAGAAGTGGATATCTCCCTATTTTTTTTTCCTTGATGGAGTCAAAGTCTCGTCCAAAAGGTGACCTCTGTTCTTCTAACTTTAGGAATCACATATGATTCTCATAGGTACAGGAGACACCACAAAGGAAAGGCTTTGTAAAAAGTGTTTTGTTGAACCAAATCAAATTCTTTTAACAAGTATTTTGTGTATTCTTCACATCTTTTAGTCAACTGATGACAAAGAGGTTGCCAACTGTGGAGTATCACTCTGAAAGTCTAACTATTCCTTAAATACATAACATGTGATTGTTTGATAAAGACTAACTGTATGTTTTTTTCTCAAAATACCAATTTTTACTAACATCTTTTTTTTACATTACCAGAATTTCTTGCAGTATTTCTCTTCCTCACCTTTTCCAGAAAGCCATCCCATATAGCAAGTAATGTTTTTAAATAAAAAAGAAGAGGAAAATTCAGCAAAACCAATAAATATATTGGAAAAGTAGAAATTTATGAATAATATGTCACCCCACTACCTCTCTCTGTCAAAGGGTGAAGGGGGTGTCTTCTCCTATCTCTCCTTTGGGCCCATGCTCGCTTTTTTGCAGAATTCTTTTGTGATTTGGGCGGAGGTGGCTAGTCTTTCCATTTACATTGCTGTAATCATTTTTATTTTGTTTCCTTGGCTCATGTTATTTTGATTTGAATCAGTTCGTGTGGCTCTAACCATGATCTTCTGTATTCATTTCTTACAGCACCCTAATTTTCCACTGCATTAACATGCCGCACTTTACTTGGTCCCTCCCCAATAGATGGGTATCTACTTTGCTTCCAATTCTTTGCTACCAGAAAAAAATATTTCTACAAATATTTAATTGTATGTAGGGGTTTTCTTTTTGACAATAGCCTCCTTAGAGGCTTAATACACCTGGTGGTGGACTCTCTAGGTCAGTTCTTGAGATTTTAGCCACTTTATCTGCGTAATTCCAAATTGCTTTCCAAAATAGTTGTACTGATTCACAGCTCCCCCAACAATGAACTAGTGTTCCAATCTTCCTACCCTTCTTCCAGTACTGACTATTGCCCTCTTTTTTAAACCACTTTTGCCAATTTTCAGGATATGAGATGAAACCTTGGGATTCCTTTCATTTTAATTTATCTTATTATTAATGATTTGGAACATTCTTCCATGGGGTTGTTGATTGTTTGCAAATCTTCTTTTGAGAAGCATTTGTTCATATCCTTTGAACACTTTTATATCGAGGAATGGCTTTCTCTAATGGATAGATGGGTGTACGAATGATAGATAGAAAGATAAATGGAAAGATAGAGTAAATAGAAAAAGAAAGAATGAAAGATAGGAAGAAAGATGCTTACAAAGATAATTTAGGTAGATAAATCATATAGATAGATGAATAGACACACAGATGAACAATAATTCAGACAGACAGACACATGAACAACAGATGAGAGAGATGGAGGTATAGTCACAGATATAGATGTCTATATCTATACAGCTATATCACACATACACACAGAAATCTCTCTCCCTCTCTCTGTGCGTGTGTGTATGTGTGCTGTTTATATACCTTTCATATTAGAAATTAGATACATAGGTTATTTTCCATTCTTACCCCAGGTTGCAATAATTTTGTCTTTTGCAAATGTATTTTAGTTCTATGTAACCAAAACTTACATGTTTGATCTTTTATAATTTCCTCTACTCCCTGTTTGGTTAAGAAGAAAACTCCTTAAAAGGTTGAGAAAGGTACATAACCTGAAAGTATCAATTGTCTCAATTAGTATCTTTACTGATTAGGTAGAATTTTCTAACTATTGTGTTATCAGCAAATAGGGACACTTTTATCTCCTTTTCATCTATCTTTACTCCTTGCATTTCTTTTCCTTCTGTGTTATTGAGATTGCTAGCATTTCTAGGACCATATTAAATACTAGTGGGACAGTAGGCATTCTTACCTTATCCCACTATTAGCTGGAACATATACCCATTACATATGATGTTTCCTTTTGATTTTTCAAAAAAATTGTTTTTTGTCTTTTTGGAGGGGGGAAGGCAGGGCAATTGGGATTAAGTGACTTCCCCAAGGTCAAACAGCTAGTAAATATCTGAGGTCAGATTTGAACTCAGGTCCTCCTGACTCCAGGACTGATGTTCTATTCATTGCACCATCTAGATGCCCCTCCTTTTAATTTTATATAGATCTTTTATGATACTTAAAAATATCCCTCTCTTCCTATATTTTATACAGTTTAAATATTTCATATAAGTTTTTTTTTATCATAAATGACTTGTATTTTATTAAAGGTTTTTGTTTTGTCTTTTCTATGGAAAAAATCATGTGATTTTGTATATTTTTGTCTTTGATGTGATTAATTACATAATTCTGCTGACTATTTTCATACCATTGAGCCATTCTGGCTTTCAGAGTATAAATCCAATTTGAATTCAAGATGAAGGATTTCTTGGATGAATTGCTATTGTCTGTTTGGCAGGATATTACTTTATTTTTTTAATTGATGCTCATTAATGGCATTGATTTTGCTTTATCCTTCCCTGGTTCAGGCATTAGTACTATACTTGACTAAGAAAAGGATTCTGGGGGAACCTAGGTAGCACAGTGAATAAAGCACTGGTCCTGGAGTCAGGAGGACCTGCTTTCAAATCTGACCTCAGATACTGAACATTTAACATTAACATATGTGTGACCTTGGGTAAATCATTTAACCCAGATTGCCCCGCCTCCCCCCCCAAAAAAAAAGCAGAAAAAGAAAAGGATTCTGGTAGAGTACATTTTTATCAATTTTTGACAAGAATTTGGGCATTTTTGGTCCTGATTTGTATTAAAAGGTTTGATGGAATTACCTTGCCCCACCAAGAGCAAGGATCCCCCCCTTTCCTTTGTAACTTGGGTTATTAATGATGTCTGCTTGATCTTTGGCTCAGAAATTTTATATTCTGAAGGTGTAACCTTGACCTCTCTTGTGTTGTCATGCTTGTTAGCATATAACTGTTTATAGGTTCTGATAATTCTCTTAATTTCTTCTGGTTTTGTTGAAATTTTGGTTGATTCTTTTGTTCTTGATTTTCCTGTTTCTTCCACTTCTTCTTAAACAAGTTGGTTAAAGGCTCCAACCTTGTCAAGGTGCTTGTGCCACTTTTCAAAGAAGCTGAATTGAATGGAGTTGAGCATTTCCACAGCCTCTTGGCTTTTCATCCTATCTGTTTCTTTTCTCATTTTAAATTTCTTTGCACATGCTTATTTTGGGTTGATTTATTTGTTGGATTTATAATTTTAAAAATCCATATTCAGTTCAATGATCTTTTTGTCTATTTTGTTCATGTCTATTTTTAGGGATTTAATTCTCCCCTGGAGGCAGCTTTAGTTGCATCCCAGACATTTGAGTATGTGGTATCATCATCATTTTCTCCCACATAAAGGTTAATCGCTTCTATGCTTCATTCTCCAACCCACTCATTATTTAGGATTTCATCATTAAGTCTTCTTTTGGATCTGTGCCTTTTGTTTGTGCTGCCTGAGCTGATTAGTTATTTTAATGAGTTATGGTCTTTAAAGGATGTCTTTACTCTGCCTTCCTTTTCCCATTTATTTGCAATATCCCTGTGCCCCAATACATGGTCAGTTTTGGTAATTTTATGTGGTACTGGGAATGCCTATTCCCATCCAACAATGTCCTTCTTAGTAATGATGTCCTTGACATAGGCATAGATTATTTTCATACAAAGTTGATATAGATGGGAACTTACATTGACTGGCACATTCTAGGAGCTTAAGAAATGTTTGTTGCACAAATGAATGAAAGTGGGCAGAAGGTTCAGGAGTTAATAATGTTTTCATGGTCACTTTTTCTTGGCAAAGGGCTCTGAGATGTCTTTCTTTGGCTGTTGTCCCTCCTTTGTTTTTGAAGAGGACCAATGGCATCATGGGATGATGTCTTGACTTCTGCATAAATTGGATTTAAGTCAAGCAGAGTTTGTGCAGAGTCGTCAGTCTCACTCTCTTCTAGAGTCACCGAAGTCCAGTGGCAGGACAAAAGTCAAGATGACTGGTGATGGCGTGGGATGCAGTGGGTGACCTTCGGGAAACTGCAAATTTCTTCCTGTGGGACATTCTAGTCCCTAAGTGCTTTCAGAATTACTTTGAATAATTCGAATAATTGGATCTCGCTAAGCTTTCTTTTGTTAAAAAATAAAAGTTCCCCTCTACTATTTTCAGTTGTTCATAACACTGAAAACCAAGTTTCTGTTCTGATCCAGTGTTGCCCATAACTCTACTAGGCAAGTGGAGGAGTCTCCTAATGGGGTTATCATGTTCCTTTGCTCTCTTCTGTTTGGGAATCCTCCTCCCAATAATGATAGCTAATACACAGTGCTTATCACCTGCCAGGTATTGCACTAACGTGGTTTATGGTCATCATCTCATTTGTTCTTTACAGAAACCCTGTAAGACAGGTACTATTATTAGCCTATTCTATATCTGAGGAAACTGGGACAGAGGTTAAGTGACTTGCCCATGGTCCCATAGCTAGTAAATATCTGAGGCCAGATTTGAATTCAGGTCTTCCTAACTCCAAGCTCAGGACTCTTTTCTACTGTGTCCCCTGCACCCTGCCCTCTATACATTCAGCAAACAATGTTGGTGTATAATCTCCAATTACTTCCATGCTGGTTTGTTTGTTTGTTTTTACAAATACTTGCCATGGGAACTGTAACATGAGATAACTAAGTGTCCTGTGAAATCATGGTTCTTCTTCTCTTTGGATGCAAAAGAAACTCCCCTCTGCTGATGCCTTTCTTTGCCTCTCCAAGGAGCACTTGGGAGCCATTCTTCCGTGTCACTGTCACTTCCTTCTATTTTCTGACTTTCTTTCTGTCAGGAATGTCAAGATGGACACAAGTCAGCCCATTCCAGAAGGCTGTCCACTCATTGGTCATCAAGAAAGACCTCACAGTTGGAGGACCAATGACTAATGTACAGAGTTGACTGAAAAATGATGGGATTTCTTAGCGTCCTTGGCTCCTCTTTCCTCCACTCCATAACTACTATTGCAGAAGCAGAAATGGGACTGGACCACACAGAATTTAAAGTCATCTTTTGTTCTTCTCTGCTCCATGGTTTGTCACTGCCAAAGAATTTCCAAGTGGTCTCTCATTTGTTTATAAGGAGTTTCTTCATACTTAGTTGTCTGATCCTGAGATTACAGATACATTCTGTTCCTGTGACCATACACACAATTTTTTCAGTATAGTGAAAGCTAATCACACAGCCGCCTAGAACCCAGGGTTGTCTCCTTGAAAGGATGAGGTCTTGGAGTAATGGTTTATGGAGGCATTTAAAGTAGAAAATTTGTTTTTAATTAAAATTAGAAATTTGAGAGAAGATAACTTCAGGAATCTCCAGTAGTTACAGAACATTTGTGAATCTTTAGAAAATACCTGTAATCACCTAGAACCAACAGATTCACAGAGAACAAGTCAGTCAAACCAAGGTAGTTTCCTTTTTGTGTCATTGAAAGTAATTTAATTTATAGATTAGGAAGATTTTACAGATATACAGATGCTATATATGTATGTATATAGGTATGTGTGTGTATGTGTGTGTGTACCTTGCTTTGAGTAAAATACTCACCAAAGTTTCCCATGGTGTCTCTCTGGATAGATTGTTCAATGTTGACTGCATAATAATGTAAGGAATCGACCAAGTGCTGCCCTGAGTAATTTGATAACTTCTTCCTAACTCCTCTAGAGTTAACCCTAACCCTACCCTGAGAAGGCAGCAAAATATGAGCCTTTGGAAGCACAAGATAATCAATCCCCTCCTGGTGATTTAGGGAACATCTCTGACTCATTCATTGTGACTGGAGCTGCTTCGGAAGTTACTCACTTATTGGAACCCAAGGGGATGGATTCTCATAAGTGTTGCTCTGCCTTTTTACTCTGTCTGTCTCTGTCTTTGTGACTGTGGTAACCAGCAGCAATATTTCTAATAAAGTCATAGGAAGCTGACTTTGGTCGTTGCTTTTTAACATGACTTCTAAAGTCCCTTCTTATGATCAGATTCCAATATTTTATGACTTGAATAAAGACCTAGATATTTATCAGATTGGAGGTTGACAGAAATCTGGAGAGGTCTGGCCTCATTTGGGACAAAAGAGAATATTTTGGACCAAGCAGATCCATTTTAGAAGATGGTAACCAGGAGAAGGGAATCTGTAAACCTGTTGTAGTCAGACAACTTGAGGGAGGAAAAGATGCTAAGGCCAGAAAAAGAAAGTTTAGGCAGGAGTGGGGGTGGTAGTATTTGCTAAACTCACATACTTACAGGGCTATGGGGTAGGAAAAGATGCCAACTCACTTGGAAAACTTTTAGAGGGCAGAACTGGGATGAGTGGGTGGAAGTTTCAGGAAGGTAGATGCTTACTAAAATGAAGAATGCTCCAACAATTCATACTCTCAAGGAATGCCCCATCTCTCAAGTCTGGATGGCCATCTGTCAGGCAGGAAAGCTCAGGTATGAGCTTCATTTCAACTTGGTTCTCCCTTTTTGCCCATGAAAAGTCATGAGCTCAAAGTCAGGCTTGGCCTAAGCAATGAAGCTCTCCAGTTCTGAGGATTCCCTTCCTTCTTTCTTTCTCTTTTTTATCTCCTTCCCAGGAACCCAAGGCTTTCCCAAATATTTCATTTATTATCCCTTTGATCTCAACTTTCCAGGTTCTCATTTTCATTACAAGACCTGCTCGCTGATCATCTGTTAACACATAAACTTCTGCATGTTAATTAATCCCATTCCCAGAGTAAAAATATTTGCATTTTCCTTTGAGTCCTGGGCTAGAACATATTGAAATGAATCTAAGAACCATTTTTAAGTAACTGTGGGAGAGACCAAACTTGAATCAGACCTGACTCCTGTCCTCCTGGGGCTTTTGGGCAGGCTAGCCAGAGGTGCACCGAAGAAACTCTAAACATGATTATTTCAGGTACCATAGCCTGGAGATTGGCCCAGGTGAATTTCTTGGTGGATAACTATTAAGGGGGCTGACTTTATTGGATCCCCCAGCCTTTAATTTCCATCTCTTCACTTTTTGACTCTATTCAACAAAGATGAGTAACACTGATAAGACCATGGCATTAAAGTGTTCCCAACTCTGGGGAGGATTTTGCTTAGTAGATTTGGTACTTCTTCTTGAAACTTTGTCTTGATTAGGGACTCAATTTCTTTCTTCTTCTTGCAGCATGGCAACCCCATATCACCACATGGATGTTCTCTCCTCTTTTACCCCCATTTAAAAAAAATGAAAAGCTAAGCCTTCGATGTGGGGAGTGAGCCACTAAGCTCCTTTCTAGACTGCCTCCTTCCAAGACCTTCCTCCTCCTAGACCTTCCACCTTCCAAGGCCTCTTAGAAATCTCAGCCAGCCTTCTATTCACAGTTAAGGCTCCATCTCCCTTCAGTTCACACCATCACCACTAGGCAATTCCAAGTCTATTGACTCAAAGCATGCTGCCCAAGTAAACATGCTCTTCAATGATGCCTTGCCCACATCTCTTTGGTGCCCCATCTGGCATTTCCTGAACTGCCATTTCATTCCAGTCCAAGCCTCTGTTGGGCTGACTTCCCAGTAAAGCCTGTTGCTGCTGCCTCTTGAAGACAGCATCCTCAGGGATGGGGCTAGAAAGGAGAACAGCTCTCTAAGTCAATCCTGTAGGTCTTGAAGGTGATGCACTTTTAACCCTGAAGGCTGGGGGCACTCCCTCTGTACCATTCCAGCACACATTTTTGGGCGTGAGCCCACCATAATTAAGTGCTGTTGCTATGTGTATAGTCATATTATTTCAACTGCCTTAAAATAAAGTTTTCAAACGCTCCCTGTTGTAACCTTTTTGGCTGGCATCTTTCCTTTCCAGCTTTGAGTTTCAATAATGCTGATACATTTCTCAGCCACATTAATTAAAGTCCATCCAAAGACTGGGCTGTTTCCATCACTATGGTCAGCCTTCCACCAAGGGTGCATTTTGGCAGGTGAATCAGCCCCTAAAAGCCTTTTTCATTAATGACACTTTCTTCAGCATTTTTAAAAAGAAAAGGCATTCGCAAGCCTCGCACTTCCCACACTGGCCTTTTTATGTCTTCTTTATTTGTGTGTGTTAGGAGCACTGGAGAGAGTCCGCATGACAGGGACTGACGTCACATCGAAGGCCAACCCAGCTGCTGAATCCCGCAGATACTTGGTTCTCGTTGGGTGCCTTTATTTTTTTTCAATACCTTTTTTTCTTCTTTTCAATTAAAAGATTCTGGAAAGGGGCGCCCTTCCCCTTTGTTAGCTTTCATATTCTGGCTCTGTTTCAGGGAGCAGCTGCTCACATAGCACAAAATGTCTCCAGGACTTTGACATGCATTGAAGGGGCAGTAACTCAGTAATTGCATTTTCTCCCTCTGGTTTTAGTTAAGTACTTATGAAATATATTAATGGTGAGTTCATTTGAGAAGGAATTCTACCTCCCAATTTTTTTTTTACTTAAAAACAACAGGATATTTGGCCAAGTTCTCATTTGGGGCTCAGGTTGTCCTTACACCTTTATGGGTGTGCCTCAGAAGCCTACTCCATTCGAGGCAATGTGGTTTAAGGATGGAGTTTTGGGTGAACTGTCCCTCACAGCACTGGAGACTCATAGAATCTCAGAGTTCAAAGGGAATCAAAAGGTCACGGAACTGAAAAGGTACCTGGAAATGTTTTTTTTTTTTTTAAACACCTATTCCCGAGTCGGAATCTCCCCTCTAACAGCTCTGTCAGGGGGCCAATTGCCACTTTAAGAACACCAATGATGGGGAGCTCATCTTGCCCTCGGTTAGCCCAATCACTTTCTGCTGTGTTCGTGGTTAGCAGTCTTCATTATGGGCTGCTTTACTTTTGTCTGTGAATCTCCAACAACCAGCTAGGTGTCTTGAACATTAGATGCTTGATAGATGATTGTCAAGTGATCAATTGACTCACCCATATTAAATTTCATTTGACCAATTCTTAAAACCTTCTAGGAACATAATAAATGTCTAATAAATGTTTTATCTATCAATCTATACAGCTATTATTCACCCCCCCCCAGTCTTTCTGTCTGTGCCACTCTTTCTGTCTCTTTGTTTCTCTCTCTCTTTCTTTCTTTCTTCTCTGTCTGGGGAAATATGATTTCTATGTCTTCATCCTAGTCATTGAAAGAAGAATTATACTGCAGAAAGCCCAGGACAGATACCTTCCGGTTTACATCCATCAGCCCATCCTTCACTCTTCAGAGCCACGCATCCAACCAGTTGTGAGACCCCCTGACTGTCCTAGCCCATCACCCTCATCTTTGTATTTGAAATGTAAGCTCAGCATAAGAGACTTTATAAGATGATTTACTGAAATCCATGTGTGTTTCTTTTTTCGTACTTGTGTTATCTTTCTCACTAGTATTTGAAAACTAATCTGTGAGATCACTGATATAGGTAATCACTCCAAAGATACAAGTAGCAACCCATCCATACCTCCCCATTTTGTGTGATTTGTTCATATCCTCCCAAAAGATTTCCTCTGAAGACTAAGTAGCTAGTCTGGGGCTATGTGTGTGTGTGTTCATCTGATGGGGCTGTCAGTGAGAGAAATAGGCTTTCTGTTATCCCTCGTCCTCACCACATGAGCAGTCCCTCTCCTTTTCAATCATACATTCTTTGATGACATCATTTTTACTGCTTCCCTTGTGGCTTTTCTTGCTTGCAATGCATTGTAGTCTGCTCACATCACCCTGTTACTCCCCATTGCCATCTTGAGGACTCTTACCTTTTGTTCTTGGAAGACTTTATTCCTCCATGTCTAACATGCATGTGACACCACCAGAGGAATGGCTCTGGTGCTAAGAAGGGACCATTTTCTTAGTTAGAACCTTAGGCTCCAGTTTGGCAAAGTCTGTCCTACTCTTTTCCTCTTGCTCAGTTCGGGCCCTGCTCATTGGTTTTGATGTTCCCAGGTGTAGAAGACAGTGGACAAATACCGAATCACAGAACCATCGAACTTCAGGAGCAAAAGGGATGCTTGGAAGTCCAAAGGCTTCACTGGACTGTCCAAAGGCTTCATCCACCCAAAGGCTTCATTGGATTGTCCAAAGGCTTCATCGGACTGTCCAAAGGCTTCATCAGACTGTGCAAAGGCTTCATCGGACAGCCCAAAGGCTTCATTGGACTGTCCAAAGGCTTCATCAGACCACCCAAAGGCTTCATTAGACCACCCAGAGGCTTCATGCCACACTCATAAAAATATTAAGAATTCCTGTTATGTTCTACCGTGTTTCCCCGATAATAAGACCTATCCCGAAAATAAGCCCTCCCCTTACTGTGTAAGATTCCTCTAAAATTAGCCCTCCCCCGAAAATAAGCCCTATTGAGATTGCTACTGTAGTGAAGGTGATCCCCTGCGCTACACGCTACATTACGGTACACTCTGTATGCACCGTCCCCCGCCCCGGGTGAAACGCATGCCTCACTCCGAGCTGCATCCAATCAGAGCTGCAGCAGTGAGCGCGTCATCCTGTTCTTCCCCAGTGACTTGCTTATTGAAGAAAGGTACATTTTTTTTGTTTACATTTACCTGTTTATTAAAATTGCTGTCAATGTTCATTAAAATAAGCCCTCCCCTGAAAATAAGCCCTCTGGTGTTTTTCTGTCCAAAAAATTTTAATAAGACAGTGTCTTATTATTGGGGAAACATGGTAGTCTTCTCATTTTTCAAATGAAGAAACTAATGACCTGAAAGAGACAGTAGCAATCACAGATCACTCAGCACATTGGGAGTAGTGCCTGAGCCCAAGTCCTGTCACCTCATGCTGAGTCTGTCTTCTTGCTGCTCTACAGTCCTGCTGGGAGCTCCCTCCAACTCTTCTTGTTCCATTTACCTCATTTAATAACTTAAGAATGAAATCAAATGAATTTCTAGAAGTATGCAAGTAGCATTGAGAACCTAAGCCTTTGCACAGTTATTCCCATACTCTGTGCCCCCTATATTCCAGATAGTTCTGATCTCAGGTATCATTTCCCCTGCACCATCATTCACTTACCTACTAAGCACTGCCATCATTTGGTTTTGAAATGAGTGAGACTTTCGTATTCCAAAGTATGAGTACAGTCCTAATTCAGGTCTCAGAGTCTCAGGTTCTCACTACCTCATAAACTTTATTGAAGTTGCAATCCTGGTGGCAAATAGGGGCTGTAGTGAATTAATAGCAAGGTTTAAAGGAAAGTGGGCAGAGAAACCCCAGGGATGCCACGTGCAGACTCATCCACCACACACAGAGAAGTGGGAGGAGGGAATCAGGCAGTGAAGTGGGCCACCCCTCCCCGACATTCTCATAGAGGTAAAAGAGAACAGAGGGGCAGGGTCAACCCAAGGGCAGGGAGAAGGGTCCTGGGGAGATTCATACTGTGTGGGCCACCTTCCCCCTTCTCCAATATTCATAGAGATGAAATGTGGTCAAAAACTAAGATCTATGAAGTCGTTCCCCACAGGTTGACAAATGCTAGCCACAGCTGTATTATTACACCAGAATTAGACCTTTTGCCTTATAAATGATAATAATAATGAAGTTTATGGATGATTTCATTGGCTTGGCTATTTCTTCCATAAACCCAGCTCACAACACCTTCTATGGCTTAGAAGTTGAACTTGGTGAGTTTTTATAGCCAAAAAAGTTATCATGGATAACTCAGGTATAAACTTCTCTTCCATTAATTAATCTGGACCATGAAGGGTAAACACAGAGTGTGGACCATATCATGAAGTCTGGATAGAGCCTGCCAGAGCATGAGGCCCCTGTCTTGGTTCTTGAGAGTCCCAGGTCACTGACTGACACTGGACTGAACATGATGCAATCACTGGAGGAGCACATCAGACAAAAATGAAAATCATGGAAGAATCTGGGAGGCTTTAAGCACATAGATCATGGTCAGTGACTACTATCCCTTTCAAAGTAAAAGTTCTCTGGGCAAATGATCAATAATCAATAAAAATCAATAAACAGCAAACACGTAAGTGCCTACTATGTGCCAGGAACTGTACTATATTCCAAGGGCACTAAAAGAAGTAAAACCCCTCCCTGACCTCAAAAAGCTCACAATCTAATGGGACTGAATCCTACTGAATATCATTATTATTGACTCTAGGATAGCAAGTCATCTAGACCCAGGACCCACATGTGCTCATGAATCTTCTAAATCACTTCCCATCTCTTCAGCATCCTTGTTTCTGATTACAAAGGTTTCCCAGCCAAACCTTTAATGATACTTTTGAGAATTTCCCTAGGAACTAAAGTCCAGTTCACTGGACTAGGAGCTTTTTGACTATGGTCCTACCTGCTGTCACTACCAGCTCCTTATTAGTAATTTTTATTCTGTCCTTTTAGATTCAAAGATCTTTCTCCTTGGTCAAGAAAATCAAAGGAAAAGAAATAAAATGGCTCACATTTATATTGTGCTTTTAAATTTGCAAAGAATTTTACATGTGATAGCTCATAAAAACCTTGTTGGGTAGATGTGATTATTTACCCCATTTTGCAGATAAGAAAACTGAGGCTGAAAAAGGTTAAGTGAAATGGCCAGAACTACACAGCAAGTACATGTTTGAAACTCAGGTATCTCTGACTCCAAGTACAACACTCTAACCATTGTACCACCCATCTTCCCATTAACCAACTCTACCAGTTAGTCAGTCAACAAGCATTTATTATGTGATAACTACTAGAGATCTAAAGAAAGGCAAACAATATTCCTCTCTGGGCAGACACCACCTAAAAAAGCAGGTATGAGCAAGATACAAGGTTATCAGAGAAGTGACTGGTAGCTAGAGTGGCCAGGAAACCCAAGGTGAGAATTGAGCTGAATCTTGAAGGACATCAGTGGGGTCTGGGAGCATTCCAGGAATGAGGGATGGCCAATGAAAAAGAACGGGTTGAAAATTGAGCATCATATTCAAGAATCATCTAGAGGCCAATAGAAGAGAAAATAAAAATGTATAAACAAGCTGCAGACAGAATTACAAAAGAAATAATTAAAAGAGGGGAGACAGCAGACATAAGAGGACTTGGGAAAAGCTTCTTGTAGATGGTATTTTAGTTGGGACTTAAAGGGAGCCAAGGGAGGTCAGTAGACAGAGATGAGGAGGGAGATCATCCCAGACCTGGAGGGTAGACAGAGAAAGTGCCCAGAATAGAGAGATGGTTGAGTCTTGTCTGTGAAACAGCCTGGAGGTTGGGGTCATTGGATTGTAGTGTATGTCTCATACAAGTAAGGTGAAATGCTGGATAGTTGGGAAGAGGCTGAGTTACGAAGGGTTTTGAATACAATTAGAGCATTTTGTGTTTAATCCTGGAGGATAGAGGGAACCACTGGAGCTTATTGAGGTGTGTGTGTGTGTCTTTTGGGGGGGAGGGAGACTGTGACATGAGTGGACCTGTATGTGTTTTAGAAAAGTCACTTTAGTGGCTGAATGGAGGACGTGGCAGTGTCAGAGTCAAAAAGAGGAAATACTGAAGAAGGATTATAAAGGTGAAATTAATGACCTTTGACGACATATCGAATACAGATGAGTGAAAGATGATGAGGAGCCCTGAATGGTTTCTGGTAGTTCTAGTGATAGGAAAGGCAGGAGGAGGGAAACACTTGGGGAAAAGAGAGTTCCATCTTGGACATGTGGAGTTGAAGACATCGACTGGACATGTGGTTCAAGAGGTCTGAAAGATAGTTGGAGATGTAAGACTGGAGGTTGGCAGAGGGTTTGGGGAAGGGTAAGTAGATTAGAGATTCATCAGAATAGATGTGACAACTAGATCTCTAGGAGGTGATGAGATCATCAGGTAATGTGGTATAGAAGGAGAAGAGGAGAGGGCACAGGAAAGAGTCTTGGGAGATGTCTACAGTTAGAAGACCAAGAAATATAGAACCAGGCAAGAGGGGTGTCCCAAAAACAGAGAGAGAAGAGCACCCAGGAGGAGTAGATGATCACAGTGTCCTCGGCTGCAAAAAGGCCAAGGAGAATGAGGATACAGAAAAGGCCACTGGATTGGGCAACTAAGAGTCACTTTGGAGAGAACAGTTTAGATGAAATATAAGATTTGAAGCCAGATTGTAAGGGGTTAAAAAAGGTAAAGGTGAAAAAGTAGAGACACCCAGGCTATGATCAGTAGCTGTATACAGCAACTCTCAGTCTCGCCTCCTACCAAATTACATAAAGTCACTATAAAACCCGGTCTTTGTTTTATAGTTTAAACAGAAGTTTAGAGTGAAGACGTTTCATTGAATGAATATTGTTGTTTAACAATTTTTCACAAGTTCCATTGAATAAATATTGTTTAACAATTTTTCACAAGCCTTCCCCTGACTTTGAGGGAAGGAAAGGAAGACTGCAAAATCCTTGATTAGAAAAAATCCCCATTATGGAAGGAACTGTGGTTCTTTTGGGGAGGCATTTTAGGGACATAATTCAAGTCCAGATTGCCTGAAACACTGGTATGCAACACAACTGATTTGGAGGTGGGAGAAGAGAGGAAAATGAAGTCAGGTCCTGGTAAGTCCCTTTTTTGAAGGAGTAAAACTTATGTCAGACCAGGAAAAAACATACATTTTCAAAGGTATCCTCTCCTACCCCCAGACAGGCTAGGACTAGCATCAGTGTTCATATTGATGCATATAGGGTGTGTGTGTGTGTGTGTGTGTGTGTGTGTGTGTGTGTGTGTGTGAGTGTGAGTGTGAGACAGACAGAGACAGGGAGAAAGAGAGAGTAATATCTCAGGGAACCTCCTATTTCAAAAGGAGTCCTCTCAAAAACTAGGAGGGGAAGAAATGCCTACCTATTTCAGCCCAACTTCTGAGACACACAATCTATGACATCTTCCACACCCTGACCCCCAAAACACCAACAAAGCATTCTCTGTGCTAATGACATAGCTTAAAACAAATTCTCCATTTTTGTAAAACAATCGATTTAAAAACACCATTTCAAGCTGTGCAGTCACCAGAAGCGCAGTTATCAAAAAGCCCCACAATTCACTTGGCATCTCCAGTACCTTTAGTTTTCAGGGCCTGGTCTGTTTTGGCAGTCCTGTCTTCGGCAGGCTCACTGCCATCCATATAGAGATCGCTCTTTCCCCTTCTCCCTTTTGGCCATTTCTCTCCCTTCTTTGCAGATGCCTCTTTGGGTCTGGGTTCTAACTTTGGAAGGGCCAGGTTGGCAGACAGTCATGTCTCCTTTATGGCTCCTCCTCAATCTTGGTCCCACCTCCCTTAGCTTCTCCCTCAGCCTCTCTTGGGCAGTGGTGATGGTAGCAGTTGAGAATGACTGTCCCCCAATCTGGGGATGGTCCTAGGCACCTCCTTCAAGATGATAATAGTTTAACAATATACAGAAGGGAACTGAAGGATGTTCAGCAGGAAATGCAGACAAGCAGGAAAGCTTTGAAAGTAAGTTGTATATAATAGATACCAACATTTCCCCTACACTCCTCTTTCTCTGTTCTACTTTGTGTGTGGAAATGTTTTTCTCAGTCTATCTCTGTCCCTCTGTCTCAGTCTCTCTCTCGCTAATATTCATAAAATTCAGAATATTTTTTTAATTTAAAAATTAGGTAGCTACCAGAATGCCACCTGAAACACAATTTTAAATCCTGAATCAAACCTGGAGCTTCCCAGGACCTTTAAAAACATAAACTGAAGGTCAGACTGGAAGGAAGAGGTAGGAAGGCATCAGAACAGCAGGGAAATGTCCTGGAGTCGACATATTAGAGCAAGCAGAGAATAAAGAGCCAAAGTCACAGTGACCTTTCAGAGAGTCAGACTGTGTTGAAATCCAGTATCCACGGGCTGCATTTAGTGGACATGAACATTTTGTAGGGAAACTGTCAAGCATTATGAGGGTGGGGGATTATGCCTTCACAACTGGCAGGATGCCCTAATAGCACGAGGGTAGAAAGGACTGAGAGGCCTTAAAATATAGTTTTCAAAAGATCAAGCTGGTAAACTTTTCAATCCAAGAGGCAAAGTGGGAAACATGGAAAAAGGAAAGAATTTGGACAA
Source organism: Petaurus breviceps papuanus (assembly GCF_028583685.1). Classification (NCBI taxonomy): domain Eukaryota; kingdom Metazoa; phylum Chordata; class Mammalia; order Diprotodontia; family Petauridae; genus Petaurus; species Petaurus breviceps. The sequence goes on from NW_027186383.1 coordinate 2,000,343, forward strand.
AGGGTTTCAAAGTGAAGTGAATACGTACAGTTAGAGTTTTATCTTGCGCAGCATATATGAGTGGTCAGGCAATAAGCATTTATGCCCCACCACTCATGTCCCTACACCACCCCAGGGAGGCAGGCCTTCATACACTGGCTGTACTATGGCCATGGAACATCAAAGGCTCCATGGAGAGGCTCCAGCTTAAAAGAATCGTCTCATACAGGACAGGGCCTACTTGTACGCAGCTTTTTGACTGCAGGATGTCCATAAAATCAGTGATGCCTCCAAATAAAGTCAGGATTTTAACCAAACAGGGAAATTGCAAAGGTCAGTGGGGACCAGGAGGCTGGGGACCCTGCCATTTCAACCATAAGCATGGATTATGTGCTTATTACTTTGTGCACAACACTGAGTGAACTTGGCCAGTCCATGCCTACCAAGGGCTCAGGGTATCCAGAGCTGATCTGCTTTTCACTTCAAGCCATACATTGGAGATTCATTTTGCTGGTCTCTATCCCACGCACATCATTTGCCAGAGGACAGAGCTGGTTTAGATGCCATTGGCAGTTTCCAGGAGCAACATCCACACATTCTTCCCAAGAGAGGCAAATCTCCCTTTGGCCTCTCTGGCAGAATGAGCTTGGGTTTGTTTGTTTTCAGTTATTTTCCCACAAAGTGCCTGCTCCAAGGGCAGGGTCAAGATGGCACAGTAGAAGCATGACCTCTAAGTGGCTCTGGCTTCCACCTTCCCCAATCCATGTAAAAGGAGACTCTGAACAAATTTTGGATCTGCAGAACCCACAAAATGACACAGAGAAGTTAACCTCCCTCTGAGGACAGCCTGCCAGGCTGGCAGGAATTGGCCAGTGCAGCACTCTGCTGAGGCTTTAGCCCCAGGGGGACCTGACCAGCCACCAGCCAGAGGGACTCCAGATCAGCAGCATCTGTGGCCTTTTCCAGATTTATCAACACATAGATGTGAAGGACAAAGTGAGAGGTCAGTGCAGTCTGGACGTTGGGACCCAGCAAGTGGGAGTGTGTGGCTTTTGCCCCCAGGGGGAGAAGCAGCTGAGACGTAGGCAAAGCCAGGCCCCTCATGTGGCAGCTTCAGCTCCTGACCTAAAGAGTCTAGGGGACCAAGTACCAGTCTGAGGGGTAATCGCTCTTGCTTTAACCTTCTTGGATCTGGATTGCAGTCTAGGGTGGAGGTTCCGGGGGGTGTGTCCAGCTTGTGAGAGTATGTGGAGGTCTCAGAGAGGGAACCCATCTAATACCTCCGGCAGCTGAGAAAACTGCAGTGTTTGGGACAAGAGCTCCCCTGTCTGGTGTCAGAGTCCTATTGTGGCAAAAAGCCCAGGGCTCAAGTGACTGAGGGGGTGACATGACCAGGCAAAGGAAACAAAGAAGACAGAAGATTCCAACATTCAGGGGTGGCTAGTTGGTGCAGTAAGTAAAGCGCCGGCCCTGGAGTCAGGAGGGCCCGAGTTCGGTTCCAGCCTCAGACACTTAACATCCACACAAAAAAACTAGCCATGTGACCTTGGGAAAGTTACTTAACCCCAATTGCCCTCCAAAAAAGGCAAAAAACAAAACAAAACAAAAAAGAAGATTCCAACATTAGACTCCTATTTTGGGGACAAAAAGGAGCAAAGCATGAAACAGGAGGAAGACAGTGAAGTCAGAACTCCTGCACCAAAAGCTTCAAAGGAAAATATGAGCTGGTTATAGGCCATAGAGATAAGAGCAGATAAGAGAAGTGGAGGAAAAATTGGGAACAGAAATGAAAACAATGCAAAAAAATTAAGAAATGAGAGTCAACAGCCTGACTGAGGAAAATGACACCTTAAAAATAGACTAAATCAAATGGCAAAAGAGGCTCAAAAAGGCAATGAGAAGAAGAATGCCTTAAAAAGCCGAATTTGCCAGGTGGAAAAAAGAATCTCAAAAGCTCAATGAGGAGAATCATTGCTTCAGAATTAGATTGATGCAAATGGAAGCTAATGACTTTATGAGATGCTGTTAAACAGATCCAAACAAACGATAGAATAGAAGGCCATGTGAAATATCTCATGGGGAAAAAAAAACACTGACATGGAAAATAGATCCAGGAGAAATAATTTAAAAATTACTGGACTACCTGAAAGCCATGATCAAAGTAAGAACTTAGAAATTATCCTCCAGGAAGTTCTCAAAGAAAACTGCCCTGATGTTTTAGAAACACAGGGTAAAATGGAGGTTGAAAGAATCCACCCATCACCTCCTGAAAAAAGATCCCTAAAAGAAACTCCTAGGAATATTATAGCCAGGTTCTGGAATTCCCAGATTAAGGAGAGAATATTACAAGCAGCCAGGAAGAAACAATTTGAATATTGTGGAAACACAATCAGGATAACCCAGGATCTGGCAGCTTCTACATTGAGGGATTGAAGGGCTAGGAATATGATATTCCAAAGGGCAAAGAAGCTGGGATTAAAACCAAGAGTCACCTACCCAGTAAAACTGAGTATCATGTTTCAGGGGAAAATATGGTCATTCAGTGGAATAGAGGACTTTCAAGCATTCTTGCTGAAAAAACCAGAGTTGAATAGAAAATTTGACATTTACATACAAGAAGCAGGAGAAGCATGAGAAGGTAAACAGGGAAAAGATATCATAAGGAACTTATCAAAGTTGAACTATTAACATTCCTACATGGAAAAACAGTAATTGTAACTGATGAAACTTTTCTCAGTAATTGAAGGGAATAGAAATTATATATATATATGTGTCTATATATGAGGGTATATGGGCATATGAATACATATGAGAATGTGTGTATATATGTTTACAGGTATACATAGATAGATGGCATAGGACCAATTTATCAGGAAGGGATGATACTTAAAAGGTGAAATTAAGAGGTGAGAGAGGAATATAATGAGAGGAAATAGAGAGAGAGAGAATGGGGGTAAACTATCTCATAAAGAAGAGGCAAGGGGAAATGGTTACAATGGAGGGGAAGAATCAGAAGGCAAAAGGAATGGGTCAAACTTATTCTCACTGAATTTGGTTTGGGGAGGGAATGACGTACACTCTAAATAGGGAATATCACACTACAGGAGAGTAGGGGGGAAGGGGATGAGAGGGGGGATGATGGAAGGGAGGGCAGGCTGGGGGGGAGGGAAGTCGGAAGCACCCACTTTTGAAAAGGGACAGGATTAAGGTAGAGAATAGAACAAGTGGGAGGTGGGATAGGAGGGAGGGAAATATAGTCAGTCTTTTGCAATATATATACTATGTTATTGTTTTGCATTAGCTACACATGTACATCCTATACTGAACTCCTTATCTTCCCAGTAAGGGTGGGTGACAAGGGAGGAAGGGAATGAATCTGGAATTCAAAGATTTAAAATCAAATGTTTAAATATATATATATATACATATATATATATATACTATTATGAATACTATCTTACATGTAATTGGGAAATAAGATATGCAGGTACTGGGGCATAGAGATCCACTGGAGAAGTTGAAGGGGGTATGGGAGAAGATATGGGAGAGAGCAGACTGGAGGAGGGGATATGCTGTGGGACTGCTATTTGGGAGCGGTGGATAGGGGAAAAATGGGGAGAAAATTTGTAACTCAAAATCTGGTGGAAACGAATGATGTAAATCAAAAGTTAATAAAGCATTTAAAAAATGAAAAAAAAAAATAAGCAAAGTGCCTGCTTGGGGCAAGCATCTCTTAAAAGACAGGAGGAGACAGAGAAATGAGAGACACTGTAAATGTGACTTGGATTAGATAGCCTCTAAAGTCCCTTTTAAGCCCAGAGCACCAGGCCTGGAGTCAGGAGGGCCTGAGTTCAAATGCAGCCTCAGGCACTTACTAATTGGGGGATCCTGGACAAGTCACTTAATCTCTGTTTGCCTCAGTTTCTTCATCGTAAAATGGAGATAATAACAACACAAACCCTAGAGCTGTTGTGAGGATTAATAGAAATAATAATTGTAATAATTTAGCACATAGGAAGCACTACATAAACACTAGTCATTCTTGTTGTCATTGTGTCCTCTGTCCTTGAGGTGTTATGGTCTCATGGGGAGTTGGGGAGGTATGATGCTTAAATTACTGGAATATGCAGGGGGTGGAATTGGAGGTCCAGACAACATGTTCTCCCAAGGATGAGAGCACCGTTTGTGGTGGTCTGAGTGACTGGGAAAGAACCTCCATCCAACCTGATGGGCAGCCTTTGTGCCCAAACCCCCCCCCTCCTGCTCCCCTTCATGTTATTGCGAAGAGGACGCCCATCTCGAAGTCACCCAGGCTTACACACTGCCTGTTCCCGTGGAATCCTGTTTCTATTTTCCGTCAGATGCCAAGTCCTTCCAAAGGCCTTCCACCTTTGTAGCATCTCTCCTCTGACGCTGTTATCAGTCTGGGACAGGCCCTCCTCACCCCATCTTGGGCTATTGCTATAGACTGATATTGAATTCTCACCTCCAGTTTCTTCCCACTCCAATCCACCTTTCACTCAGCCCTTGAGTTCATCTTAAAGTGCAGAGTTGATCACATCACTTCCCTGTTCTATAAACCCCAGTGGCTCCCTAACACTTTCAGGAAGCAATAGAAAATCCCGTCTGGCTTTTAATGCTTCTGTCACCTCAGCCTTGCTCCTACCTCACTCCCTAATGTCATTTGTGATTCCTTGGGGGATACCACTCCCTCTCTCAACCACCAGCACTCCACTGCCTGGCTCCCACGTCTGCAGCTTTCTTCTTCTTTCTTTTCACCTCCAGGATTCTGGATTCCTTCAAGCCTCACCTAAACCCCACCTCCTAAAGAAACCTTTCCTGTTGGACCTCCTTGCTAGTGCCTTCACTTTGGAATAATCTCCAAGGAATCCTTCCTTTGTCCTGTTTGTATATAGCTCTTCTTTTATTGTTTCCCTCATTCAACTGTGAGCTCCTTGAGGGCAGAGCCTGCCTTCTGCCTTTCTTCGTATCTACAATGCTTAGCACAGGACCCAGCACATAGTAGGCATTTAATAAATATTAGACAATGGACTTGAAATTTGCCCTGCATATATTCTTGCAAAGAGAACATAATACGCAATGCAGTGGCCCCACTGAAAGCTTATTCCTGGTCTGGATTCCGTAACTGCACAGGTGTTTTATTTCCTCAAAGTCTGACATCAAAGGGCATCATTTTGAGATGCATGGCTGCTATTTCCATTTCTCCAGAGATATCATCAGGTAACAGTCAATTAAGATCAGAAAGTATTTGACAGACAAAAGATCAGAAATCATGCATTCCTCTGAAATACAGGACTGTCGGCAAAGACCATAAATTCTCTGTCCAGAAGTTATGCGTCTTGGAATAAAAAGAATTAAGTGAAGCCAGTCAGCTTTACTTTTCCCTTTCAACTCTGCAAGGCACTTCCTTTTCCTTTAAACTAATAGGGCATGGAGAAAGGGCCTTCACTTGCTTTTCTCTGGAGAAGTTGAGACAAAAGCAGTTTACCCCCTGCAGGAAAATCCTTGGCAAGTGTCGGTTTGCATTCCACTTAGAACTAGGTAGACACATTCCTCCTGATGGAAGGGGAACTCTTCTCATACAGAATGCCCCAGAGGAGAACTGGGATTTAACATCCCTGATGCCCACACCATCCTTGTGCCTTCTGCAGGGAATGGCCAGTGAATGACCTTCATTCATGGAAATTATTTTTGACTGGACTTTGTGATAAAGGAAAAAGTAAAGAGTGTCCACACTGATGAAGTCATAGATACATCTAAATTTTAAAAAGGCTAATAAAATAATAATTGTCAATTTACATAGCACTTTAAAGTTTAGAAGAAAATTTGCAAGCACTCCATCTTTTTTTTTTCCTTTTGGTTTCACAATAGCCCTCTGATGAATGCAGCGGAGGTAATTAGCCCACTTTTATGAATAAGGAAAATGAGTCTCCATACTTGCCCAACTGAGGGGCAAAAATGGTATTCAATTTATGATCTCCCCTAACTTGAAGCCAAGTGCACATTTCATTTCACATCTCCCATAGGAATGAGATTCCAGAAAGAATTCCCTTGTATTAGATGAGGGAATGCCAAAGGAATCAGTAATCTAACATAACTTTCATAAATCAGTAGTACCAGTATCCTGGGCTGAGGATGTTAGCAGAAGCCAGAGTCAGGTCATAGGAGAGCACAGAAGGAAATCCTCAATAAAGTGGTTTTCTTCTGATTCGAAATTCCCAGCTCTGTGACGTGAGCTTCACTTAACACGGATTCGAGCCCTTAACTAGCCTGTTTGGTCTTCAGTTTATTGAAAGTGAAAACCCTTCAGTTTATTGATGTCCCTCCTAAAACGGTATCACCCTTTATGTGTAAATACTATGCCCATTCTGACCTTATCTTGGTATAGAGTATGCGATGTTGTTGGTCTTTACCTAATTTCTTTGATTCTCTTTTCCAGGTTTCTGAGAAGTTTCTTTTTTATCAAATAATGAGTTTTTGTTCCAAAGTCTTGGATCTTTGGGTTTATCATAGATTACTATGATCATTTACTATAATATAATTTGTACCTAATCTATTCCACTGATTCACCACTCTTTTTCTTAACCAGTACAAGATTGTTTTGATAATTACTGCTTTATGATACAGTGTGAGATATGGCATGACTAGACCACTTTCTTTGCACTGATCCCCCTAATTTTTGGGTTTGGAGGTGAAGGGTTTCCTCACATCAGGCCAAATCCTTTTAGTCTCTTTGAAATTTCTACCCATGGTTATTAATTCTTTCCTTTGGGTAAATAAAAACTTGTTGAGTCCTTTTTTCAGGAGTGAGCAGCATCAAGAAAGTTCAGGGAGAAGTTAATATGCTGGAGGATGATGTGGTCAGTAGGAGGAAAGGCTGAAGAGAGGTCAAGGTCAAAAACTGAGGAAAAGCCATCAGATTTAGTATCTAATAAACCACTGGCAAACTTGGAGAGAGAAGTGTAGGTGGAAGAGTGGAGTCTGAAAGAAGCTTTCAAGGCAATGGGAAATGAGTGGGAGGTGAAGGGTGGGAGTTTGTTAGTGAAAGAGGAAAGAGATAGAGGCTGAGAGCTCAGGGGATAAGGTCGATGAAGATTTGGTAAGGATGGGGGGAACCCAGGAAAGACATCCTTCAGTGACATACAGCTGCCTTTCTCAAGTAGAAGTCCATATTCTGGGATAAAGCTTGGGAAGCAAGTTACAAAGAGAGCCCCAGACACAAGCAGCCTTGCTGACAACCCAAGCCAATGTTGGCTGGAAGCCTCTTGGTTTGGATTAGAACCTAATTCAGGCAAGACTAGGGTTAGGCTGACTCCTGGGGAGAATTCCAAGAATGGGGTCAGTGAGTCTGAGGGACAGTTAGATCAAGGGCTAGCTCCCATTGGCCTTTCCATGAAGATCAGGCTGACCCTCTGAGTTCTGCAGATTTCCTCTTCTGTTTGTTATTTAAAATCCCTATTTCCTTATATTTGCTTACAATAAAAAAAATCCACAAACAAGTGTTGTATGTTTATTTCAAAGAGGGCAGAACAGGGAAGTGGTGGGAAATTCCCAGCTTTTCAGAGCTTGGAAGAATTATGGAGCCCATCTCTTTTGGTTCCTTCTTTTGATAGTTCGTAAAGCTGAGACCGAGAGATAGAGAGTGGCTGGTCTGCTGGGATTCCAGTGAGGGTCTTCTCACTAGCAAATCTTTCCACTCAGGCCTAAACTTTCAATATTCTTTCCTATCCACAGAAGAGTTGGGTGAAAGGGTAAGTGGGTATACATGGATCTGGGCCTGAGATTCCCAAGTCAGAGAAAATGAAAACACTGTGCATGGGCACCGAGTGTGCAAAAGAAGTCCCCGTTGGTCCCAGCCTTTCAGGACCTATTATGATGTTATAAGCATTGAGATGCTTCCCTATAAAATGGACAGATTCTGCAAACAAGTCCAAAAGCATTTATTAAGCGCCTACTGTATGCCAACTTCAGCACTCATACTGCAAGGTTGTTATGAGGCTTAAATGATATGAAAAGAGATCCTGGGAGAAGGTAACATGCCAACTATGGGCAAATGAGTTATTGTCTTGGAGATAGTCTCAGAGGGAAGGCACAAAGATTCAGGAAGACTGGAAAAGACTTCTTGCTGAGACCTGAAGGCAGCCAGGAAATCCAGGAGGCCAACATGAGGAGAGAGAGAGTATGGGGGACAAAGAATCTTCAAGGCTTATGTTGAACCCTGTAATACCTTACTGTGTGGCAGTTCCAGCTCCCCCTTCTCCTCTGACTTGGGCCCAGGCCCTGCTGCAGCTCTGAGGTTGCCCTGCCTCTCCAATACTCTGTAGTGAAACCAACTTGCGCCAGGTTCTCATTGCACAACCCCCTAAAATTAGTCACAAGAACAAATATGAAACATATTTTCTATTCCTTTGAGTCCTGCATCCACAAAAGTTTCAATTTCTCATCACAGCAGGAGTTCACTGGCCTAGCAGAGTTCAAGGAAGGCTGGGGCTTCAAGGATTAAAGAAATGTTTAAGAGGCCATTTTAATTACTGCTGTTTTTAGGGGAAATGAACAGTAATTAAAATGCATTTTTTCCCCAAAGAAAAGGGCAACTATGTAATATAATCCCTGCAAATGGATATTGGGAAGCACCTACAATGACCATGTAGCCAAAAGCAGCCCTGAACAAGACCTGATTTGGAATGCTTCCAGAATTTAAAAGCCCAGAGACACTTACAGAGTGGGAGTATTTTACAAGGACTAATGATGCATTCCTTCCTGCTGATTTCTCCCATTTCTTTTGTTTCAGGGTGACCTAGAGAATCATGGGATTCTAGGTCTAGAGCTGGAAGTAAACTCAGAGGTCATCTAACCCAACCCCCTCATTTTCCTAGACTAGGATGCTTAAGGCACAGAGAGATTAAGTGACTTGTTCTGGTTCCCACACCTATTGACTGTTAAAAGTGAGACTTGTCAGTGACTTTGATGCTTTGGTTAATACTTGTTCTCCCCAATGGGGACATTCCCTCCACTGCAGATTGCCACCCACCCATGTCGTCTCGTGATTGCTTCTTGTTCAGTTTTCTCAGAGATCCCCTCTTGGATCATTGCCTTGTTGCTGCTCAATAAAACCATGAGCTGTGCCATGCAGGGTTACCCAAGATAGACAGGTCATAGTGGAGAGTTCTGGCAAAACTGGAGAAAGAAATGGCCAAGCATTCCAGTATTTTTAACCAAGAAAACCCCCTGGACAGTAGTAAAATGATTAAGGAGATGACATCGGAAGATTAGTCCTTCAGGTTTGAAAGTGTCCAGTATGCTACCAGGGGAGAATGGAGGACAACTGTAAGTAGATCCACAAGTAATGAAGTGGTTGGGCCAGAGCTGAAAGGAAACTCAGCTGCAGATGCATCTGATAATGAAAGGAAAGTCTAATGCTATAACGATCAATATTGCATAGGAATCTGTAATGTAAGATCTATGAATCAGGGCAAGCTGGAGGTGACCAAACAGGAGACAGAAAGATTAAGCATCAACATCTCAGGTGCCAGTGAGCTTAAATGGATGAGAATGGATCGCTTAAAAGAAATGGAGTAGCCAGCCCTTACAGTCAATGGATTGGTGAGTAAAGCAGTACTGAGGTATAATCAGAATATTTGTAGTTAATTCTTTGTCTTATTTTTTTTCCAAAGAGATCTGGTAACATCAAGAGGTCAGGAATTGAACTTTAAGTAAGAGTTGCATGAAGTTGTCAGCCTCACTCTCTCTTCCAGAGTCATCAAAGTCCTTTGCAAGATAAAAATCAAGATGATTGTCAATGACTTGGCATGCACTGGAAGACCTTGGTGTCTTCAATGTCCAACTCAGCTCTAAGCACTCCACAGCACTTATTCTGGCCACCTTTATGGCTGTTGGAAGAAATTGTTTTCATATACTAATTCTACCATGGGGAAATCATATTTTTTATTAATTTTTTTGTTTACTTTTAGTTTACAAGATTCAATTCCACGATTCTTTGAGTTTCAAATTCTGTCCCCCTCTCTCCCCTCCCCCCTACCCATGGCGGCATACAATCAAGTATAGCATCTGCAAACACTTTCACATCAGACATTAGTCAGGTACTAAAGACAGATTGTATCAGATGGAATAAAAAATGGTAAAGAGGAAATAAAACCAAAAAAGAAAAAGAAAAAGATCAGATAGTTTGCTTCAATCTGGATTCAAACTCAGTTCTTTCTAGTTCTTTTTCTGGCTGAAGACATCTTTCTCCATCATGAGTCTTTTGGGATTGACTTATATCACTGCATTGCTGAGAAGAGTCCAGTCTATCAAAGTTGGTCATCACACATACGTTGTGTCTGTAATTGTGTACAAATTTCTCTTGGTTCCACTCTTCTCACTCAGCATCAGTTCGTATAAGCCTCTCCAGGTAAATATGAAGTCCACCTGCTCCTTGTTTCTTATAGCACAATAATATTCCATTACATGCATATACCACAACTTGTTCAGTCATTCCCCAATTGATGGGCACCCCCTTAATTTCCAATTATTTGCCACCACAAAAAGAGCTGCTATAAATATTTTTGTACATATGGGTCTTCCTCCCACTTCTATGATCTATTTGGGATATAACCCTAGAAGTGGTATTGCTGGGTCAAAGGGTATGAAAATATTTATAGCCCTTTGGGCATAGTTCCAGATTGCTCTCCAGAAAGGTTGGATCCATTTTCAACTCCACCAGCAATGCATTAGTGTTCCAATTTGCCCACATCCTTTCCAGCATTTGTCATTTTCCTGTTTTGTTATCTTAACCAATCTGACTGGTGAGATGTGGTACCTCAGAGTTGTTTTGATTTGCATTGCTGTAATCAATAGTGATTTAGAACATTTTTTCATATACTTATAGATATCTTTAATTTCTTTCTCTTAATACTGCCTGTTCATATCTTTTGACCATTTATCAATTGGGGAATGACTTGTATTCTTGTAGATTTGACTCAATTCTCTGTGTATTTTAGAAATGAGGCCTTTATCAGAGACATAGGTTGTAAAAATTCTTTCCCAATTTCCCACCTCCCTCTTAATCTTGGTTACATTGGCTTTGTTTGCACAGAAGCTTTTCAATTTAATGTAATCAAAATTTTCCATTTTGCATTTTATAATGATCTCTAATTCTTGTTTGGTCATAAAGTGTTTCCCTCTCCACAAATCTGACAAGTAAACTATTCCTTGTTTTCCTAGATTGCTTACAGTATCAGCCTTTATACCTAGATCATGCACCCAATTAGACTTGATTTTGGTATATGGTGTTAGATAATGGTTTATGCCCAGTTTCTGCCATACTATATTCAAGTTTTCCCAGCAGTTTTTGTCAAATAGTGGGTTCTTATCCCAAAAACTGGGGTCTTGGGGGTTTATCAAACAATAGATTACTATAGTCTACTTCTGAATCTCATGTGCCTAATCTATTCCATTGATCCACTCCTCTATTCCTCAGCCAGTACCAAGTAGTTGTGATGACTGCTGCTTTATACCACAGATTGGAATCTGGTATAGCTAGTCAGACTTCCCTAGCATTTCTTTCCATTAATTCCCTTGATATTCTGGACCGTTTGTTCTTCCAATGAATTTTGTTACTATTTTTTCTAACTCTATAAAGTAGTTTTTTGGTAAACTGATTGGTATGGCACTAAATATATAATTTAATTTAGGTAAAATTGTCATTTTTATTATATTAGCTTGACCCAGCCATGAGCAATCAATATTTTTCCAATTAGTTAGATCTGAATTTATTTGTGTGAAAAGTGTTTTGTAGTTATGATCATACAGGTCCTGGGTTTCTTTTGGCAGGTAAATTCCCAAATATTTTATCATGTCTACAATAACTTTAAGTGGGATTTCTCTTTTTATCTCTTGCTGTTGAATTTCATTAGAAATATACAGGAATGCTGAGGATTTATGTGGGTTTATTTTATATCCTGCAACTTTGCCAAATTTATTTATTGTCTCAAGTAGTTTTTTACTTGATTCTCTAGGATTCTGTAAGTATATCACCATATCATCTCCAAAGAGTGATAGCTTGGTCTCTTCTTTGCCTAATTTGATTCCTTTGATTTCTTTTTCTTCTCTAATTGCTGCTGCTAACATTTCTAGTACCAGATTGAATAAGAGGGGTGATGGTGGACACCCTTGTTTCACCCCTGATCTTATGGGAAATGCTTCTAGCTTACATGGGGAAATCTTACTATGCTTGGAGAGACCCCCTCCTAACTCACTGGCAGGTTTCAGGCCTGTTTGTTACCCTCAATGTGAGTTAGCCCATCTGCCAAGATGGTTTACTGGGGTGTGCCTATTGTGCACGCTACAGTTTCTGGAGTCACAGGTGAGACAGAGTGCTAGGTAGATACCAACGGTGAATAAACAGCACTAAAAAGGGCTCAGCTAATCAGACTGTTCACTGGAACATCAAATACTGAAGCTGAACTACTTTGTTCACATAGTGAGAAGACAAGGCTTATTGGAAAAGACCCTGAAGTTGGGAAAGATGAAAGGCAAAAGGAAGAGGGGATGGCAGAGGAAGAGATGAATAAAAGGTGTCATGGAAATAATGCCCATGAACTTGAACAGACTTTGGGACTTAGTAGAAGATAGAAGGACCTGACATGCTATGGTCCATGGGGTCACAAAGAGTTGGACAAAACTGAACAATTGAACAACAACAAAGATGATGAATTCAAAGAGCTGAAGACATTCCTCTTAATCTTTGAGTATCTTGTGCATAGCAATGAAATATCAGAGTAATTCTTCTGTTATCCCCCTCACTACATGGCAGACACCTCTCCTCTTTGATGTTGCATCTGGTGGTACTTCTTGTGTGCATGAGAGAGAGAGGGGGAGGAGGGAGAGAGGAGATAGTTAATAAAGAGAAGAAACAGTATCAAAGAGTGATGGGGTGCTGTGATTGTTCCTAAGTTCACCAGACAAGGTACCTGCCAACAGTCTTCATGAATCATATGCTCCCAAGTCACAGATACACATACAAACATATACATAGACACATATACATAAATAGTGTATATGTGTGTATATGCATGCACATATACACATAGATCAATACATAGTTATATATTATATATGTATGTATTTTATGTTTGCATATATGTGCTAAATCATGTATACCACCCAACCAAATATCACATTCACCACATAATTACTATAACTTTAGTAGTTTAGCAACAATGTGGACAGATTACCATGGCACTTTGGAGGAAATGGGGCAGGTCAAACACTGCCCCCCCACACACACACACTTTAACAAATGCAGTCAGGAAAATAAGTGCAACTGCATACCCCTTTCTATCCAAGTGGCAGCTGTTGTTACTAAGAATTGTCTAAGGCTAAGGTTGGACAGCAACCCCAGAATGCATAATTGATAACTGGAATGGAGTTTGCTAAAAAAATCTATCCAGGGTCATATTAATCTCCCTCTAAGCTTCCTTCTCAGCTCTTTAAAAAATAATTTCTCATGCTTTAAATGGTCATCATTCCTTTCTTTTTAGTATTACTATCACTAACCTTCTAATTCTTACTCTCCAGTGAAAGATTTTCCTTACTAAACCAATCCAACCATTGACTGTGTCTGAGAATATGTCTCACTCTGAATCCACCACTCTGCCAGGAGGTGGGAAGCATGATTTGGTCTGTCTTGTGGAGTCAGTATTGGACCCTGGGGTCAGAAAGAACTGATCAAGAATCAATAGACTGTGGTCTGACGACCAAATCCCACCTATTACCTGTTTTTGTACAGTCAGAATGCTAAGAATGTTTTCTACATTTTTAAATACAAAAATTTTATTTCAAAATGTAAAAACTATTCTTAGCTCAAAGGCCACAAAAAAGAGGTAGTGGGTGGGCCATACAAAGACAGTCCCTCAGGTTTAGCTAGCTGTCCCCTGGAGTAGATCATAGTTATTGAGGTTTTCACTGAAATTTTCCTTTACAAAGCAATAGTCTATATAAATTGTTTTTATGGTTTTGTGCACTTTACTCTGCATCAAATCATGAGTTTTTTGAGGCTTCTCTAATCCATCTCAAGTTATTCCTCCCTTAATATAACAGAAGATAACATTAGATTTCTTGGCTGCCACATCTCATGGTTGACTCCTGTTTTTTTTTCTTTACTTCTAATATTTACATTTTTAATTTTTGCTGTACAAAGTTAAAACTTGGTGTAAACTTCACATTTCTCATGAGTTATCTAAACATTATAGATGGGAGTATTCCCAATCAATTTTATTTAGTGCTCCTTTGCTAGTTCAACGGTTGAATACAAACAACAGAAAGAGTGTTCACATGATAAAAGCATCATTTTACTCGGTACATGTTATATTCTCTGCAACGTACAGAAAGAAGTTAATGACATTTTAAATCCTTCAACTGTAGATTAGTCCAAAGGTTTTAGTGGTAATAAAGTGATGCTCTCAAATATTATTTTCATGATTTTTTTCCGTAAGGAAAGCCCTTGCTTCACTTAATGCAAATGTCAAATTACATTTTTATAATTGTTTGTAACCTGAGCTACTTCCCACAATAAGTTGATACAACTGTGTATAAGAGAATTACTAAAAAAAAAAAAAACTATTGGCCTTAATATTGAAGTCAAACTGGGCACAGAAATCTTCCATGGTTGCATTTTTTATTTTAGTCTGAACTGAAAAATGAGTCTGACCACAAAGGAAATTAAGCCAACTTGACGACAATCAGCCAAATCATTCCAGAGTTTCCATGTGAAGACAGCCCAGGTTGTTTTCCACTTGGTTCACTTTACTTGAAGCAGGCTGAAATGGAGACTTGCTTTCAGAAAAAGCAGTCCTCCTGTCTCCCAGCATTTTCGCACTCATGTTCTTGTACTTCATACCAATAACACCAACAGATGCCTTGTGGCTCTTGATATGTATTGTTATAGTCTTCGTTAGGAGCTGACACCTCCAATTTAGTTTCTTTTGGAACACATTCTGCAATGACATTCTGTTCACGGGAAGCCTGAATGCTGCGGATAATTTGAAAGGTCCCATAAGTCGATCTTTTGTTTTCTTTCTTATGTGAATTCACATAGCTGGAACACAGTCCTCCATTAACTTAGTCAAAGCCCTTTCCTTTGCTGTGAAATCAGTGACTTCATCCTTTTGTCTTCTTTTGCTGGAGTACCTTTGTTCCAATACCACCAAGCTCAAATTCAATCAACTGAACACAATTCTGAGATCTTTTTTTGAAAGAAGTTGACTCAATCTGATACATTGGTACTCTCAGCTTCATTGAGATAATGAACGCCACCAGAAGCAGATTTGATGAAATACATACATTTTCCAATCAGATAAACCTAACATCCATCCTAATGAGGTTTTGCCACTCAGTGCTTTTCTCATGGCAATTTATTGTATGTTTTCCTCTAAGTTAATCTTTATTTTTGTATGTCAGAAAGCTCTTCATGTGGATCAGAGGGTGGGGAGATTAGGCTCACAGACTCTAGCTCCCTCTGGCCAGTGTGGGCAGCTGTGGAATGAGAGTCCTGGGCCTCATCCCTAGCCTCTGGGGCTCCAGACATCCACTCCCAGTGGGCTAGGAGTTCAGTTGCTATCCCTCCTTCAGGTTCTAGGGTGGCCGTGGGTTGAGTTCATCTAAGAGTCATTCCCCCCTTCACTGATCTTTATAAACCACCAAAACTCACAGATCAATGTCACACCAACTGCTTTCTGGCCATGCTGCCCCCTCTTGGACTTATGGAGTTTATTTTTTTGTTTTTGTTTTGTTTTTTGCTTTTTGGAGGGCAATTGGGGTTAAGTGACTTGCCCGAGGTCACATGGCTAGTTTTTGTGTCTCAGGCCGGATTTGAACTCAGGTCCTCCTGACTCCAGGGCTGGTACTCTATTCACTGCACCACCTAACCACCCCTGGAGTTTATTTTTTAAACCCAAGAATAAGATTTATATTTTTCCTCATTAAATTTTAATGTATCGTATTCAGTCCAATGTTCTGGACAAGAAGGGAAGTCAAGATAATGTGCATTTATTGAGTACCTATTATGTACTAAGTACTGTACTAAGCACTGGTAATAAAATATAAACAAAAAAGGACAGTCCCTACCCATGAGTAGTTTATATTCTAAAGGAAGAAGGCAAAGCACAAATCCTGTTGGGCAAAGGGAAAGAACACAGGAGGTACCCACATGATGTTGAAGTCCAGAAATCAGGATCAGAACCAGGAGGGGAATGAATGTTGGGTAGCCTGGACATTCCACAAAAGCGAAGCCCCCAGAGAAACTCAGCTGTGGGAGAAGGGGTGGATATGGCAGAAGGATGTTCCAGGGTGAGAAAGTCACAGGTGTTGAGGGAAGCACTAGGGTTCAAGGGCAGCTGAGACATGGTGCAAGGTCTTGAAAGTCAAGAGCAAAGCTGGGGAAAGCCTGTGGATGGATTTGCAGGGAGCCTGATTCTGTCATCCAGTGTCTTGCCCACTTCTCCAAACTTTGTGTCTGCTCCAAACATTGTGGCATCTCCAACCCTGACACAGAGATGTCCAGTTATTTGCTGAAGTCACCTAGCTGGTCAGAAGTGGACCTGGGACTCTATTCTAAATCTCCAGAATCTGGATCTCCTAGGCTTTCTTCAAGTGACTTGTCCAGTCCTGGTGCCTTTCAGATTTTTTCCTCTTAGCAAAGAGTTCTTCACCCCCTGCCTGTGCAATGGTGTCTTGGCCTCTCCAACTTCCCATTGCCCAAACTGGGGAAGCTTCAATCAGCACCATGGAGCACATTCATAGTCCTTGGTAGGACTAACTCTGCCCTGCCCCTGGGGCAACAGTAAAGTCCCCTAATAAATATGGTAACCCCTGGTGTACTCAGAGAAGGGGAAAAACCAGAAAGAATCCAGGTCTGAATTGTAATGATTGTCCAGCCCCTAGAAGCAGGTCACAGCTCCTTATCCCTTCTGTTTTTTTTTTTCCATTTGGGATTGCATGGATAGTTCTGGGAATACGGTTCCTGCTCTGTCCTCTTTGGTGAAGACAGAAGAATGGAAGGTGGCAATTCCAGCTCACCTCACACCTTTCTGGGGTATGTGGGGCCTGTGTTTGGGTTAGAGTTCTTTCCTTTCCATTTCTTACTAGTCACTCCAGGGCCATTACAGTTTGATGACCAAAAGGAAAAACCAATATGCATTTACAAGAAAAATAAGACCTGGGATTTTCTTTCTCTATGGGCAGGAGAGGATGTTGAAACCTCTTTGGTGAATAATGGAGTTGGATGGAATACAAGAATTTGATCTCCACACTCTGGGTGGTTAAAGGAACAGTGATTAATTTTATAGGCAGATATGTTTATAGGGGACTAAGTGTGTCCGGTTAGATGCACAGCACGTTAGTGTGTGTGTTTCCTCACCTTGACATGGTATTTCTGGATATTTACAAAGTCATAAAGGCCTTTCACATGAGGAGAATGTTATTGGCCTGGCCACGGACTCTGTGGGAGCTTTTACCCCAACTCAAATCAGTAAGCTCTTCAGAAGCACCTCCTGCAGGCCTAGCAATGTGCTTGCTGCACAGGAAGATAAAAAGAAATGAAAGGGTGGTCCGGCAGCTCGTTTGTGAGATCATGGCCCAAAACACCGTGTCTGAGTAGGTCATACAAACTAATGCCTTGGATTGCTATTGGGGTGCTTTGGGAATGTGATTTGAGCCATCTAGAATGGGCAGAGTATCTACAGATCATAAAACTGATCGTGTCTAATACCCTCCAGAGAGGTCATGAGGACTGGTATAATGATTACTCTATTGGGATTCCCATCAAATCCCAGTCCAATTACTTACCACCCATGTGACCCAAGACACTCACTACCCTGTTCAGTTTCCCCATCTATAAAACGAGAAGACTGCACTCAATGTCCTCTTTTGTCTATTCCATATTTAAATCTAGGAGTCCATGATTCTAGGAAGTGAAACATCTAATGTTGTCCCACACATAGTGAGCAGAATAGAGATCCTTCGATGTCACACCCAGTAGCTTTTCAACACAGTCCTTAGTGGTGGAGCAAACCCAAGGCTTTGTGGGTGGGGGGGGGCCTTTGTGCTCCCATGATGCCTCCCATCTCCAAGTTGGTGGTCTCCTCCCTTCCCCTGCCCCCCATGACCTAGGGAAGTTCCTGGGCCCCAGGAGTCTGCAAACCTTTATTTGGGAAGGAATGTCAGGAAGCAGGTAGTCCTAGCACTCAACCCAATCAAGAAGCAAGTTCCTGCCAGAGTACTGCCCAGGTGACAGTCTGCCTTTCCTGGTAAGCAGTGAGAGTTTCCACACACAAATTAGCTAATTAGCACCAGAATGGATTCAAAGCAGGGTCCTTCTTGATGGAGTTTGGCTAGGCCTCAGTCTGTTGTCAGACATTTATTAAGTGCTTGCTGCATACAGGGCTCTGTGCCAAGTGCTAGAGAGAGAAGGAAAAGTCCTTACATGCCATCAAGGGGCCTCTGAGTAAGTGATGCCCAGCAGGGAACAGAAAGCAGGCTTCAGGACACACAGAGTGTCCAGACTTTCTAGTGGGCAATGCCATCAGTGTACGATGCCCAAGTCAGATTGTGGGGCCAGCCTCCTGATAAATCAAGAATGATTTGAAGTCAATCCCAGGCCCTCTGGTCATGCCTACTGTGACTTACGGCCACAACAAGGTTGAGAGAGCAAGAGGCCCTTTGGGCTTGGCTTGGGTCTGGTACAACAGTGATGCCCTAAGGGTGACCACCCACTTACCAGGTCCTTGATAAGCCATGTTTCCATAGAGTGGTAAAGCCCCTACTTTCTCCAGGGTCATATGTAAGCAGGAGAAGTGTGTGTGTGTGTGTGTGTGTGTGTGTGTGTGTGCGCCTGTATGTGTGTGTGTTGTAATTAATCTATCTAACCAGTAGTAGTAGCATTCTGTAAGTCACTGCCTCTCCTCACAGCTGGTCTTGGAGCAAGAAAGGGCTGGGTTCCAGGTCTATTTCTGATGAATACTGGTCTTATGACCCTGGGCAAGTCACATCAGCTCTCAAGGTATCAAGCAGTGAAGTCTCTCCATTACAGAAAAGGTTCCAATCTGCACTAGTAGAGTGTATTTCCTCACCTGGAAGTTCCCTGTACCAAGGAAATTCTAAGACCAGTTCTTCCCTTTCCTTCCCCTCAGTGGCAGGAAATGTTCACGGTGCTGGGAGCCCAAGGATAAGACTGCTCTTCCCCTGCAGAAGCTTGCACTCCATCACAGAGAATGACCTGTGCAGGTCTATACTGAGTAATGGGGCTGGAGTGGGGAAGGGGGTTAGCAGCTCAGGGACAAGAGACTCATTTGGAGGTGAAACTTGAATAGACTTTGAAGAAACTTGGGGATTCTGAAAGGCCCAGACGAAGGAGGAGATCCTTCCCAGCATGGAAAGCAGCCTAGGCAAAGGTGTGGAGGTGGGCCCGAAGATGAGCGGGAAGGTTGGCTGGGAGGAGCTGGAGAGCTCCTGGAGGGGAGTAATGTGCCATAGCGCTGGGAAGGGAGGCGAAGTCAGACCGACGGTAAACTCTCTAGTTCTCAAGGCCGTCACACTCGGGCGATTCTAGCGCCCAGTGGGCTACAAGCTCAGTGGGAGACTTTCCCATCAAGCAGATGCTGGCCCGCAAGCAGAAGAAATTCTGGTTAATGTAAATATCTCAGGTAATTAGTGCCGAGATATTTCAAGAGCCTCGGAGGAAAGCAGCTGAAAGGTAAATGGCTTTAATAACAGCATATTAAAAAAAAAAGGTTCTCCCAGACTAAAAGCCCCCGGGGCAGCCAGCTCGAAGCACTTAGCGTTAGGCGGTTAAGCCTCAGGAAGGCAGATTCCAGGCATCATTTGGGGCCTGGCAGGAGACTTTCCTGTAGGGGCCACTTTCTCAGGGTGATTTTGTTCGCTGGTTTTTCAGCGGAGCTAAGTGGGCTCCAGCTGCTGTACCTGCCTCTCTGAACCTGGGCTACCGGCTTTGTCACTCAAACAAAAAGCCCCATTGCTTTCCTGTAAAACACTCCTTTACAAAGACTTTATGAGGGAGGGAGCAATGGCACATTATCTCCATTTTACAAATGAGGAAACAGAGACTCTGAGAAATGTAACTGAACCACAGAGTGTGTGTGTGTGTGTGTGTGTGTGTGTGTGTGTGTG
>NW_027186383.1:2020926-2028426 GCF_028583685.1 Petaurus breviceps papuanus
ACATATTCCTTGTTTCTTATAGTGCTTGAAAACTACAGCTGAGAGAGCTCAGCTTTTTATTAAGGATCCCAGGAAGCTGGAAGCTTCTGAGGAATGGATGCATCCCAAGGGAAGGGAATCATCCTCAGGGGAGGGGAGGAGGGCAAAGGTTGACTCAACAACGCCATCAACAGTCAAGCCCAAAATAACAATAAATCAATATTTCATTATTCATTCAACAAGAATCTTTTCAGTAGCTACTGACACCACACGTTGTGCTCAACACAAGAGACACAAAAACAAAGACCAAACCATCCCCTCCCCTCAAGAAGCTGCCATTCTGTTGGGGGAGGTGGGAACAATACAGACACAGAAAATGAAATACCAGCCATTTCTAGAAGAGTAGAGTATTTTATGCCCTCAGGTCTCTCCTAGATTGGACATCCCTTTATTTTTTTTAATATTTTTTCCAATTATATATAAAAATAATTTTTAGCACTTAAAAATTTTCAGTTCAAAATTCTCTCTCTTCCTCTCTCCCCCCACCATAATGGAGAAGGTAAGCAATTTGATATAGATTATAAATGTGCAGTCATGTAAAACATATTTCCATATTAGCTATATTGTGAAAGAAAACACAGACCCCCCCCCCTAAAAAAGTCAAGAAAAATAGAGTTTAAAAAAAATGCTTCTATCTGCAGCCAGACTCCCTCAGTTCTTTCTTCTATGGAGGCAGATAGTAGTTTTCATTGTGAGTCCTTCAGGATTGTCTTGGATCATTGCATTCTTGAGAACAGCTTAGTTATTCACAATTGATTATGATACAGTGTTGCTGTTACTATTTACACTTTTCTACTGGTTCTGCTCAATTCCCCTTGAAACAGTTCATGTGAGACTTTCCAGGTTTTTCTGAAGTCATCCAGCTCATCTTTTCTTACAGCACAATAGTATTCCATCACAATCATATACCACAACTTGTTCAAATATTGCCTGGTTGATGATCATCTCTTCAATTTCTAATTCTTGGACACTAGGAAAGAGCTTTTATAAATATTTTGGTGCATATGGTTCCTTTTCCTTCTTTTAAATCTCTTTGGGATGTAGACCTAGAAGTGCTATTGCTGGGCCAAAGAGTACAGACAGTTTTATAGACCTTTGGGCATAGTTCCAAATTGTCTCCAGAATAGTTGGATCAGTTTATAACTCTACCAACAATGCAATGACCCAATTTTCTCACCCCCTCTAACATTTGTTATTTCACTTTTCCGTCACATCAGCCAATCTGATAGGTGTGAAGTGGTACCTTAGAAATGTTTTAATTTGAATTTCTGTAATCAATAGTGACTTAGAGTATTTTTTCATATGACTACAGATAGCTTTAATTTCCTTATCTGAAAATTGCCTCTTAATATCCTTTGACCATGTATCAACTCGAGAATGACTTGTATTCTTACAAATTTGACTCACTGCTCTCTGTATTTGAGAAATGAGGCCTTATAAGAAACACTTGCTACAATTTTTTCCCTAGTTTTCTCCTTTTTGTTTAATCTTGACTGCATTGGTTTTGTTTGTGCAAAATCTTTTAAATTTTATATAATCAAATTATTCATTTTACACTTACATTCCTTTATTCAACAGTTTTTATTAAGCACTTACTAGGTCCCAAGGGATTGTTAATAATGTCATCTCCTAGAAAGAACTTTCCCACACATCACTGAACTGGATCTATGCCACAAGGTTATTTGTCAGTTTTGTCAGTTTGTATCATAATTATGTGTGTATGCTTTTATAAGTCTATGAATTGTGAATCCCAGGAGGACAGAGACATGTCTTATTTAATTATTGTAGCTTGTGAGGCATCTGTATCACAGTCCAGCAGCACTGGGCTTTTCATCTATCTAACTAACATTTATATTGCTCTTAAAGTCTGTAATCTCATTTGATAGCTGCAATATACTTGAGAGAGAAGTCCTATGGTTGTTCCCATTTCACAGACCAGAAAAAACATAGGCTGAAAGGTTTGAAGTCCAAATTGTCTAGCCCTAGGATGGGAGGTATCTCACCTCAGGTTCGACCTTTTCAAGGATGGGGCTTTCAAGGACTTGGAAGGGGCAGTGATTGGAGCCACGTGGCCATTCCTTCCACAAACACTCCACTTATTCCCTCTTCCCCCACCCCCTCCACCCACAGCCATTCAGGACTGGTCAGAAACTAATAGTTCCCACTGATGTTTGGGGCTGTTTCCAGAGGCTGGCAGCCTCCATCAGTCTCTTCCCTTTTCTGATTACAGCCTCATTTGGCTGCTTGCTTACCTGGCAGAGGAGGGAGGTACAGCTCTGCACACTGTCCCACTTCCAAGATCTTTCTTGCTTACCCTCCTGTCCCCTGCCTTGTGTGAGGAGATGTGCTTACCTGGAAAGTGATGGATTAAGAGGCTGCCTCTACCAGGCCCTCCTGATGCTCTACTGATTGACTCCAATGTAGAAACACTAGGGAGAGACCTTTCTTTTGCATTTAAAGGAAAGAAACAGAGGTGGGAAGCTGAGAAGAGGAGGGAGAGAGTTCCAAGAATGGGGCATAGGCAGGGAAAATGCTGGCTCTCTGAAGCTGGAATGTAGGTGTATGAACAACCAGGAGGTTAGAGTTACAGGATCAAGATGTATGAATGAAGTAGAAACAGGACTTCCTTGGGGCTTGGACTCCCACCTCCTCCAATTCATGTAAAAGGTGACTCTGAATGAACTTTGGAGCTATAGAACCCACAAAATGACACAGAGAAGCTAACCTCCTGCTGAGGACAGCCCAGGAGGCTGGCAGGAAGCAGCCAGCACAGCACTCTGGGAGCTGACCCCTGCCCCGTGAGAGCCAGAGGTCTTAGTCCTAGGGTGGCATAACCAGCCACCGACTGGAGTGACTTCAAATCACCAGCAGCTGTGGTGGTTTTCAGAATTATCAACCCATAGATGCTGAGGACTAAGTGAGAGGTCAGTGCAGTGTGGACTTTTGGACCCAGTAGTTTGGAAGTGTGGTCAGCCTTTATCCCCTGGAGGGAGAAGCCTCTGAGGCCCCATGGCCGTGCAACCACTGCCACCATGTGGCAGCTTCAGCTCCTGGCCTACATATTGTAGGGGAACCAAGCAATCAATCTGATGGGAAATCACTCTTGCTTTAACTTGCTTGGATCTGTATTGTGGTCTAGAGTGAAGGTTGTGGGGTGTGTGACCAGCTTGCCAGAGCATGTGGAGGCTTCAGAGAGGGCACCCAACTAATACCTTTGGTAGCTGAGAAAATCCCAGCATTTGGGATGAAGCTCCCCTGTCTGGTAGCAGAGTCCTACTGTGGCAAAAAGCCCAAAAGTCAAGTAACTGAGTGGCAACATGAGGAGGCAAAGGAAGCAAACCAAGCAGAGCAATCCAACTTTATACTCCTATTTTGGGGACAAAAATGTCCCCAAAAGCATGAAACAGGGAAAAGACAACAAAGTCAGAACTCCTGCACCAAAAGCTTCCAAGAAAAATACGAACTGGTTACAGGCCACAGAGAACCTTAAGAAGGATTTTGAAAACCAAATAAGAGAAGTAGAGGAATAATTGGGAAGAGAAATGAGAATGATGCAAGAAAATTTTGAAATGAAAGTCAATAACCCGACTGAAGAAAATGACAGCTTAAAAAAAGACTAACTCAAATGGCAAACGAGGCTCAAAAAGGCAATGAGGAGAAGAATGCCTTAAAAAGCTGAATTTGCCAGATGGAAAAAGAATCTCAAAAGCTCACTGGAGAGAATCATTCCTTCAGAATTAGATCGGTGCAAATGGAAGCTAGTGACTTTATGAGAAATCAAGATACAATTAAACAGATCCAAACAAATGAAAAAATAGAAGGCAATGTGAGATATCTCGTTGGGAAAACCACTGACCTGGGAAATAGATCCAGGAGAGATAATTTAAAAATTAGTGGACTACCTGAAAGCCATCATCAAAAAAAAAAGAACCTAGAAATCATCCTTCAAGAAATTCTCAAGGAAAATTGCCCTAATGTTTTAGAACCAAAGGGCAAAATAGAGGTTGAAAGAATCCACCAATCACCTCCTGAAAAAGATCACAAAAAGAAAACTCCTAGGAAAATTATAGACATGTGCTAGAATTCCCAGGTCAAGGAGAAAATATTACAAGTGGCCAGGAAAAGACAATTTGAATAATGTGGAAATGCAATCAGGATAACATAGGATCTGGCAGCTTCTACACTGAGGGATCAAAGGGCTTGGAATATGATATTCCAGAGATCAAAGGAGCTGGGATTAAAACCAAGAATCACCTACTCAGCAAAACTGAGTATCATGTTTCAGGGGAAAATATGGTCATTCAGTGGAATAGAGGACTTTCAAGCATTCTTGATGAAAAAGCCAGAGTTGAATAGAAAATCTGACATTCAGATACAAGAAGCAAGAGAAGGTAAATAGGGAAAAGGAATCATAAGGAACTTATCAAAGTTGAACTATTACATCCGTACATGGAAAATCGATAATTGTAACTTATGAAACTTTTCTCAGTGAGAGAATAGTTGAAGGGAATATAAATGTATATACCCACACACATACATATATATGCCTATATAGGGGGGCATATGGGCATGTGAATACATATATGAATGTGTGTATATATGTGTACAAGTATACATAGACAGAGGGCACAGGACCAATTTAATAGGAAGATTAATATCTTAAAAGGTGATATTAAGAGGTGAGAGAGAAATATAATGAGAGGAGATGGGGAGAGATAGAATGGGGTAAACTATCTCATAGAGAAGAGGCAAGGGAAAATGTTTACAATGGAAGGGAAGAATAGGAAGGCAAAAGGGAATGGGTAAACCTTATTCTTATTGAATTTGGCTTAGGGAGGGAATGACATGCATACTAAACAGGGTATCTCACCCTACAGGAAAGTAGGGGGGAAGGGGATGAGAAAGGGAATGATGGAAGGGAGGGCAGGCTGCGGGGGAGGGAAGTTGGAAGCACCCACTTTTGAAAAGGGACAGGATCAAAGTAGAGAACAGAACAAGTGGGAGGTGGGATAGGAGGGAGGGAAATATAGTCAGTCTTTTGCAATGTATCCACTATGGAAATGTTTTGCATTAGCTACACATGTACAACCTATACTGAATTGCTTATCTTCCCAGTAAGGATGGGTGACAAGGGAGGAAGGGAATGAATCTGGAATTCAAAGTTTTAAAATCAAATGCTTAAATATATACTGTTATCAATATTATTTGAAATAAATAAATGAAAGTATAGAATGACATAAAAAGATGTATGAATGAGTTGTAAGGAGTCTGGAAAGGCAGGAGGAGGACAGGATATGAAGAGCCTTGAATACTGAATCTTGAAGGTAATAGAGGGTTTTGAATAGGGAAGGAGGAGGGACAAATTGATAGAATTCTGGGAAGAACCCAAGAGTTAGGATTTAGAGTTAGGACCTAGTTTCTTTTTTTATCTTTTTTTTTTTAAGCAATCGGGGTTAAGTAACTTGCTCAAGGTTACACGGCCAGTTATTTCTGGGTGTGGTGCTGAGTATCTGAGCCCAGATTTGATACAGGTCATCCCGACACTGGAGCTGGTGCTCTTACTCGCTGAGCCACCTGGCTGCCCCTTAGGACTTAGTTTCTAGTTCCATCACTTTCTAAGCTGTGTGACGTTGTGTGCACCCCAAAACTATGTGAAACAGAGATCATTACCCGTATAATACTCAGAGGCTTCTCAAGGCAGGAAGCAAAAAGAATTGTTTATTATGATCTTGAGAAAGGGCCACCCTCCTGACAAATGGTCAGGGAAGAGAAGCAATTTACAAAACAAAATGGCAAAGTTATAAAGCCCTAATGTGGAATTCTTCCCCACTCCCCTTCTGATCCTTTTCTTTCAATGGCTAGAGGTCAGGTGCCCAGTCTAAGTGTGGCAATCTACCTCAAGTACCGGAACAAGGAAACAGTGGACCATCCAATGCACATTTGAGAAAGCACTTCTATTCTTATTTGGCATATCTTGTGCCGAGGTGTCACTGAGGAGAAGGCTGACTCCCTACCCCACTCTGAGTTTTGAGTACTTGTGGATCATGGGAACTCGGGCCCATTTCCCATGAAATGCCTTACTAGATTTTAGAGTACATCTGAGAAGTTTTCACTTCTCTCATTCAACCTCAAGCAAGTTGTTTGCCTTCTCAGAACCTCAATTTCCTCACCTGTAAAATGGGTGTGAATGTGACTACCCTGTCTGTCATCTCAAGTACAGCATGAGACATGAACTGTGAAAAGGATTTGCCGGATTTTATTCCAATGAAAATTAGGGTGATGATCTCTTTGGTGCTTCAGAGTAGAAGCTGGCACTGGGATTCAGCTTTAGGACTCTATGGTCCTCTACAGTCAGCCTTATAGTCCCCCCCCCACCCTGACAGTTGTATCCAGATACTCAGCTCCATTCAAGAGAGCACTGGTTGGGCTGCAGAGTGGGCAGCCTCTGGTGGACAGATTACCATCTCTATGCTGGCAACTGGAGGGTTCTGTGGTTTGGCTCTTATAAGTTGGCTTGTCCCTGTCCGTGATGCTGCTGATTTGGGGGCACTTTAAGAAGGGAGGATTTTGGCTGCAAAGTCCCCTCCAGGCTCCTCTTAGGGCCAGGCTCCAGTCCAGGAAATCCCCAATCAAACCCCCAACAATGGGATTGCTGTGTTCCTAGACCTTAATTGGAAAAAGTAGAGGAGGAAGTTGTCTTCTGTTTTCTGGGGGTCAGTGTACCTCAACGGAAAGAAAGTTCCCCTTTTCCCTTCCATTATCTATATGGGACCAACCTAGAAGGAATCAGAAGCAAAGGCAGATGGGTGACAACCTGGATGGAAGTTGGTGTTCTAGTAGAGAGGCCTGGGGCAGAGTTCAAAGCCCATCAGACTTATTTCAACATTCCTCAATCGATGGACATCTTTTTCATTTCCATTTCTTTGCCACCACAAAAAGAGCTGCTATAAATACTCTTGTATACATAAATCCTTTCTCCTTTTTTTTTATTTCTTTGAGATATATACCAAATAATGGTGTTTCTGGTTTATAGGGAATGAACAGTTTTATAGTTTTTTGGAGTTAGTTACAAATTTTTCTATAGAATGGATGGACTAGTTCACAACTCCACCAATAGCATATTAGGTGTCCCAGTTTTTCCACATTCCTTCCAGCATTTCTCATTTTCCTTTTCTGTCATATTAGCCCATCTGGTAGATGTGAGGTTGTATCTCTGAGTTGTTTTAATTTGAATTTCTCTAATCAATAATGATTTGGAGAATTTTTTCAGGTGATATTGATAGCTTTAATTTCTTCTTCTGAAAATAGCCTATTTGTATCCTTTGACCATTTATCAGCTAAGGAATGGCTCTCATTTTTTATAAATTTGGCAGTTTCCCATACATTTGAGAAATGAGACTGTTATCAGAGAAACTTCCTATAAGAATTTCCCCAGTTTCCTGTTTTCCTTCTAATTTTGAC
>NW_027186383.1:2033426-2053172 GCF_028583685.1 Petaurus breviceps papuanus
TCTATTTCTCACCCATTAAGAAGGCAAGCAAAATGATATCAATTATACATGTAAAATAATACAAAACATATTTTCATATTAGTCATATTTTTAAAAAAGCAAGAAAAAGAAAGCAAGAATTCTACAATTGGTCAAAGGATATGAATAGGCAATTTTCAGAGGAAGAAATTAAAGATATCTATAAGCATATGAAAATGATTTAAATCACTATTGATCAGAGAAATACAAATCAAAACAACTCTGAGGTGCCACATCTCACCTGTCAGATTGACGAAGATAACAAAACAGGAAGATGATAAATGCTGGAGAGGATGGGGGAAAATTAGGACACTGATTCATTGTTGGTGGAGTTGCGAACTGATCCAAACATTCTGGAGAAAAATTTGGAAATATGACCAAAGGGCTATAAAATTGTGCATACCCTTTGACCCAGCAATGCTACTTTTAGGACTGTATCCCAAAGAGATCATACAGGTAGGAGGAGGAACTATATATACAAAAATCTTTATAGCAGCTCTTTTTGCTGTGGCAAAGAATTGAAAATTAAGGGGATGCCCATCAATTGGGGAATGGCTAAACAAGTTGTAGTATATGAATGTAATGGAATACTCTTGTGCTATAAGAAATGAGGAGCAGGGTGTGGAACCAGAATTAGGGTTAGTGCATTCTGTCAATAACTTTTAAAATGTGAATCTGAATGGATTTTAGAGTGACAGAATCCATTTGGAGACAGAGTGTGGCAGATTCTCAGTCCAGGAAAGTGCCCATGTAGGTCTAGGCAGGGGGAGCATGGAGCACACAGGGGCTGCATCAGTGTGGACCTGAGAGCTGACTACAACTGAGTGAGAGCGAGCCCCAGCCAACAAACTCACCCAAACCAAGGGCAATTCACAGACATCTTACTGCAGGATGAGGATTGGTGAGAGCTGGGTAAGAGAAAGCACAGGGCCTGCAGCAGCGACAGCAGCTTCTCCTGGGGCTATCAACCCACAGCCTGGATGTTTGAAAATCACCTACCTGAACCTCTGGGAGCCAAGATGGTGGAGTAAAACCTAGCTGCTCTGATTCCCACTCTCTGAATCAGAAAAGCCAGAGATAAATGTTCCTCCCAGTTTAAAATCCTGAAATAGGGGAAACAGCCTCAGGCTTGGGAGACCTAGAGGAAGGACATAACTGAATCAGTACAGAGTCTGAAGTGAATGGCAGGAGGTGTCCCAACAAGCCCCACCTCAAATGAACAGGAGGACATCCTGAATCCCAGGGGGGTGGAGCAAGTAAGCCCTAACTCCAGAAGCCTGGGTTTCCTTAGCACCACCAGAGGAATCTGCAGACACCAGTGCTGCCAGCCACCAGCTGCTGAGCCTGCCTGAGCTGTAGCCCAGGGGCACAGAGGCTGAAACCTGAAGTCGCCAAACCAGCCCTCCCCCACATGTTACTCTGTGAGCCTCAGGGTAACTCAGGGGAAACACTGAGAGTCCTGGCCTTGGCCTCAGTCTAGACACCCAGAAGCTAAAGCACACAAAGTCAACAACCAAGCCCTTAGCTCTCAGACTGAGAAGCAAAGTCAGGAAATAGGCAATCACAATGGGCAAGAAGGAAGCTGAGAAATCAAAAGTAAGAACAACAATCAACTCTTATTATAGAGAGCAAGAACAACCAAATACCTAGGAGAGCATAGACTCTATACTCACACCTGAGACCATAGAAGGAAATATGAACTGCTCTCAAACCCTAAAAGCATTCTTAGAGGAGCTCAAGAAAGATTTTAAAAGCCAAATTAGAGAGGTAGGAGATAAATTTAAATCTACGGCGACCAAATTGGAAAAAAATATCACTGAAGAAAACAAATCCTTAAAAAGTAAAATTTGTGAACTAGGACAGGAGGTTCAAAATCTAACTGGAGAAAATACCTCCCTAAAAATGAAATCTGAACATGTGGAAAAGGAACTTCAAAAACTAACCAAGGAAAATTATTCACTAAAAACTAGAATCAGTCAAATCAAAGGTAAGGACTATATGATGCATCAAGAGTCAGTCAAACAAAACATAAATATTGAAAAATTAGAAGAAAGTATAAAATATTTCAGTGGAAAAACAACTGACCTGGGGAACAGATCCAGAAAGATAACCTAAAAGTTATTGGTTTACTGTAAAGCCATGATGAAAAAGGCAGCTTGGATAACATCCTACAAGCGACTGTCAAAGAAAACTGTCCTGAGATCTGACAATCAGAGGGTAAGATAGGTATTGAAAGAATTCACTGGGGGGTGGGGGTGGGGGTGGAGCCAAGATGGCAGAGTAGAAACAGAACTTGCATGTCTCTGGCTTCCACCTCCTCAAATATATATAAAAATGACTCTAATCAAAGTTTAGAGCTACACAACCCACAAAGTGACAGAGAAAAACAAATTGACAGAGAAAGTGACAGAGAAAAACAAAGTGATAGAGAAAAACAAATAGACACCAATGTGAAATATCTCATTGGAAAAGCCACTGACCTGGAAAATAGATCCAGGAGAGATAATTTTTAAAAATTATTGGACTACCTGAAAGCCAGGATCAAAAAAAGAGTCTAGACACCATGTTTCAAGAAATTCTTAAGCAAAATTGCCCTGATATTCTAGAACCAGAGGGGAAAATGGAAATGGAAAGAATTCACTGATCACCTCTTGAAAAAGATCCCAAAAAGAAAACTTCTAGGAATATTATAGCCAAATTCCAGAGTCCCCAGGTTAAGGAGAAAATACTGTAAGCAGTCAGGAAGAAACAATTTGAGTATTGTGGAAATACAGTCAGGATAATGCAAGACCTAACAGCTTCTATATTAAGGGATCCATGAGCTTGGAATATGATATGCTGGAGGTCAAAGGAGCTAGGATTAAAACCAAGAATCACCTACCCAGCAAAACTGAGTATAATGCTTCAGGGAAAAATATGGTCATTCAATGAAATAGAGGACTTGCAAGCATTCTTGATGAAAAATCCTGAGATGAACAGAAAATTTTACTTTCAAGAAGCATGATAGGGTAAACAGGAAAAAGAAATCATAAGGAATTTATTATTAAAGTTGAACTATTTACATTCCTATATGGAAAGATGGTAACTGTAACTCATAAGACTTTTCTCAGTATGAGGATAGCTGAGCAGAATATATATGTATTTATATATAGATAAATGTATGTATGTATATGTATACATACATATATGTGTGTATAGAAAGATGTATGTGTATATAAATATATATATGTAAGTGTGGGCATTTGTATGTTCATCTATACACAGAGAGAGGGCACAGGATGAGTTGAATATGAAGGGATGACATCTAAAAAATAAAATTGAGAAGTGATAGAGGAATTTATTGGGAGGAGAACGGGAGTGATAGATTAGGGTAAATTATCTCATAGAAAAGAGGCAAGGGAAAGCTGTTACAATGCAAGGGAAGAGCAGGAAGGTGGAAGGGAATGGGACAACCTGGTTTTCATCAAATTTGGCCTAAGGAGAGAATAACATACACACTCTATTGTTACCCTACAGGATAATAGTGGGTAAGGAAAAAAGGGGGGAAGATATAAGGGAGAGCAGATTGGGAGAGAGGATAGTTAGAAGCAAAAATTTTTTAAAAGGGATATGGCCAAAGGAGAAAATAGAATAAGTGGGGGGGGGTGTATAGGATGGAGGAAAATATAGTTAGTCTTTCATAATATAACTAGTATAGAAATGATTTGGGTAACTACACATATGCAATCTATATTGAATTGCTTATCTTCCCAGTGGGGATGGGTGAGGAGGGAAGAAGGTAAAAGATCTTGATCGCAAAGTTTAAAAACAAATGTTTAAAAATTGTTTTTTTACATGCAACTGGGAAATAAGATATATAGTTACTGGGGTATAGAAACCCATATTGACCTACTAGAAAGTTAGGGGGTTAAGGGGGAGGATATAAGAGAGAACAGATTGGGGGAAGGGGTATTCAGTAGGCTTGCTATGTTGGGGTGGGGTAGGGGAAAGATGGGGAGAGAAAAAATTGTAACTCAAAATCTTGTGGAAATGAATGTTGAAAACTAAAAATAAATAAATTAAAAATTAAAAATAATTCACTGGACTCCTCCTGAAAGAGATCCCAAATTGAAAACTCCAAGAAATATAGTAGCCATATTCCAGAATTACAAGGTCAAGTGAAAATACTGCAAGGAGCCAAAAAGAAACAATTCAAATATCATGGATCTACAGTCAGGATTACACAGAATTTAGCAGCTTCTACATTAAAAGACTGGAGACATTGGAATTTTATATTCCTTAAAGCAAAAGAGCTAGGACTGCAACCAAGGATCAACTACCCGGCAAAACTGAGCATAATCTCTCAGGCAAGGAGATGGTCATTTAACGAAAGGGACTTCCATGCTTTCCTGATGAAAAAAAACCAGAGCTCAATGGAAAATTTGATCTCCAAATACAAGATTCAAGAGACACATAAAAAAGGTATACAAGGAAATGCACACACACAGACACACACACACACACACACACACACACATGCACATAACTTGTGATTCAAGAAGAGCAAACTGTTTACATCCCTATATGAGAAGCTGATACCTGTCAATATGGAAATTTATATAATTATTGTGATATTTAGAAGAGATGTACATAGAGGGTGTGGGTATAAATGAACTAATCTGATGATTAAAAAACCTCGTCAAGGAGTACAGAGGGATTGTAATGGGAGAAAAGGAAAGGATGAGGCAGAAAAAGGTAAATTATGATGCACAAAGAGGCCTAAAAACATAACATAGTAGAGGGGGAAAAGGGTGGGACATGAACATCATATGAACTTTGTTCTCATTGGTTCTGGTTCAAAGAGGGATCAACATAATCAGTTAAGTTTAGGATTCTAAAGTGAAAAGACACAAAAACTCATTATAATAGAGGGAAAGGATGAAGAGAGAGGAGCACTGTATGAAATTTACTTTTTTCGTTTTGGGTTCAAGGAGGGATTAACATACTCCATTAAGTATAAAAATCCATTGTGCCCTACAGGCAGTAGAAGGGGTGGGGGGGCAAAATGAAGGGGTTAGAAGGGAGGGAAATAGTAGTAAGGGGAAAGGGTAGGTAAAGGGGGGGGTCACAGGGAGGAATACTTAGGGAGGTGGTGATCAGTAGGAAAACTTTTAAGTAGGGGAAAGGAGAAGGAAGAAACAAAAGCATGGGGAGGGAATAGGATGGAGGGAAAGATACAGATAGTAATCATAACTGTGAATGTGAATGGGATGAACTCTCCCATAAATAGGAAGTGGATAGCAAAATGGATTAAAAAGCAAAATCCTACAATATGCTGTCTACAAGAAACACATTTGAAACAAGGGGATACACACAGGGTAAAAGTAAAAGGCTGGAGCAGAATGTATTATGCATCAGCTAAAGTAAAACAAAAAAAAGAGCAGGGCTAGCAATACTCATATCAGATAAAGTAAAAGCAAAAATAGATCTAATTAAAAGATAAGGAAGGAAACTATATCCTGCTAAAAGGCACCATCAAGAATGAAGCAATATCATTACTTAACATATATGCATCAATTGGTATAGCATCAATATTCTTAGAAGAGAAGTTAAGGGAATTAGAGGAAGAAATAGATAGCAAAACTGTACTAATGTGGGACCTCAATCTCCCCCTCTCTGAACTTTATAAATCTAACCTCAAAATAAACAAGAAAGAAGTTAAGGAGGCAAATAGAATTTTACAGAGGCTATTTATAATAGATCTCTGGAGGCAATTGAATGGGGACGTAAAGGAATATACCTTCTCAGCATTACATGGCATGCACACAAAAATTGACCATGTACTAAGGCATGAAAACCTCACAATTCAGTGCAGAAAGGCAGAAATATTAGATGCATTCTTCTCAGATCATAATGCAATAAAAAGCATATGCAATAAAAGATCATGGAAAAAACTAATTGGAAATTAAATAATTTAATCCTAAAGAATGAGTGGGTCAAACAAGAAATTGTAGAAACAATCAGTAACTTCATTCAAGAGAATCACAATAATGAGAAAACATACCAAAACTTGTGGGATGCAGCAAAGGTAGTTCTTAGGGAAAGTTTTATATTCCTGCATTTACTCATACATGAATAAATTAGAGAAAATGGAGGTCAATAAGTTGGGGATGAAATTGAAAAAACTAGAAAATAACAAATTGAAAGTCCCCAATTAAATATTAAATTATAAATATTGAAAACCAAAGGAGAGATTAATAAAATTGAAATTAAGAAAACTATTAAATCAATAAATATGAAAAACCAACAAAATTGATAGACCTTTAGTCAATATCATAAAAAGAGAAAGAAGAAAACCAAATTATGAGTATCAAAAAAGAAAAGGGTGAATCTACCTCCAATGAAAAGGAAATTAAAACAATAATTAGAAATTATTTTGCCTAATTGTATGCACATAAATTTGACAACCTTAGTGAAATGGATGAATATTTACAAAAATATAAGTTGCCCAGATTAACTGAAGAGGAAGTGAATTATTTAAATAACCTCATCTCAGAAAAAGAAATCAAACAAGCCATCAATGAACCCCCTAGGAAAGAATCTCCAGGGACAGATGAATTTACTTGTGAATTCTATCAAACACTTAAAGAACAATTGATTCCAGTACTGTACAAAGTATTTGGGAAAATTGGTAAAGAAGGAGTCCTACCGAAATCTTTTTGTGACACAAATATGTCACTGGTACTGAAATCAGAAAGAGACAAAACAGAGAAAGAAAATTATAGACCAATTTCCCTCAAAATGAAAAACAATTAAATAAAATATTAGCAAAAAGACTATACAGCAATTTATCACAAGAATAATGCACTTTGATGAGGTAGGATTTATTTCAGGGATGCAAGTATGGCTTAGTATTAGGAAAACCATCAGTATAATTAATCATAGCAACAATAAAACTAGCAGAAACCATATGATTATCTCAATAGATGGAGAAAAGGCTTTTGACAAAATGCAACATCTATTCCTATTAAAAACACTAGAAAGTATCGGAATAAATGGAGTCTTCCTTAAAATAATTTGTAGCATCTATTTAAAGCCATCAGCAAGTATTATATGTAATGAGGACAAGCTAGAAGCATTTCCAATAAGATCAGGGGTGAAACAAGGATGTCCACTATCACCCCTCTTATTCAATTTGGTAGTAGAGATGTTAGCAGTAGCAATTAGAGAAGAAAAAGAAATCAAAGGAACCAAATTAGGCAAAGAAGAGACCAAGCTATCACTCTTTGCAGATGATATGATGATAGACTTGGAGAATCCTAGAGAATCAAGTAAAAAACTACTTGAGACAATAAATAAATTTGGCAAAGTTGCAGGATATAAAATAAACCCACATAAATCCTCACCATTCCTATATATTTCTAACAAAATCCAACAGCAAGAGATAGAAAGAGAAATCCCATTTAAAGTTATTGTAGACATGATAAAATATTTGGGCATCTGCCTGCCAAAACAAACTCAGGAACTATATGAACACAACTACAAAACACTTTCCACACAAATAAAGTCAGATCTAACTAATTGGAAAAACATCCGTTGCTCGTGGCTGGGTCAAGCTAATATGATAAAAATGACAATTTCACCTAAATTAAATTACATATTTAGTGCCATACTAATCAATCTACTAAAAAATTACTTTACAGAGCTAGAAAAATAGTAACAAAATTCATTTGGAAGAACAGAATGTCCAGAATATCAAGGGAATTAATGAAAAGAAATGTTAGAGAAGGTCATCTAGCTATACCAGATTTTAATCTGTATAATAAAGCAACAGTCATAAAAACTACTTGGTACTGGCAAAGGAACAGAGTAGTGGATCAATGGAATAGACTGGGTACACAAGACTCAGCAGTCAATGACTATAGTAATCTACTGTTTGATAAACCCAAAGACCCCAGTTTGGGGGATAAAAACTCACTATTTGACAAAAACTCCTGGGAAAACTGTAATATAGAATGGCACAAATTGGGCATAGACCAATATCTAACACTGTACACCAAAATAAAGTTGAAATGGATGCATGATATAGGTATAAAGGCTGATACTATAAGCAATCTGAGAAAGCAAAGGATAGTTTACCTGTCATATTTATGGAGAAGGGAAGATTTCATTACCAAACAAGAGTTAGAGAGGATTATAAAATGCAAAAAGGATAAATTTGATTACATTAAATTGAAAAGTTTCTGTACAAACAAAGTCAATGTAACCAAGATTAAGAGGGAAGTGAAAAATTGGGAAAGAATTTTTACAGTGTCTCTGATGAAGGCCTCATTTCTAAAATATACAGAGAATTGAATCAAATCTATAAGAATACAAGTCATTCCCCAATTGATAAATGGCCAAAGGATATGAATAGGCAGTTTTCAGAGAAAGAAATTAAAGATATTTATAAGCATATGAAAAAATGCTCTAAATCACTATTGATTAGAGAAATACAAATCAAAACAACTCTGAGGTACCACATCTCATCGGCCAAATTGGCTAAAATGACAAATGCTGGAGAAGATGTGAAAAAATTGGAACATTAATGCATTATTGGTGGAGTTGTGAACTGATTCAACCATTCTGGAGAGCAATCTGGAACTATGCCCAAAGGGCTATAAATAATTACATATACTTTGACCCAGCAATACCACTCCTAGGGTTATATCCCAAAGAGATCATAGTAGTGGGAGGAAGACCCATATGTACAAAAATGTTTATAGCAGCTCTTTTTGTGGTGGCAAAGAATTGGAAATTAAGGGGGTGCCCATCAATTGGGGAATGGCTGAACAAGTTGTGGTATATGCATGTTATGGAATACTCTTGTGCTATAAGAAATGAGGAGCAGATGGACTTCCTGTTTACCTGGAGAGGCTTATACGAACTGATGCTGAGTGAGAAGAGTAGAACCAGGAGAAACTTGTACACAATTACAGACACAACGTATGTGTAATGATCAACTTTGATAGACTGGGCTCCTCTCAGCAATGCAAGGTTATAAGACAACTCCAAAGTATTCATGATGGAAGGAGACGTCCACACCCAGAGAAAGAACTGCAGAGTCTGGATGCAGATGGAAGCAAACGACTTGCTCTCTCTCTTTTTTCTTTTTGTTTTCTTTTATTTCTTCTTTCTCATTTTTCACTCCATTTGTTATAATCCCTCTTTACAGTTTGACTAAGGTTTAATGTGAAGGTATTTGTAGAGCCTATATTTGATTGTATGCCACTATGACGGGAAGGGAGAGGAGAGGAAGCCGGTTGGGGGGGGAGGGGACTGGAGAAAATTTGAAACTCAAGGGATTGAGGAATTGAATGTTTTAAACTAAAATTAAATAAATAAATTAAAAGGAAAAGAAAAGAAAAGGAAAGTGAGAAAATTGTATTTCAATTTGTCCTCAGAGTTCATTAACTCTCTCTGGAGATTGATATAATTTTTTCATCATGAGTCATTTAGAACTGTCTTGCATCATCCATTTATGAAAGTAGGACAGTCTTTTACAGTTGACCATAATTGCAACATCGCTTTTACTGTGCACAATGATGTCCTGGTTCTTGTCACTTCATTTTGCAAGAGTTCATATAGATCTCACCATGAGTTTGTGTGTGTGTGTGTGTGTGTGTGTGTGTTTTCTGAAACCACCCCACTCATCATTTACCACAGTACACTGTACTCACAGTCATATATCACAACTTGTTAAATCAGAGATGATGGACATCCTCGTGATTTCTCTTTGCCACCACAAAAAAGGAAGAAACAGTTATAAATATGTTTGTACAAATTGATTCTTTCCCCTTTTTTAATATCTTTGGGATAAAGACCAAGTAATGGTATTGCTGGGTCAAAGGGTTTGAACAGTTTTATGAATCTTTGAGCCTAGTTCCAAATTGTTCTTTACAATGGTTGGACCATTCACTAGTCCACCAATAATTCATTAGTTCACATGTTTTCCTCCATCCTCTCCAGAATTTGTCATTTCTGATAGGTGTGAGGTGGTACTTCAGAAATGTTTTAATTTGCCTTTCAATAATTAGTAGTTATTTGATCATTTTTTTTCAGGTGGCTATAGATAGCTTTGACTTCTTCTGAAAACTGGTTCTTTATATCCTTTGACCATTTATCAATTAGGGAATGACTGTTATTTTTTTAACTCAGTTCTATGCTCAGCATATATTTGAGAATGACACTATCAGATAAATTTGCTGTAAAGTTTTTTTAAAATATTACTTCATTGTCTATGGTACCTTTTTAGCAAAATGTAATTTCCCTGATTATCCCTTTAAATTAAGTCTGTTTTTACTTTTGTTTTGTCTGAGATCATGATTGCTACTGCTGCCTTTTTTTGTTAGTTCACCTAAAGCATATGAGATTCTATTGCAGCCTATTTTAACTCTTCTGTATGTGTCTTTCTATTTCAAGTATGTCTCTTGTATACATCATATTGTTGGATTCTGTTTTCTAATCCATTCTGCTATTTGTTTCCATTTTATGGGTGAGTCCATCCTATTCACATTCACAGTTATGGTTTTAAACTATTTCCCTCCATCCCATTTACTTCTCTTTCTTCTCTCTCTTTTTATCGTTTCCTTCCTCAAAAGCTGATTTTGCTTCTAATCGCTGTCTTTTTTATCCTCCCTCTTTTATATCTTATTTTATATTTATGTATTTATATATTTATCTTATGTTTTATTTATTTATTATATTTTATATACCCTCTTTCTTCTATCCCCTTCCCCTCCTATTTCCCTACTGTGTAAGTTAGTTCTATACACAACTGAGTGAGATATTCCTCTATATCTAGTTTTCTGTCATACTGTTTTCCAGTTTTCCCAACAGTTTTTGTCAAATAACGTTTTTGTCCCAAAGGTTGGATCTTTGGTTTTATCTCATGCTAGATTTACTGCAGTGTTTTGTGTACTTAATCTATTCCATGGATCCAACTTCTTGGCCAGTACTAGGTTATTTTGATAATTATCACTTCATAATACAGTTTGACATCTGATGTGATTGAGCTGCATTGGTAAAAAAACAAAACAAAACAAAACAAAAGGTCAGAGCTATTATTATTCCCGCTGTGTAATTGAAAAAACTAAGTGGACAGAGATGAAGTGAATAAGTCAGATTTGAGGCTGAATTTTAACTTTGGTTTTCCTAAATCTAAGCTTAGCACTCTATCCACTAAGTCACCTTGAAAGTGTGGTGTAATGGATAGTGCTGAACTTGGATCTGAGAAGATACAGGCTAGAATTCCACATCTGCTATTTACTAGCTTTTTGATCATGGTAACATCACTTCTTCTCTATGGGACTCACTTTCCCCATCTGAAGAAATGAGGTCCCACTAGATGACCATGGAGTACCACCCACCCCTATTCCAGCTCTAAATCTATGATGTATACAGTACAGGTACCCCTATTTTTCAGAAGAGGAAACATACTCAGAAAGATTAAGACCATGGTCCAGTGCTCAGCACAATGCCTGACAAGTAGTAGACACTGAATAGAAATTTATTGACTGACTGGTCACCCAGCAAAGGGCAGAACCAGCAACTCAGAATTTTCCTGACCCAGAGGGTACTGCCCCTTTCCTGATGCCATGTTGCCCTTCCTCCATCTGATGATTACATAGATATATAAATAGTTCTCTTCCCCACATCCACTTTATTGGTAAACCCGCAAAAGTACATGTATGAGGAGAGTTAATATATGAGTTGCACTGATTGGAATTCCAAGCGAATTTCCCCACCCTGGAATGACTGCCTACCCTCTGGGCTGGCTCTGTCTTTCAGGACCTATAGTGTATAAATAAACCCTTTGTAAAGTCAGCAATTTTATCATCATAAGAGTTGGCAGCCTTTACCGGCAATAAAATAAACGGCAATCATTCCTTCAAATAAAACACACTGGCAGTAATCCTTCTCTGGGAGCCTGGGCAGTAATGGCCATTGTATGCATTCCTCCCTCCCCTTTTTCTTTTCCTTTCTAATTTCACTTTGGGAGAGAAGTATATGCTGAGAAGTCAACATAAGGGAGTTCTCACAATGAGTATTGTCTCCAGGTGGGAATGGGCTGCCTTGGGAAGCAGTGGGTCCCCTCTCACAGCAGGTTTCCAAGTACAATCTGTAGCAGGGATCCTGGTAGAGTCCTGAGTTGGACTGAGCAGCCCTGAGGTTCCTTCCAACTCTGAGATTCTGTTTCATACCAGAATGTTTCCTCCTAATTTTAAGCTTTTACAAATCTGTGTTTGTGTGTGTATAAGAGCCTGTGATTAATGATAAAGAGAACTCCAGGAATAGCAATTACCTGTAACAGTAATTCAGCAATCAATAAGCTTTCATTAAACACCTACAGTATTCCAAACTACAGCTCAAGTACCACCTCCTATAGGAAGCCCTTCCAGATTACTGGTGTTTTCGTTTCAAACTATCTTGCTCTTAATTACCTTTTTGGTGTTTATTTTCTTTACATTTATTCTGTATATAGTTATTAATGATTATTTAGTTAAATTAATTATTAATTTTTAGACAATGGAAATACAAAAAGAAAGAATGAAGTGGCCCTTGCTCCCTGACTGCTTTACAATTTATACATCCCCCACTCCCACCCAGTCTTAACTGTGAAGCTTTAAGTTCTTAGAGAACTCTGTGTCTGGGGCTTCTAGAGGTGACTCATCCAATATTGATTGCAAAATACTTGGACCCATGTCTACCCAGATCCTTGGGACAGCTCCATCAATTCTCCCCCACTGCTTCTTAACTAGGGCATGACTCCTGAATAATAAGCTTTGCAACAAAGGAAGGAATGTTGTTCCTTAGCTGTGAGAGTGGCTGAACTTGGTGGCAGAACCCTTCCCTCAATACAGGTCCTCTCCCTGCAGAGTGCTAGATATGAGACACCACAGAAGAAGATGCTGTGCTTCCAGCTAAATTTCCCTGTCATTTGGACTGCTTGTGTCTGATGATCAGTCCCCTCAGCAGCAGGGACCCTCTGCTATATATACAATGAACACGATGGCCTCAGGTTTCTGAAATTTGCACAGCTTTGGGACAGCTCCCAACAATTCCCATTCTCTTACTCCTACACCAGAGAAAAGTTGAGATCTGTATGGGAGAATCTAATTATCAACAATGTTCAGATTGTTTCAATTAATAGAATAGAAATTTCCTGAAGGCAGACATAGTGTCATTTCCATTGCTTTTTAACCATCTCTTGGGAACATTGCCCCCACTACAGTTGTTCCCAGCACAGGATTCTGCCTAATTGGGTCCCAAAGAGACAATAGAGTCTCTAAATGGAGAATTTCAGCTCTGAAAAGGAGAAGACAGGCATCTTGAACATTGCAATATAGTAAATGCTTAAAAACACTTATTGATGGATTGATTTATTGAAGACATACCTTTGATAAGAAAATAGACTCTTGAATCTTCTCCAAATGCTCAAGGCTATCAGGGAGGAAATTCTTGGATATAATGGGGCCACATTTCTCCATCATAATCACCTCTACTCATGAAACATATGCCATGTTTAATGGGCTATTTTCTCTCAATAGATATTTTATACTTACTTGGTCTCCCTCTGAAGGAATGTAAGCTCCTTGAGGACTGCAACTGCTTCATTTAAACTTCACATTTCCAAAGCCTAAAACAATGCTTCCTTCATAAAGAGTACTTGATAAATTGTTGCTGATTGATTGATTTCACTTGCCTGTCAATATATTTTAGGTACATAAAGAGCTCAAAAGGAGACAGCAAAGCATGGTGGTACCAAGAAGACCTGGGAGTTCTGCCTGTTTGGTCACCCTAGGCATGGCTCTTAAACTCTCAGCTGTTCAAGCTGTTCTTTAAGACTGTAAATAACAAAAGATTCTGATCTTAATCTGTAGAGGGAGTTTCCACACTGGGAGTTCACTTCATGGATTAAATCAGAGATTTATGGAGAAATTGAAAGAGACCGGAAAAATAAATAAAAATTCTTTAGGGTTTAGCTGGCCTCCCATAATCCACTCCCTTGAAGACAGAGGGAAATTTTTATCTTCCACTAAAATGTAAGAGTAAAAATGGAGTCAAATACTCTCTCCATTCAAGTCCTCTTTCAAGATCCAGGTCTTCCTCTTGTCAGACCTGAAAGCCTTCAATTGAGAGTCCTTTTTCTCCTTGGGGCCCAATTAGACAGAATCTGATTCCCAGGGACCTGCTATAGTGGGGGCAGTGCTCCTAAATTACCCAGCTAACCATTGTTTTCCTGGTATCTTGCTGTCCATGAAATGCATGACACATTGGTTGTACAACAGCCAACCTTTAACAAGCAATCCTTGGCCCTTTGGCTGCTTATACATTATTCCTGCTTGGAAGGCTCTGCTTTTTTTTCCAAGTAAATGTTTGGAGGTCCTGTGGGATACTTAGCTAAGAGTAACCAAAAGGCCTTAAGGCAGGGGCAAGGACAGGTCTCTTGGAAAGTCCTCCTTGGATACTTCACTGGGGCTTAAGAATGACCTAGGTACAGGGGCGGCCAGGGGGCTCAGCGAGTAAGATCACCGGCTCCAGTGTCGGGATGACCTGGATCAAATCCAGGCTCAGACACTCAGCACCACACCCAGAAATGACTGGCCGTGTAACCTCGAGCAAGTTACTTAACTCTGATTGCTTTAAAAAAAAAAATGACCTAGGTCCACCAAAACCCTGTCAGTGAAACCCAAGATAATCTGGCCTCAAAAATGGGTCTAGAGATCAACTGACCATCTATTGTCTACGGATGAGCCCAGTTATGTTTCAAGAAGTTGGCTACCAAGTTGACCACAATGGAGTGAATTTTTCAACCCAAATAATTTTTGTGGGGTCCATCTGCCAGGTCATCAAAGGGTTATGCTCTCTAATGTTAGACAAAATCACAGACCCACAGTGATGACTAATCTGACTGCTAAAGTTTAGCTTTGCATGAATTAATGAATTTGGGTTTACAAAAGAGAGGACCCACTTTTTTTTTACTCCATCCTCAGCCCTCTACCTTTTGGTACGTACATTTCTAATATAGGAAGTGATTTTTCTTCCTCGCATGCTCCTGTTCATTACTTATCCAACCTATGACCTTGGCCACCCTCTTATGTCATTTTTAGAAGCAGTACATACTTGGTTTTCCACAAATATGTTGGCCCTGATTTGACTTTCAGAGATTGAAAGGTTGGTCATTATGATTTGAAAATAAGAAAGCAGTCTGCACCCTTAGAGAAAAACTGAAAGCACTTAGCTGGCCTGATGCCAAGGTTAAAAAGAAACTCAAGTTGACCTTACATTTTGGAAAACTCTATGGTCATTTTGTCTGGTGCTCAACCTTTAGTAGACACAAAAACACACCAAGGGGAATTTACTCTCTTCCTGAGTGACTAGTCATTACATTTATGGGTCTGAACTTCTAAGGTAAAGGGAAAAGTAGAGGTCATAGTTGTATATAATGAGGACTCCAAGATTAGCCTTAGAATGATCTGGAAAGCTCTTTGGAAGGGCATGCTGCTGACTGACATCATTAATGGCTTTGAAAATGAAGTTATTGACTCAGTCACCCCCTGGTTGCCCTTGGGTGGTCATGTGGAGAGCCCAACCCCAGAGAAAGTCTGAGGGTGGTTCTTACACCTTTTGTAGTAAACAAGGTCAGGGAGAACAATGGCAATAAATCTGTATTTGTATTGAAGAGAAGGAGAAGAAGATAGTGATGAAGAAGGTAAGTGATGACAAGGGTGTGATGGTGATGAGTCCCCCACATTCTTCAAGGCTTTGACTAAAGAGCACAGGCTATGGAGACTCTTCCCAACCTAGAAAAATCTCCTGAAGCCTGAGCACAAGGACTCTGTCTTCTGAAGATGAGCTGAATGAGACTGGGGAGAAGAATGCACTTGGCTCTGAGCTTAGTACTCTAGCTACCACAGAGACACTAGAGGTAAGGAGAGAAATACAGTTATTATTTCATTATCTTACAGATGGAGAAAGTGAGGCTGGGAGAGATTAAGCAAGTGACTTGCCCATGGTCACAGAGCTAGTATGGTAGGATTCAAACCCAAGTCTTTCCTGACCCTTTCCACTACTGTGCATAAGAATGAGTTTGACTGAGGTGAATTAACTACTCATGAGATTTGAAAGACAGGAAAAAAAGGGAGAAGCATTTGGAGGTGCTCCCTGAGGAAGGAGTTGGTGGACAGCTTACATTGATTGCTAGGGAACATTATCGGTCTAGTGAAGTTTGGTTGCTGGGGTGTAGGGTATTGCAGGGAAGCTAGGACCTGTGGCACTGCCAAGCCCTTTGCAGAGCTCTGATCCCTGAGATGTGTCCCCAGAGTGACCACAGATGGCTCATTGATGAGCCTTCCCACTCCTTGACTTACACGCTAAACATTCTAGTGTGCATCAGGGTAGGGACAGAGAAAGGCTAAATGATGGGACTTGGTCACTGGTCTCTAGTATCCTTTCAGACAAAATTCTAGGAAAACTAGAAAAACCTAAATGGTTCTGTCTACTGTCGGGTTCAGTTTTGGTGCAAATGAGACATAATCTCCCTTCAACATTTCAGTGTGTCTGGTGCTGATTGAGTGTTTGTTTCTCACCTTGGGTCTGCTTCTAAGGACCACCTCTGCATGCCCGAGCGGAACTTGGATTCATGCCAATTAAGGAAGCTGTAGTGACTCTCCTGCGTGTTTGCATGTCCCATTTGACAGCCCAGCTCTGGTGCAATTCAGAAGATCTAAAAACCAGCCTTTCTATCCCCTCGATTAGAGGATCCAAATTCAAATGGGTGTTTATTTTTCATTGTCATACAGGCTTCATAAGATGCATACTTGCAAAAATGGTTTGAAATGTATTTTTTCCCCTGGGGTGAGAAGAAAAAAAATCGACACTTAGAAAATAAAAAAAATCCAATTCTCTGCAAATTACCTCTTTTCAGACTCACCACATCTACCCAAAGTACCTCTCTGGCACAGAAAT
This sequence comes from Petaurus breviceps papuanus, assembly GCF_028583685.1. Lineage (NCBI taxonomy): Eukaryota > Metazoa > Chordata > Mammalia > Diprotodontia > Petauridae > Petaurus > Petaurus breviceps. The sequence continues at coordinate 2,050,434 of NW_027186383.1, forward strand.
CAGAGTGGAGTAAATGAAAGACAGCATTGCCAAAAGTACTTCAATTATATTCTAAAGGGGAAAATATCAGTCTAAAGAGAAGTTTCCTTTCCCAGCTCTCAGGGCTTCAACAGCTCCCTGGAGCCTCTAACTACTTTTCAGGACACCCAGTCTTCAGGTAACTCAAAATTAGAAAACTGGGTCTTAGAAGGCAAATAGGTAGAGAGTAGGCTACCCCTGGGATCTCAAACCCAAGTGTGCATCCCCACTCCCTGAACCCCAGACATTACAGTACCTTGATTCTGGTTTTTGTAGAATGTCTTTTCCAGTTCTCTTCCATGGAAGTTTGAGAAGTTTCACTTGGAATCCTCAAGTCTCAGAACTGGAAACAACCCCAGAGGACATCTAGTTCAACCCATAACTTAGGAGCGATATCCATGACAATAATGTCAACATACGGTCTCTGGATGACCATCGAGTCTCTGCTTGGAGACCTCCAGAAATAGAGGAATTGGAGGAAAGGCACATGATTCACTCTTCAGCAGCTCTCATTGTCAAAAGCTCTTCCTGAAGTTCTCTGATATGCCATGGAAAATAATGAAAGACTTAGATGTGGGCCAGACTCAACAGACAACATCTTCAGAGTCACTTTAGTCCTACACTTCCCGTCATAGATCAAGATGGTTTGTTTTATTCTTTGTCTGAGAAATGCAAAAAAAAATAATAATAATAATAAAAGAAAGTAGAATTTAAGCTTGCTGAGGGCAGAGATGATATTCAGACATACACCCCCATACACACACACACACACACACACACACACACACACACACACCTATCCCCAGTACCTAGCACAGTGCCTTGTAAAGGATAAGAACCTAAGAAAGTGTACTGGATGGAATTGGAAAAGAAAAAAGAGAGGAGGAATGGAGAGGAGAATGTGTGAGCATATTTAGGAAATGATGTGCCCAAGAAGACAGAAAATCTAGGCTCCAGTCTTGCTACAAATTTTCTGGCTGACCTTGTTCAGAGTCGCAGGACCTCTGACTGCAAGGATCCCACCACCTCTGACCCAGACCTGCCAGAAAGAAAAGGGCAGGGCTCAAAAGGCATTGATAAAGGCTCTGTCACTGCTGACTTTGTAATGCTGACTCGTCACTTCCCAGCCCTTTGGGAAAAGTTTCTTCCTGAAGACATTCAGTATGTCACAGTAAAACGCATTGTGTGAGATTCTTTCCAGTGACTCCTGGACTTGTAGTCAGGGAGATCTGAGTTAGGATCCTGCTTTGGAAATTTACTAGCTGTGTAGTCCTTGGCAAGTCTTTGCCTCAGTTTCCTCATCTACAAAATGAGATAAACAGAGCACTTCCTCATAGGGTTGTTGTAAGGACAAAACTCAATGATGCAGATGGAAAATGTAAAGCAGATAAAGTAGACAAACACCGTCTGTTTCACCATCATTGTCTTTGTTTTTGCCCTCATAGTCTCCTCACCCTCATCTCCAGGAATAATCTTCCCCCATGCTTGCTTCCAACCAGATCTCCCCTTACTCTCATTCACGTTCTCCTCTAGACGCAGGTGTGTGAAGTCCTGTCCAGTCTACCTTCTCAGATCTCTCATGTGTATGCTCTCCTTCCCAGGTACACCGTCACTCCTCTACCATTTGTCTAGAAGTTTTCAATAGCTTCCTGATGAATTGGCCAGCCTTCAGACTCCTTCCTTTCCAGTTCATCCTCCCATAGCCCACCAACATAACTTTCTGAATATGGGGGTCTACCTGATGACAGCAAATTCCAGCTTACAATCACTCCATAGCCATCACCAAGTACCACTCCCCACTCACAATAATCATCTCTAAATCAGCTGTCTCTGCATACAGTCAAGCCACCAAACATTTTGAATAAATATTATAACACACCCAGAATGGCATGCAAACATAAAAATGAGGACTGTGTTTATTTACAATTTCAATTCAATATATTTAAATAACTGTCAAATATTGACAATGAAAAATAAAATTTTATTCCAATTTTCTTCATTTTTTTGCCTTTTTGGAGGGGAGAAGGCAGGGCAATTGGAGTTAAATGACTTGCCCAAGGTCACATGGCTAGTGTTAAGTGTCTGAGGCCAGATTTGAAATCAGGTCCTCCTGACTCCAGGGCCAGTGCTTTATTCACTGCACCACCTAGCCACCCCTTATCTTCATTTCTTAATAAAATTTCACCATTATATGACAGTCATCACTGTGAGGAGGCTAAAGGAGCCCAAGAATTCCTCATCCAAGAAGCATTTTATCTTCTGGCAATCCAGAGCATTAGGGAGAGCAATGACTTTAGAACTCATTGGGTTAGAGGACAGAATCACTTGTGAAACATCGTGCAAGAGAAGGATGGGAGTTTATGAGCAGTAAGACCTCACAAATAGCAAAACAAGCAAAGAGACAGAACAGATCTGCAAGAAGTTTGAAATAAGAGAAAGTGAATTCAGCCTCCAAGGTTCCTTCCAAGTATGTGATCCTATTGTCCTGTGACCTTTGCCCATTGTACAGCCAAGTTGCTTTGCTACTAATATCTTTTATGCCCACTTCTTTCCTAGAAGCTCAATGTCCTCCATACCCTGATTCAGTCGGGCTTCTTTGCAGAGGTGATGGCCCTGTGTAGGAAACATGGCACAGAAAGTCAGATGCTGTTGCTGTGTTGGCTAATTTTGTTCAACTGCTTTTTAAAAATCATTCATTAGCAATAACTAGAGTTACCTCTT
>NW_027186383.1:2063172-2096633 GCF_028583685.1 Petaurus breviceps papuanus
AAATTCTGAGGAGACCAAGGCAAAAGCAAAGTGGCCACTTCACTTTCACCATTGAAATTGAAATGTGGGAGACAACCCCCCCCACACACACACACCAAATATACACAGAGACATACACATACATTTAAACACACACACACACACACACACACACTTTTCCCCTCCCCTTTGTTTCCTTCCCCTCCTATATGCTCCCTTCCTCTCTTAATCCTACCCTCTCCTTTCCTATCTTTCCACCTGCCTGCTAGGTGATATCTAGGTCATGATTCCTGGCTTTTCTTTTCTTTTTTTTTTAATGTACAAGTAATTTATTGAACATTCAAACTTCATTAAGACATGTGCAATATGGCAATTTTACTGGGTTTAACCCTACCTAGTTTATGATTGCTTGCTGGAGCTTAGTAAGAGGGTCCAGTTCACGCTTACCACTAATTCAATACTTTATTGAATAAATACAATACCAAACAAAATGCATTTAAATGCTTTCTTAAAAAAATTAGTCCATTTGAAAAGCCTTTCCTATTCAGTCTACTGACTAACACAAGAAAGGCAGATATGCTAATTTAACATAATTGGCTGATTTTATACTGCACTTATATCTTTTAGTCCATAAGTTAATTATTAAGTGATAGAGAACATCTAATACAACCATTTCTACAGAACTAGGAAATAAATTTCTAATAAAGAAAGATTTTACAGACCCCATATCTTTTACACCCAACCTCAACAGTCTAACTCTAAAGGAAAAAGCCAGTAACTCTCCACAAGAGCTTGCCACTAAAGTCACTTTGCTATGAAAAATGTGTATTTCTGATCCATTCTGAGCATTGAGATAAGATTCAATATTCCCAAAGAAAGAAGCACAATGCACATTGTGAATTGCCTATTCAGCAACAGTGAGCACTGCATTCAAAACCATCTCATGCCAGGGATTAAATAAAATCAGCCTCATTCATTGGCATCTCCTCTTCTGTAGTATTGTAGAATGTCTCAATGACACAAATAATCCTTTTGTCTTCTTCAGTAGCAAAGTTTATAGCCACGCCTTTCCTCCCAAAGCGACCACCTCTGCCAATTCTGTGAATATAGTTATCATGATTGGTAGGTTTATAACCAAAGATACTTGCTGCACATCAATCCAATGAGCCTACAAGTCTGTAGGATCAAGGCTGGATCCTGATCTGAACTCCCTCATGATAACATCTCGCTCCTTCTGGTCCATGTCACCATGCAGAGCAGAAACTGTGAAATCCCTGGCATGCATCTTTTCAGTCAGCCAATATATCTTTCATCTTATGTTCAGAAAAATAACAGCCTGTGTAATGGTCAGTGTCTCATACAAGCCACAAAGAGTATCCAGCTTCCATTCCTCTCTTTCAACATTAATGTAGAAATGTTTATTTCCCTCAAGGGTCAATTCTTCCTTCTTCACCAGAATTCGAATAGTATCTCTCATGAACTTTTTGGTCACTTCTAACACATCAGTTGGCATTGTGGCAGAGAGCAACATGACCTGAATATTTGTACTTAATTTCAGGAAAATCTAGTAGATTTGATGCTTAAATAAATGACTCAACATTTCATCTGCTTCATCCAAAACAAACGTCTTTATCCATTTTGGAGAAAGATATCTTCTTCTTCTTTTTTTTTTTAAGCAATTGCGGTTAAGTAACTTGCTCAAGGTTACACAGCCAGGTGTTCCAGGGTGTGGTGCTAAGTATCTGAGCCTGGATTTGATCCCCAGGTCATCCCAACACTGGAGCCGGTGCTCTTACTTGCTGAGCCACCTGGCCACCCCTAAGCATTTGGGGTTAAGTAACTTGCTCAAGGTTACTTGGCCAGGTGTTTCTGGGTGGGTGTTAAGTGTTGGAGCCCAGATTTGATCTCCAGGTCATCCCAACACGGGATCCAGTCCTCTTACTCGCTGTGCTACCTGGCTGCCGGAGAAAGATATCTTCTGTTTAGCATATCAAACACTCACTCAGGAGCTCCAGCAACAATTGGTGGTGCCTCAGCGTGCAGTTTTTGCATTTAATTTCGAACACTGATTCCACCAATGCAGGCATGACATGTTGCTCCCATATAGTCTCCAAGGGCTGAAATTACCTTCTGGATCTGTTGAGCTGGCTCTCTGGTGGGGGCCGATACTAGTGCCTGGGTCTCCTTGAGCTCAGTCTCCAAGTGTTGCAGGATGGAAATGGCAAATGTGGCTGTCTTGCCAGGCCCTGGCTGCGCTTGGGCAATCCCATCATACCCTTTGAGGGGATGATGGCTCTCTGTTGGATGGCCGACGTGCGCATAGATGCCCTGGAGCAGAGACTCCTCGAGATTCATAGCATCAAAGTCGTCCATGATTTCATTCCAGTAGCTCTTGATGACGCCATCAGGGTCCATGCCCTCTGGGCCACCATGGTCTCTGTTATAATCCGGGGACTGACCAGACATGATCCGAACCAATGCTCAGAGTCCAACTGAAAAGCTGATTGCTGTTTTTTCTTGGTGTCCATGGGAATACCACATAGCAAGTCAGACCTTGGGCTATAACCCATTTTGTATTACATATGACAGTCTTACAGCCTGCTCCTTTGCCCAGCCCCACCCCATCCTGGGGCTGTGCACTTAGGCAGTGCTAATGGGGAGATGTGCAAGGCTAATGGCCTCAGGCACTTGGCCCAGGGTCTGGGTGGACCAGAGCTTGACCCAGTGAAAGAATGACTTTTGGGATAAGCACATTGTGCTATCTGATCTTTCAGGGCTTCTCACTATTGTGATGTTTGCTCTTTAAAATATCCTGTATTCCACCCTCCCCAATCCATGTAAAAGGGGATTCTGAACAAACTTTGGAGCTGCAGAACCCACAAAATGACACAGAGAAGCTAACCTCCCACTGAGAACAAGCCGGCAGGAATTGGCCAGGGCAACGCTCTGGGAACTGAGCCCAGCCCCACACCGAGGCTTTAGCCCTGGGGCTGGCCTGACCAGCCCCAGGCCAGAGGGACTCCAGATCAGCAGCAGCTGTGGCAGTTTCCAGATTTATCAACACATAGATGTGAAGGACAAAGTGAGAGGTCAGTGCATTCTGGAATTTGGGACCCAGTAAGTGGGAGTGCTTGGCTTTTGCCCCTGGGGCAAGAAGCTGTTGAGAGGCTGGCACAGCCAGCCAGCGCCAGATGGCAGGTTCATCTCCAGGCCTGCAGTGTGTAGAAGGACCAAGAACTAGTCTGAGGGGTAATCACTCTTGCTTTAATCTGCTTCAATCTGGACTGCAGTCTAGGGTGGAGGTCCTGGTGAGTGTGTCCAGCTTGCCAGAGCGTGTGGAGACCTCAGAGAGGGCACCCATCTAATACCTCCAACAGCTGAGAAAATCCCAGTGTTTGTGACAAAAGCTCCCTGTCTGGGGGCAGAGTCCTACTGTGGCAAAAAGCCCAGGGGTCATGGGACTGAGGGGCAACATGACCAGGCAAAGGAAACAAAGCAGAGAGAAGATTGCAACATTAGACTCCTATTTTGGGGACAAAAAGGAGCAAAGCATGGAAGAGGAGGAAGACAATGAAGTCAGAACTCCTGCACCAAAAGCTTCAAAGGAAAATATGAGCTGGTTACAGGCCATAGAGGACCTTAAGAAGCAGATAACAAAAGTGGAGGAAAAATTGGGAAGAGAAATGAGAACAATGAAAGAAAATTACAAAATTAGAGCCAACAGCCTTACTGAGGAAAATCATACCTTAAAAAATAGACTAACTCAAATGGCAAAAGAGGCTCAAAAAGGCAATGAGGAAAAGAATGCCTTAAAAAGTCCAAATTTGCCAGATGGTAAAAGAATCTCAAAAGTTCAATGAGGAGAGTCATTGCTTCAGAATTAGATTGGTGCAAATGGAAGCTTTATAAATATAAATGACTTTATTGGAAATCAAGATGCTGTTAAACAGATCCAAACAAATGAAAGAATAAAAGGCAATGTGAAATATCTCATGGGAAAAACCACTGACCTGGAAAATAGATCCAGGAGAGATAATTTAAAAATTATTGGACTACCTGAAAGCCATGATCAAAGTAAAAACCTAGAAATCATCCTCCAGGAAGTTCTCAAAGAAAGCTGCCCTGATGTTTTAGAACCAGAGGGCAAATTAGAGGTTGAAAGAATCCACTGATCACCTCCTGAAAAAGATCCTAAAAAGAAAATTCCTAGGAATATTATAGCCAGTTTACAGAATTCCCAGATTAAGGAAAGAATATTACAAGCAGCCAGGAAGAAACAATTTGAATATTGTGGAAACACAAGCAGTATAATCCGGGATCTGGCAGCTTCTACACTGAGGGATTGAAGGGCTTGGAATATGATATTCTGGAGGTCAAACGAGCTGGGATTAAAACCAATAGTCACCTACCCAGCAAAACTGAGTATCATGTTTCAAGGGAACATATGGTCATTCAGTGGAATAGAGGATTTTCAAGCATTCTTGCTGAAAAATGCAGAGTTGAATAGAATATTTGACATTCAGATACAAGAAGCAAGAGAAGCATGGGAAGGTAAACAGGAAAAAGAAATCATAAGGAACTTATCAATGTTGAACTATTAACATTCCTACATGGAAAAACAATAATTGTAACTGATGAAACTTTTCTCAGTAGTTGAGGGGAATAGAAATATATATATATATATACACATATATGTCTATATATGAGGGTAAATGGGCATATGAATACATATGTGAATGTGGGCATATATGTTTACAGGTTTACATAAGGGCACAGGACCAATTTAACAGGAAGGGATGATACTTAAAAGGTGAAATTAAGAGGTGAGAGAGGAATATAATGAGAGGAGATGGGGAGAGACAGAATGGGGTAAACTATTTCCTATAGAAGAGGAAAGGGAAAATGGTTACAATGGAAGGGAAGAATAGGAAAGCAAAAGGGAATGGGTCAACCTTATTCGCATTGAATTCGGCTTGGGGAGGGAATGAAATTTACACTAAATAGGGTATCTCACCCTCCAGGAGAGTAGGGGGGAAGGGGATGAGAGGGGGGATGATGGAAGGGAGGGCAGGCTCCGGGGAGGGAAGTTGGAAGCACCCACTTTTGAAAAGGGACAGGATCAAAGTAGAGGACAGAACAAGTGGGAGGTGGGATAGGAGGAAGGCAAATATAGTCAGTCTTTTACAATATATCTACTATCTTATTGTTTTACATTAACTACACATGTACAACCTATACTGAACTGCTTATCTTCCCAGTAAGGGGGGGGGGGTGACAAGGGAGGAAGGGGATGAATCTGGAATTCAAATTTTTAAAATCAAATATTCAAATATGTATATATTATTATTATTAATACTATTTTACATGTAATTGGGAAATAAGATATACAGGCACTGAGGCATAGAGATCCACTGGAAAAGTCGAAGGGGGTATGGGAGAAAATATGGGAGAGAGCAGATTGGAGGGGGGGATATCCTGTGGGACTGCTATTTTGGGGCAGTGGATAGGGGGAAAAAGGGGAGAAAATTTGTAACTCAAAATGAATGATGTAAATCAGAAGTTAATAAAGCATTTGAAAAATTAAAAAAATTTAAAAAATAAAATATCTTGTATTGATTTTACTGAAACATGAGGTCTAAGTGATTATGGATAATGGAGCACAAAGGGAGGGCCCCCGTGCAGGGAGGGCAGAGCTAAGGGAAGGCCTGAGACCATAAGCCCCAGGAAACTCTCAGGAAGTCCCAGGGGAAGCAGCCCTAAGGGCACTGTACTCACTCTTTAGACTACAAGGAACCACCCAAAGATTTTCAACAGAGCTGTGAGAGGGTTCCAATGGGGATTATGAAAGTTTATTTTGGCAGCTGGTGGGCAGAGGGATTAGGGAGGTCAGAAACTGGAGTAGAGGAGATCAATGAGAAGGCTTCCCGATGGTTCAGGTGAGAGTTGATGAAAGCCTGAACTGATGGGATGGCAGAGGGAGGCCAAGAGAGAGGTTATGGAGGCAGCAGTTGGTAGAAGTGACAGCCCACACAGAAATTTACAGGCAGCTCTCAATTGGACTGACACGGCTTATTTGGACTTGATGTTTCTTTAGCTTCTGCTCTTGGCTAACAATTCTTGGCACTTGAATTTGGCCCCCAGTCCCAGTGCTCCTGCTCTGGTCCTCTTTACTGTTTCAGAGAGAAAAAAAAAACAAAGCACCCCCCCCAAGTTTTTCTTTCTTGGAAGGCTTTGCCATCCACCTAGCAGGGGGACTGTAGTCATGACAGATCCATCTACGGTTGGGAGATTTCCATTCATTTCCGAGGAAAGTGCAGTCCAGTTCCTGTTTCAAATGTAAGGAACAGCTTTTTTTGTACGTGCACATTTTTTATTTTTACTGAAAAGGACAGAAAAGGAGATGTCAATGAGAAACAAAGATCAGAGTAGCTTGAGGAGAAACAGAGTCCTGGGTAAAATGCTTGAGAAGAGACAGATAGCTGGAGAGGATCTGCAGGAAAACATCTCTTTCAAAGGCTCCAGCTTTGCCAGGTGAGGGGGGGGGGGGGGACTGCAGTGAATTGGGGTCCATCAGGCCATCTACATAGACCCGCTCTTCGTTCACATGTGAATCTTTTCAGGGTTTTGAAGGTGAAATTGAGAAACTTGACATAAAAAAATCTATTTGGGGACATTATATAATAACCAAGTCTGATACTTGATCTGATAATCGTGTGAACTTGGAGTTTTTCAATCTAAGTTAGAGATGGAACCCTACACATAAGGAGGCCATGACTTAAAGCAGTAAAAGCCAGTAGGGGTGGGGAGGGACAGAGAGAAAGAGACAGAAAGAGGAAGGGAGAGGGAAGAAGAAAGAGGAAGGTTGGAGAGAGAGAGGAAGAAAGGAAGAGGGAGAAAGAGGAGACTTTCTTCCAGAGAAGAATAAAAGATCCGAGCAGCAGATGCCTCCCTACGACATGAGAGAGAATTCGTCCAAGCCAGCCAGACTCAGTGGGTGCTGCAGGGAGCACCCTAGAGAAGTCCTCACTCACTGTGGAAACGAAATGAAGAAAACCGAACCTTAATGCAGGGAGGGAGGGCTGCCAGGGCTCGTGTGTGTCGCTCTTTTGTGCCCCCTGCAGCTTGAGAGCAACTGGCCTGCGAGGCCTTTTTGGGTGGAGGGGCATCTTGTAGCTGTTAGGAGTTCTTTGGGAAAAGTAGAAGCCTTCTGAGGGGAGAGCCAGCTGGACTTGGGTGCGTTGCTTTTATGTGCCATTTACAGCTCCAGAGTTAAGAGCCATAAGCCTCCGCAGGCGGTCTGGGAAGCTGTCCACCCCAGGCTTAGTGTGGCTGTTTCACTGAGAGAATGGAATGCTGCTGCTTATTAAAAAGAGTTTCATACAGCCTCCGTGGCCTGACAGAAGCAGCTTCACCATGGGGACAGTGAGGAAAAGGAATGACCCAGCAGAGCCAGGGGACAGGTGCAGACTGCTCCCTAAAGACCAGAAGTCCATAGTAAGGGGCTTAGTAACTGCAGAGTAATCACCGTAGGCTTGTGGATTTTGCTTCTCATCTGCCTAGTTGCCTTCCTTAAGCATGTAACCATTCTCCTCCACTGAGGACTTCCTTGGCACAAGTATGACTCAGGTTAATGGACGAACTGTTATCTTTTGACTATTAATGCTTTTGCCTTCTACTGAGTAAACATGATTATTGCTTTTTTCTTGTTTAAGAAATATTTCACATTTAAGAGTTCATATCGTCACTGTGACTACTTTGTGTAAATCGGAAGCATGTTAGTGGGGGCTCTGGAGAGATGCTTCTGACCAGCAGTAGGGTACCACCCAGCAAACGGCACCATGCACCAAGCTTACCATAGACTTAGAATTTAGTTGTACCCATGTGGCCCCCTCCCTGGGCAACCACATTAATTTGGGGTAGTAGAGGCAGGTTAGGTGACCAACCCAGCCCCAGCCCATGGAGAAAAAAACCCCGGAGGGCCATCCACTGGCATTAGGGTCATGTCTACGGTACACGAACTTGGGCTCTTGCTCTGTCCCTGACTGGAGCGTGCCTCATGGCACCTTCTGCATCTGTAGTGACATCAGCCATGTTTCACTGTACCCTCTTCTCCCTGGCCAGATGCCTGGTAGCTTTGGGTCATCCCTTCCCTTCTGATTTCTAGAATTATAAACAACAACACTATTGCTGCTTGAAAGCATGCGTTCCCTCAACTATGGCTCTCCCCACCATCCCTGTAACTCTCCAAACCAAAGTCCCTTCCCTGGCCACCATCCCCATAGCTGTTCTCTCCCCCATTAGAATGTAAGTTCCTTGAAAACAGAGACTAGTTTTGCTTTTGTGTTTGCATTCCTAATGCCCAGAAACAAGAGCTTGATAAATGCCCCCCCCCCCACTTCCTTCTTTCCTTCATTTTCAAGGTGATCGTAGATAACCAGAGTACTTTCTTTGTAAAACCTAGCTGGAATGTGTGGCTCCATAGTGCATTCCCATGGCTCTATTAGCCCCTTTTCCTTCAGGGCCCACATAATTACTGACAGGTGGCACCTGCTGTGACCTCTAACCAAGTCCTAATTGGCCTCTGATGTTTTCAAGACTGGCTGGAGATGTAATGGAACAGTTATCTTTGTGAGATTTATGACAGGCTGAGCTGATATTCCTCATCTAGCAGACAAGAGGAAGAAAAGAGGGAAAAAAAGCCATTCTGCTTCCCCCTGAAGTCCCTGCCTCTCTTGACTCAGGAAGACAATGGAGCCAAGGCATTGCCTTTCCCTTTTGATGGTAAAGGAAGTTTCCAGAGCTCTTCCAGTCTACCTTGGCACTTGGCATCGGCTCCCCTGGGGGTAGTGTCATCCACAACCTGAACCCTAGAAGAGACTAATATTAGAGACAGGGAATCTTTTCTCCCTGGCCCCTTCACCTCTCTTCCAAGCAAAGAAGCACTTCTGGTCTCCAGATGGAAAACCTGAAAGCGATTTTCCTTTTGTTGTTCAGTTCAGAGGCCTTGATCTTTTGCCACTTTGGAAGGAGAGAGGAAGCCAAGTGGGCCCGGGATGTTGCTTAATCACCAGGCGGATTTTCTCAGGTTCTGAGCCAACTCTCCACTTGCTATTTGACTGTGTTTAATGAGCCATCACTTTGATGGAGAGCAAGTGTGGGAGTGGGTCTGATCGGAGGAGTCATTAAGTGAAACTCCTGCTCTCTCAGCAGCTTTGGAGGAGGCCTCCTTCCCAGAAGGGCAAACACATTGTGAGCCCTTGCAGCTCCCTCTTCTGTTGCTTTGTAACTTCGGTGCCTGTGGGATGCAGGTCAGACTAGCACTCAGACATCCCACTCTTACAGAGGTAAGTGATGAACAAAGGGAAGATGCTTCGTGTGTATGGCAGAAGATCACTGAGTGTGGGGTCAAAAGGTTTGAGTTCAAATCCTGGCTCTGGCGATTATAAAATTATGTGACTCTGGTCCATTTATCTTCTCTGAGCCTCATTTTCCCATGCATAAAATAGGGCCCACAATATTTGTACCACCAGCTCACAGGATTAGTACTAGGAAAGGGATCTAAAAAACTTAAAATATTGTTGGAAGGAGAGACACTGCCGAAGAGATAATCCACCTGGAATTCTTTGTCTTGGGGAGTTGCCAGCAGCACTGAGAGGTTACCCAATTTGCCCAGGGTCACACAGTTGGTATAGGCCAGAGACCAGCTTTTAATCCAGGCCTTCTTGGTCCTAAATCCATGACATAACACTGCCTTTCTGCTAACAGTGATGAAGATAATGGGATCATTGACCTAGGGTCAGAAAAGACCTTAATCCCAGCCTGTACTAGAGCCAGTTTAAATGGCCCTTGAGAGCCGATTGTTAATTTTTTGATGTAAGCATCTGCACCCAAGAAATTGGCAAATCCACTAATCAGGACTCTGCTTATTGTCTGGTTGCTTATCTGGACTTTAAAAGTGAGGGAGAAAATGTTGATCAGGTGGATTCGACTTTCAAAGAGCACTTGCTGGACATACATTTTTGTCCCAGAGAACGAGTTGTTAGACATTTGCCAGCACTGTGACTGGCTCAGTCATCGCTCACTTCTGCCTGATTCTTCATGTCCCCCGTTTGAGGTTTTTGTGGAAGATACTGGGGTGTTGGCCATTGCTTTCTCCAATTTCCAGTACCCCACTGTCCTAATCCTCTCATTTCACGGACTCCCAGAGATGCTAAATAGCCTTGCCAAAGTCATGTAGGGCTGAGAACAATGATAACAATCCTGGAGAGGAGGAGGAAAGAGGAAAACCATGGCATGCCCCATATACACTTAATCTCACCATTTAGAGGAACGGTCAAACAGCACTGACCAGTGATGATAATGAACCTCTGCAACACTCCCAAGATTCATCAGTAAGCATCTATATAATTCCTCCTATGAGGATGCATGCAAGGTATGGGACACTGATAAAAGGAATGGGATACACTAACAAAGACCTTCCATTCTCCTGGGGAAGACCAAATGTGAAGAAATGCAGAGTAGTCAAACACAAGGTAACAAGAGGTTGGGGAGGGGTATATGGGAAAGGTAAAAATGTGGTTTCTCAGAGACTGTTTGTAAGTAGGTCCTTAGGCCTTAGGCCTAAGTTTCCATTGTTCTAGAAATTATGTGATTTTGAAACCTTAAAAATCTTTCTATATAGTTGCCCTATTCTAGTCAGCCCCCCACCCTTCACCTAGCTTGCCATAAAAGAGTTAAGTTTCTATAGAACTGCAAGAATTGCTGAACAAGACTACTGAAAAGGGAGACAGGCAGTAACCTTGGAAAAGAAGCTCAGTCCCTGGTTCTCAGACTAAAACTCCTAGGTAATACTAAAAATAAGGAAGAATGGCAGCAGCAGGTGGATTTGACCGATAAAGGAATAGACAGTAGCCTTGAGACCCTCAAGTCCAGATAAGAATGTATCAAGTAGACTGAAAAGGGGTCCAGTATTCTAAGGTTGTTACTGCACTTGCGTAATAGACTTCATGTATTATGTATATTGTCCAACAAGATTAGAGCCTCATTAGTAATAATTATGCTAAAGTTTGTAACCCTTGCTTATTTAACCCATCTTTAGCTTCTGTACAGTGGCCTCCTCTCTCTCGGTGCTGTCCTGGAGACTGGACCGCCTGCTTCTCACAAGATTCTAATAAATCTTTCTATCTTCACTTTGAGAGGTCTCCGAGTAGTCAGTTTGGGTTAGGGTCTTTGTACCCCACACAGGGGGAAAGGCTTCACATGGAAGTTGGTGTTTGAGCTGATTTGGAAAGAAATAGAAGGGTTTTGTGGTGCAGAGATGAAGAGCAAATTCCAAATATGGAGGAAGGAAAGCAAGTGTTTTGTAAGAGGAACCAAGAGAAGGGCAATTTGGCTGCAGTCTGAAGTGTAGTAGCAAGCGAGGTTTGTGTCAGGTGGGGTAGGGCTTGAAAAGCTAAACAGAAGAGTTTGGATTTGATCCTAGAAGCAGAAGGAAGCCACTGGGGTTTACTAATATGGGAGTCAGATGATCCGATCTGCATGCAAGGAAAATGACTGGCAGCATTGAGTAGAATGAGCTGAGGTGGTGATTGTCCAGGAAGCACATGTAGCCTAGAGGTGAGGAGGGTCTGAACAAGGCTGGTGACTGTGCAGATGTGGGCTTGGATGCGAGAGACATAGGAGTGAGACAGGAGAGATCTGGCCCTAGAGTGGGCTATGTGAGGACATGGAGAGTGCTCAGGGGACTGGAAGCCTGGTGGTGTCTTCAGCGGAAATTTGGATTTTCAGAAAAGCCGCGGGGGGTTGGTTTTGGGGGGGAATATGGAATTTTGTTTTAGATGTGCCGCTCTTGAGATTTCTCTGACATCCAGTCTGAAATAGATAGTATTGAAATCGGCACCATTGGCAACTGGGAACGCAGAGTTGGGGGACAGGCATATGCTGCTGGCTATGTAGATGTGAGAGTCACCTGCATAGAGACGGAGATAAACCCACAGGAACTGATGAGGTCACCAAGGGAAAGCATAGAAAGAAGCAAAGACGGGGACTGAGGGGCGGAAACAGAAGGGCATCATGATAGGGAGGATGCGCCAGCAAAGGCCCCGTAAAAGGCCTGGTCATCACAAAAGAACAAAGGGAGAGCCGGGGAAGAGTAGTGTCAGGAAAGCCCCAGAGAGGAGAGATGATCAGTAGTGGGATATGCTGCAGAGAGAGGTTAAGCAGGATCAGGGCCAAGAAAAGACCATCAAATTGAACAACTAAGAAATAATTAGTAGCTTTTAAAAGCACATTCCATTCTAGTGATGAAAAGTAGAAGCCAAATTGAAAGGAGATGAGGAGTGAGAGGAGAGGAAATGGGGGCAGTGGGTATAGATGACATTTTTCAAGGAGTTTGGGGGAAAAGACATGGGACAGTAACTTGAAGGAATGGAAGAATCCAGTGACAGACTTTGAAGCATTCTTCAAGGCAGCAGAGAAGGAATCAGCAGCTAGTGGAGAGTTTTGAAACTGGAATCTCCTGCAGAGGGTGGAAAGGGATGGCATCAAGTACCTATGTAGCAAGAGTTAGCCTTGGTAGACAGGAGGTCCACCTTTTTGTCAGAGGCCAGGTAAAGAGTGAAGAGCAGGGGTCAATGTAGAAAGGTTTCAAGATAATGAGAAAGAAACAAGAGGGAGCTAACATTGAATGGCCTCAGTTTTCTCAATAACGTGTATTGTCCCATTTGTATGGGACTCTCTCTTTTTTTGTGGAGATGAACACTGTGCCCAGCATGAAGAATGGGGTGGAGCTGGCAAGAGGTGAGAGAACTCAAGCTTTCACCAGTCCCCTTTGACTCTACCCTTTGTGGACTCTTCAAGCAAGATTCCACATTCAGGACTCTCCAAAAGAGCGTCTTCTTTGAGAGAAGCATCAAGTTGGCTTCCATCTTCAAGAGAAGATGGACAAGGCCAACCCCACTTCAGGTTGCTGAAAGAAAAGATTCTGGGAAGACATGAGAGGAGCTGGCAGTCTCCATCATGTCTCTATTCCCAGCTTGCTACTCTAGAGACTTGGGGAAGTTTTTCCTTTGGGTGAGATCTAGGACCCTCTCTCTTGGTTGAATTCTCCCAATGGGAGAACTCCTTCACTCTGTATTGAGTAGTAGGTATTCTCTTTTTCTATACATTTTCTTACTTCTGTTTTGCTATGATTTGGATAAATAGGTTTCTTTGTTATTCTTTATGCATGTTCATTTTTAAATTGCTATTAGGTAAGGAAGGGGTCAAGTCTTGTATAAAGAGCTTGGGACTCCCTCTCCCCCCCCCCCAAATGACAAAGTGATAAAAATTTAAATGGAACCAGATCATATCTCCTAGACAAACAATATTTAATGGAGCATATAGGTATACTTCTAGCCTGATCCCCTCTCTAAGGAGAACAGAGTGGACTTTTGCCCTAATATGCTGCTTCTCCTGGCAGGAATAAATGTCTTTTGGAGAAGGGTAGGGGGAGAAGAGGCTAGAGATATCAATTTTGCCTTATTTGGGAAATGAGAAATTAATGAAAATCTAGAATTCATGAAGGTACATAAGTACTGGAAACCTGAAAAGTGCCTCTAGAAAAGATCATGATAGTTTTGAAAGGCTAAGTAGAAACATTCCTAGTCTAGAAATTCAATACAATATTCCAAAATAGAGGTGATAAGAACTTTAAGTAGGGTGGCATAGAACTAGGGTAACAAAGAAAAAGGGTTGAAGGCAAGAGTTACAGTGGAGGTAGAAATGAGAATTAAAAAAAAATTCAAAATATATGAAGGGTGAGGGAAAGTGGGGAGCTGAGAAGGAAGAGGTGATGAACATCATAAGCCAAAAGGACATGGTGCCCTACACCGAAATAGGCAAGCTTGGAGGAGGGGCAGGTTGGGGGATGACGAAACAATCATAAATTCACTTTTGATTTGATCAAAGTTAGCAATGCCTATGGCACATGGTAGAGGGAGGTGTCCAGCACATAGGATACAGTACAGAGACTTGTGCTTCAGGATTGAGATGAGGGCTGGATATATAAGTTTGCAAACCTTCCAAATTGATATAACCTTTGAACCTGTAGCATCTGATAAAACCAGGAGGGGATGCAGAGAGACAAAGCACCTGAAGACAGATTCCAGGGAAAATGCCCACTGTTAAGGAGTTTATCAGGGATCCTTGTAGCAGCAAAGGACATTGGTAAGGAATAACCAATCAAGTAAGTGAAGAGTAGAGAACAGTGTCATGACATTAAGGGAGGGACTCTTGTCTCCTCCCCCACTGCACTCCCCAAAACAAGTGATTGGTCTTTCTCCAGTCTTCATATAACTTCCAAGTGTTTCAGCACGCGAACTGACCTCTTCTGGGTGGCTGCCATGGACCATTCTAAATGTGGCCTTTAGAAGTCAGCACAGCAATCCAGATGGAGTCTCATGAGGGCCAAGCAGCAGGATCATCGCTTCCCAAGCTCTGAACTCAATACTTCCATTAACTTCTTCTAAGATGATGTGTGTTCTTTTTGTGGTTACATCATACTGAATCATATGGAGCACGCAGTCCACTAAAACCCTCATGTTTTCTTCACATGAACTGATGTCCCAATCATACCTCCCAAACCCACCCCATATGTTTGTGGCTGCTTCTTATAGCGGCAGATAGTGGTACGATGCATAGACTGCTGGGCCTAGAGTCGGGAATGCTCACCTTCCTTAGTTCAAATTTGGGCCCAGACACTAGCTGTGTGACTCTGGGCAAGTCTCTTAATCTTGTTTTCTTCAGTTTCCTCATTCATAAAATTATCTGGAGAAGGAAATGGCAAACCACTTCAGTATCTCTGTAAAGGAAACCCCAAATAAGGTCGCAAGAGTCAGACACCACTAAAAATGACTGGGGAGGGGGTGAGGCAGAGCCAAGATGGTAGAATAAAGGCAGGGACTCACCTGATTTCTCCTAAATTCCCCTCTAAACAACTTAAAATAATGCCTCAAAACAAATTCTGCAACAGCAGAACACACAAAAGGATGAGACGAAAAATTTTCTAGCCCAAGAGAACTTAAAAGATTGGCAGAAAAAGTCTGTCTCTGCAGAGTGAGAGTGGGGCACTGTCCAGCACAGGTCATGCCCAGCAAGCCCGTAGCAAGTCTTGGGAACTACTGGATTGGTGGTGGTAGCTTCTGGAGCTCTCAGAACACTGACGGTAAGGGGATCAGACAACCGGTCAGAAGGAAATTACAGGAGACTCTTTGCTGCCACTGGGTGCAAGACTCTGCTGCCTTGCTCCTACAGGGATCTAGGCCACATTCGCAGGGGAAGGAACAGCACTGGACACTAGATCATGGGGAAAGAGGGGAGTGAGGACCTTGATCATGATTCCAAGGCAGAAAAGACTGCTTGTGGTCATGCACAGATCAGAGCATAGGACAGGAGAGCAGTGACCACACCCCTCTTTATATCAGACCACCTCAGGAACAACTGAAAATTTACAGATTCCCAGAACTAGCTCTGAAAATAGCAGCACAAAATAACTGAAACTTAGGACAGTGCCCCATCCACCTTAAGAACAGAGCCCAACTTTAATATGAAAAGTCAAGAAATAGGCTGGAAAAATGAGAAAACAACAAAAAGGAACCTGACCATAGAAAGTTACTGTAGTCACAGAGAAGATTGAAACACAGACTCAGAAGAAGACAATAAAGTAAAAACAGCTACATCCAAAGCCTCAAAGAAAAATATGAATTGATCTCAGACCCAAAAGAATTTTTGGAAGAAAATTTGACTTTCAGATACAACACTCAAGACAAACATAAAACAAGTAAACAGGAAAGAGAAACCATTAAATATTCAATAAGAATATGAAACTGTTTACATTCCTACATGGAAAGATGATACTTGTCACTTCTAAGAACTTTATCATTATTAGGGCAATTAGAATTATACATAGACAGAGGCCACAGTTGTGAGTTGAATATGATGTAATGATATCTAAAAAATAAAATTAAGAGGTGAGAATTGGTGTGCAGTGGGAATAGTGGGAAGGAAGAAGTAGAATGGGGTAAATTCTCTCACATAAAGGATGCACTAAAGACCATTTATGGGGGGGAAATGGGAGGTGGTAGCAGACAACATTTGAATCTTACTCTCATTGGAATTGGGGGGGAGAGAGAGAGAGACAGAGAGAGAGAGAGAGAGAGAGAGAGAGAGAGAGAGAGAGAGAGAGAGAGAGAGAGAGAGAGAGAGAGGAAAAAATAGGATGGAAGGGTACACACAGTAATCATAACTGAAAAAAATATAGCAACTTTCTCTGATAAAGGTCTCATGTCTTAAATATATAAAGAACTAAGTTAAATGTTAGAGAATATAAGTTATTCCCTAATTGATAGTCAAAGGATATAAATAGGCAGTTTTCAGATGAAGAAATCAAAGCTATGGTCATATAAAAATCCTCTAAATCACTTTTGATTAGAGAAATGCCAAATTAAAACAACTCTGAGGTACCATCTCACACCTGTCAGAGTGGCTTAGTGGATAAGACATATGGCAAATGTTGGAGGGCATGTGGGAAAACTGGGACATGAAAGCTTTGTTGGTAGAGTTGTGAATTGATCCAACTATTCTGAAAAGCAGTTTGGAACTATGCCCAAAGAGCTATAAGACTGTGCCTGTTGTTTGATGCAAAAATACTGCTATGATTTCTGTATTTCAAAGAGAGCAAAGAAAAAGGAAGAAGACCTATATGTACTAAATCACCTTCACAGCTTCTCTTATTATTGAATATGGGCACTGATTCCCACATCTACTCCTAACCATTCTTCCAATCCCAAACACTCCTTGTCCTTAACTGAGCTATTATGACATCACTTCAAGTCCAAGATAAGCCAGAGTCATCTCTATGAAGGGAGAGGATATTCACCAGCAATGAAGCAGTCTGACCACAGTTGTCGTCATGGTGAGAATGGCCTGTTCCCCCAGAAAGTTGGTCCCTTGACCAGAAGAGGGATACTTGGTGAAGGTAGACACAGAGAGAGGGCACCATGGTGATGGGAAGGAGGGAACACCTCAGAGGCTTGTAGAAGACCATAAGGTGATGTTACTGTAAGAATGATGTTTCCCTCACCTCCCACCTAGAGAGAAAATCTAACCTATCAATTTTCTCATCTCCATCAATCAACAGTCATTTAGTAAGCACCTATGATGTACCAGGCACTGTATTAGACACGAGGAATAGAAAAAGAGCAAAAAATGAAATATCCTCTATCCTCAAAGAATTTCCATTCTACTGGGAGAGAACACATGTGCAGAGAAGAAAGGACTCAGATCAGATGACCTCTACCACCCCTTCTAGCTCTGAATCTGTGATGTTATGGCCCTTATAAACTCTAAATCTTCTCAATAAATGGAAGAGACACAGTCAAGCAGAAGAATATTGAAGGAGGAAAAAAAGTAAAGGGCAAAGCAAGATTTGATGATTAACTTGAGAACCAAGATCAGAGACACTATCAGAAGTATAGAACAGCCAGCAAAGGAGACTGCTCTTAAATTTGACAAAAGGAGAAGTGAAATGAACCTTTTCCAGGTATTTCTCAGTAAGGTGATGAGAACAGAAGCCAGGTCAGGAAAGTAGAGGCATTCAGAAATCATGAGATTGGGATCTGGGAGTCTTAGTGGACCACAAGGTCATTAAATTTCATCAGTATAAGGTAACAGGATAGAAAGCTATCCTACCTTAGCCTATATACTGTGGAATAACATATTCTGATCTGTACTGTAAGGTGAGCTATTGGAAGCTACATGAAGGACTGGAGAAGGGAGAAACTGGAGAGGTGAGTGATTAGAAGACTGTTGTGATGGTCCAGCAAGGTGATGATGAAGGTCTGAATAAGCATAGTTAGGACTGAATGATTGGAGAGAAAGGGCCAGATTGCAGAGATCTTATGGAAGTAGCCACAATAAACTGGATGAAAAGACAACTCCTTTCACGGGAATGCTTCTTAATAGAGTAGATCTGAAATTGGGGCGTTTCATTGATGAATTCTTTCATGTAAAAATAAATAGAGGAAGAGGTCCCAGATATGCTCAATAAGCCAGAAACAAAGAGGTGGGGAAAGGGACAGCAAGCAATCTGCCCCACACATGGCGCACTATGGAATGCATGTGTGTTTCTATGGGTGCGTGCCTGTATATGTAAATAGATCTATGCGTGTGTGAAATTCTTTTTCAACATCAAGCACTCCACTCGCCTTGTTTGCTTTAGGATGTGGAAGTGCTTAGAGTAGAAATCAGATGCAGAAATGTTTAGGATACAGAGCCCAATCCTAATTAAAACAAGCCTCCTTCCTCCCTGTCACATGGTGCCTCACTGACTTTCACCAACTATGCCATGGGTTCTCTCCTTCAGTGTATTTCAAAAAGAAAGAGCCAGAAATCATATATTCAGATAAATTCAAAAAACCATGTATGTTTCCAGCTAAAGTCAAAAGCCTCATTAGTTTAATTGGGTCCTCTTGAAACCTTACAGTATCTCAGTAGAACTGTCTGTTGAATATAGATCAAGTCTTATTGAGACGAAAATAAGATGGAAAAATTCTTGCCCATGAGTTTCCCATTGTTTGAGCAAAGCGGAAATTTGGATGGAGCCAGCACTTTGATGTGAGTCAAAGTTGCATCATTTGGGGTAAAACATACAGCTGGATAAGGGAGGAGGTCTCTAGATCCTTCTCTTATTTTCTCCAATAACATTGGTGGTGAGACATTGTTCTGTTTCACCTCAAGGGAAATGACACAGCTGAGATTGTTCCCTTGACATTAATTCTCTTTCATGGGTTGGTCAT
Source organism: Petaurus breviceps papuanus (assembly GCF_028583685.1). NCBI lineage: Eukaryota > Metazoa > Chordata > Mammalia > Diprotodontia > Petauridae > Petaurus > Petaurus breviceps. The sequence continues at coordinate 2,081,985 of NW_027186383.1, forward strand.
AGAAAAATGACATTAAATTTAAGAACTGGAAGTAATTTTAGAGATTATCTACACTGACTTCATCTTCTAGAAGAGGAAACTGAGGCCCAGGGAAGGGAAGATTTGTCAGAGGTCATAAAACTGGGAAGTTTTATACAGGAGACAAAGTCAGATCTGGAGTATCCAGGCCCAGGCTTCTTTCCACTGCAGCATGTGATAGTCACCTAAGCATCGGAGGAATGGAATAGACCACTAAAGGAATTCAGTATATTCTCTGGAGTACATTGGGTTAAAAAAAGTCACCATTCCATGTACAAGTGGAGAGATGTGGCTAGACATAAGTTTACCTGAAAAGGGATCTGGGAGTCTTAGTGGACCACAAGGTCATTAAATTTCATCAGTACAAGGTAACAGGAAAGAAAGCCATCCTACCTTAGCCTATATTAAGAGTAGCATAGTACCCAGTTCTAAGGAGGAAATAGCACCACAACACTCTGTCCTCATTGGAAGTTGGGAGCATCAGATTTTAGGAGAACTTTGATAAACTGAGACTATATAGGGAGTGTAATCAGACTGGTGAAGGGCTTTGAGGTCTTGTCACATGATGACTGATGGAAGGAATAGTAAGAATAATAAAATAATACTTAATAGCTAACATTTACAGTGCACATCTCATTTAATCCTCACAAAAACCCTGGAAAGGAGGTGCTATACTCATTCATTTTTTTTCAGTTTCCTAATGCTTATTTTAATTTTTAAACATTTTTATTTAAAGTTTTGAGTTCCAAATTCTATTCTTCTCTCCCTGAAACAGTAAGCAGATATAGATTACACACGTGAAATTATGTAAAACATTTCCATATTGGTCATTTTGTATAAGAATATTCTAAGGTACCAGTACTTCTATGATTATTAATCACCATTTTATAGATGAAGAAACTGAATTTCAGAAGGGTCAAGTGGCTTTACCAGTATGACCAAGCTACCAGAAAGAAGCAAGTCAAATATTGTGAAGCCACAGGCAGAATAATGCAAAATTTAGCAGCTTCTACATTAAAGAATCAGAGGGCTTGGGGTGTGATATTCCAGAAGGCAAAGGAGCTAGGATTACTAGAATTACAATTACAATGAAAAGGATAAACTATCTGGCAAAACTGAGTATAATCCTTCTGGGGGGGTGGGGAAGGCTACTTAAAGAAATAGGGGATTTTCAAGCATTCCTGATGAAAAGACTAGAGATGAACAGAAAATTTCTTTTCAAATACAAGACTTGAGGGAAACATTAAAGGGTAAACGTGACAGAGAAATCATAAAGGATTCAATAAAGTTAAACTGTTTACATTCCTGCATGGGAAGATGATATTTGAAACTCCTAAGGATTTTATCATTATTAGGGCAGTTAGAAGGAGTTGTTTTTTATTCATCCTTCATTTTTAAAGACCAATGATATCATGGGGTGATGTCTTGCCTTGTCTGTGAATTGAATTTGAATGAGGCAGAGTTGTATAAAGTTGTCAGCCTCACTCAAGGTAGCATGACTGACAGTGGCCTGTAGGGAATAACCTTGGCATCTTCCTGTCTGACCAAGCTCTAAGGGCTCCACAGTCCCTGCTTCAGTCACCTTCACAGCCATTAGAACAAATTGTTCTCATCCAACCATTCTGCCAGAAGTTTTCACGTGCCTGGGTTAGTTACCACTCCACCCTCCGCACCATTCACCAATGGGTTTGAGGCCTGTCAGTTACCCTTAACCTAGGTGAGTCCATCTGCCAAGACAGTTTTGCCAAGACATGGTCTCTGCACATGCTACAACTTCTTGGACCCACAAGTGAAAGTTGAGTGGAAGGTGGATATCAAAGGTGGATGAGCAGCCTTAAAAAAGGCTCAGCAAGCCCTCACCCCAGAGGTGCTGGTCTTCCCTGAACAGCCTATACACTTCAGTTAGGAGTATACATAGACAGAAGGCACACACATCAATTGACAATGGGGGGATGATTTCAAGAAAATGAAATTAAGAGTACAGAAAGAGAGACCCACTGAGAGAAGTGGGAGAGGAGGAGGGAGAGGTAGAATGGAAAAAAATTATCTCACATATAAAAGGCATGAATGTAAGAGTTTTTATAGTAAAGGGGCAGTGGGGGTGGTGGATAATGCTTGAACCTTACTCTCATTAGTTCAAAGAGGGAATAACATACAGACCCAACTGGCAGTGGATAAAGTATTGACCTTGGAATCAGGAAGTCTCATCTTCATGAGTTCAAATCCAGCCTCAGAAACTTATTAGCTATGTAAACCTGGGAAAGTCACTTAAGCCTGTCTGCCTCAGTTCCCTTATCTGTAAAATGAGCTGGAGAAGGACATAGCAAACCAGTCCAGTGTCTTTGCCAAGAAAACCCTAAATGGGGTCTTGAAGAATCAGGCAGGACTGGCTGAAACCCAACCCCATCCCTCATTTGACTCTAGAAACCTATCTTAGCCTACAAGGAAGTAGGAGGGGAAAGAGGAAAGAAAGGAGAATAACATAGAGAAAGAAGGGAGGATTAAGGGAGGTGAACAAGACGACTTTTGAGGAGGGACAGGTTAAAAAAAGAGAAAGATGATGATTGTTTGGTTGTTTTCTTTTGTTCTCTAAGAAAACTGAAATGACATCACTATGTTGGGGTCAAAGCACAATGTGTCCAACTGTGGCTGATCAGAGCAATATGAGTTCAGAGGGCTCTTCTTCACACACAAATAGTCCACATGAACTTTTGGAGTAGAGATGTCTCCACATTTCTGCATCTCACATTTCTTTTGAGCTACTGTAATTCTGCTTTGCTTATAGAGCTCAGCAACTTCTTGAATGGAGGCATATCATTTTAGACAGTCCTGTGCCAGTGTCTCCCTTGGGGAAAAAGGGGGAAACAGAGGGGAAAATAGGATGGAGGGGAATATTGAGTTAGTAATCATAGCTGTGAATGTGAACGGGATGGGTTTGCCCAGAAAACAGAAGCAAATAGCAGAATGGGTTAAAAGCCAGAATCCAACAATGTGTTGTTTATGAGAAACATAGAACAGAGAGACACACAGAGTAAAACTAAGAAGCTAGAGGAGAATCTATCATGCTTCAGCTGAAGCAAGAAAGGCAGGAGCAGCAATCAGGATTTCAACAAAGTAAAAGCAAAGACTAGATCTAATTAAACGAGATAAGCAAAAAACCACATTGTGCTAAAAGGTACCATAGACAATGAAGTTAATGTCAGTACCAAACATACATGCATTAAATGGGATAGCATCTAAATTCTTAAAGGAGTTTTTAAATGAGTTACAGAAAGAAAGAGACAGCAAAACTATATAAGTGAGGGGTCTCAGCTTTCCCCTCTCTGAACGAGATCAACCTAACTGAAAATAAACCAGAAAGAAGTTAAGAAAATGAATAGAGTTTTAGGGAATTTAGATATAATAGCCTCTGGAGAAAACTGGATGGGAATAGAAACAAATATACTTTTTTTCCAGCTATACATGGCACCTTCACAAAAATGTACTATATTAGGGCATAAAACCCTCCCAACCAAATACAGAAAAGCAAAAATATTAAATGAACCCTTTTCAGATCATAATGCAATAAAATTACATTCAATAAAGTGATAAATGGAAACATGGCTTTAAAATTAATTGGAAATTAAATCACACGATCCTAAAGAATGGGAGGGGAAAAGAAGACATCATGAAAACAATGTTATTTCTTTAAAGAGAATGACAACGATGAAATGAAATACACATATTTATGAGATGCAGCCAAAGCAATACTTTGGGGAAACTTTTTATCTCTAAACACATCAGTATGCTGAGTGAAGTAAGTATAACTGGGAGAATACTATACACAGTAATGCAACATTGTGTGTTGACCGACTTTGTTAGACTTAGCTTTTCTGAGCAATGTAATGGTACGAGACAATCCCAAAAGACTAATGACAGAAAATGCTATCCAAATCTAGAGAAAGAAATATGGAGCCTGAGTGTAGATTAAAGCAGACTGTTTTCTCTTTTTTGTTTTTTCTTTCTCACAGTTTCCCCCTTTTGTACTTATTCTTCTGTCACAACCTGACCAATGTGGAGATTTTTTACTATGATCATACACATACAGCCTATAGCAGATTGCATGCTGTCTTGGAAAGTGGGTGTGGAGGGGCATGATTTAGAACTCAAAATCTTATAAAAAGAGTGTGTCAAAAACTAAAAATAAATAAATTCGTTTGTTAAAAAAAATCACTAAAATAAAGAATAGATCAGCAAAATGGGCATGCAGCTAAAAATAACTAGAAAAAGAGCCAATTAAAATTTCCAGTGAAACATTAAATTGGAAATCCTAAAAACCAAAGGAGAAATTAATATAATTAAAACTAAGAAAAAAAAACATCAACCTAATGTTAGGAGCTTGTTTTATTAAAAAAAATTAAAATAGATAATCTATTGGATAATTTGATTTTTAAAAAAAAAGAAGAGAAAACCAAATTACCAACATCAAAAATGGAAAGGGTGAATGCATCACAAATGGAGGTGAAAAGAGATATTTTAAAAACCATCAATGAGATCCCTAAGAAAAAGTCCCCAGGGCCAGGTGGATTCACAAGTGAATTCTACCAGACATTTGAAGAACACTATATTTAGGGTCCTGGACCTAGATTTCATAAGTCAATAAACATTTATACAGCACAGACTATGAATCAGTCACTGTGCTAAGCCCTGGGGAGCCAAGGACAGGTAAAGGTCCCTGCCTGCCCCCAGGGGCTCACAGTACAATGGAGGAGGCAGCCTGCAAAACTGGACTGCTGTTCATCTCTTCAGTCATGAGTGACTCTTCCTCATCCCATGGAACATGGAACCCCAGGCCCTCGTATCCTCCACTGACTCCCAGAGTCTGCTCAGCTTCACATCCCTTTCTTTCCTGATGCTCTCCACCCATCTAATCCTCCCCTTCTCCATCTTCCCCACCATCAGAGTCTTTACCAATGAGTCCCATCTTTTCGCTATGTGGACAAAGGACTTCAGCTTCAGTGTAGACCTCCCAGTGAATAATCTGAGTCAATTGCTTGAAGAATTGACTGATTTGCTCTCCTTACTGTCCCAGGGGCTCTCCAAAGTCTTCTCCAGGACCACAGCTAGGCGCAAACAAGCTGTGTATGGGAGGTGATCAGCAGAGGGGTGGCACTGACATCAAGGGGCACCAGAGGAGACTTCTTGCAGGAAAGAGAACTTTAGCTGGGCCTTGAAGGAAACCAGGAGACAGAGATGAGGAGGAAGACTCTAGGAAGGCAAGAGCTAACAATGTTCAGAGTCTGGAGATGGGGAGCCCCACAAGAGAAACTGTGAAGAAGCCGGTGTCACTGTATCCTGGCGTGTGTTTGGGGAGTAAGCAGTGAGAGGACTGGGAAGGTGGGATGGAGCTTGGTTCTGGGAAAACCTGAATTTCAGATAGAGGGTTTTCTATTTGATCCTGGAGGTGATAAAAAGCCAGTGGAGTTAAGGAGGGATGTGATCAGACTTTCACTACTGAACTCCATCCTCCAATCATTAGGAAGAGTTGCCCTATGGTGGGCAATCCATGAAAAGTTATGAGATCATGTGAGTTCTCCCCTGAACATGCTTAGGGACAGTGGAGAATACAAGTCCCCAAGTAGCTTAAAGAATCAAGAATGGGGGTGGGGGTGCGGATAGCTCTCTATTCCCCTTCAGTCTCAACAGCTTAAAACTGGCATTATGGAAGCTGTGGGCCCCAAATTGTAAGTAAAGTGACCCTGAAACAAAGAAGACTTATTGGCTTTAGGAGCTGACATTCTCCTCTTGATTCACTGCTAATATTTGGTTACTCTGCCCTATGGTATCTGGATGTTAATATAAGCTCTTTCTATCCTGCCAAATGCATTATGTCCCTGAGCTATATTTCTCAATCCCTCATGCTCTATGAGCCCTTGAGAAAATCCCTTAATGAACTCTGAGTGTTAATACTCAGGGCAATAAATAAGACGTGATTACATCTTACACAGGAGAAAAAGAAGTCAGTATTTCAGAGTCATAAAAAATGTAGCATTTCCCCCAACCTTCAGTATTAAACATAAATATGAGAGCAAAGGGGGACATGAGATGTTGGATCGCTCAGTTTGCTTAAGCTTTTTATTTTCTTTTCTTAAATTGATATTCATCTGGTTCTTCAAAACTGACACAGTTCTAGGCAGACATCTTGTTTGTCCCTTAAAGCAGTCCACTGAGGGAGCCACTTGGGCTGCTATTATCTGCCTTTTACAGAGGGAGAAACTGAGGCTTAGAGACTTGTAGTGGGTCCCAACCAGTAAATGACATAGGAAGAATGTGAACCGAGTCCTTTCCGACCTCAAGTCCAAGCCTCCATCCACAATCCAAGACTGTCTTCACAACACCAGTCTGCACGCCACAGACATAATGACAATCTTTTCTATAAAAGAAAACCAACATGTAAGTAAGGGACAGAAAATGGACCTGTAACTGGGCTCTGCCACTGAGCTGCTGCTGACATCACAGGATGCACAAGCTGGACGGCGCACCCACTTCTGAGAATGCTGCCTCCTCACCTCAGCACTGAGAGTCTCCATTGCCACCTTCTACACCAGGCTTTCTTAATTACTCTCAGCTGCTGGTGCCTTGCAGAGGCCTAGCAATGCCATTCCCCTGCTCAGTGAGCTCCGTGGCTGCCCATAGCCCTCAGGGCCCAACAGAAAATCCTTTGTTGGGAAGTCCAAGACTTTCCCAACCTTTCCAGACTACTCACACCTTCCTATCCTCCAAGGGCCCTTGGATCCAGTTTTGTTCCCCCTCCCTGACCCTCCTGACCTTTGTACTGGCCACCACCCATACCTGGCATCTCTGCCCCCCTCGTCCCCACTTAGCAGGTTCCTAGCTCCCTTCAAGGCTCAGCTCACTTCCCTCGTCTGCAGGCAGCTTTTCCTGGCGCTCCAGGTACCAGTGCCCTCCCGTTACAGATTACCTTCCTCTGCTCTGCCTGTGGCTTATCTGGGCTTCGCTATTTAGATGATGGGAGTTTCTGGAGATAGGGATTGTTTCGATAACTTTGTTTTCTGAGCAATTGCCTTTCTTGGTATCTTACAGTGCCCATTGCACTGTAATCACTTGACAAATGCCCATTGACTGATTTACCGGCTGAACTACTCAAAGGGATTCTTCGCAGCCTCCACTTTGACTTTGAATCCACTCTACAGAGGGAAGAATGTGTCCAGTTTGGGGAATATTTTGTATATGTGTGATGGCTCTCTCTTTTTGGCAAATGTCCCCTTGTAAAAGCTAATTCATGTTGATTAATTATCAATAAAAATAGATGTCGGATAATCTGATAGTTTGGTACTGATCCTTGATTAGAAGGTATTGGTGAGGTGTTAAATGGAGATGACATACTGGATGGGGGCCAAAGCCATTGCGTCAGAAGAATACCAAAGCCCTTCAAGGCGCCCATAGAATCCTGGGAGGATTTGGAAGGAGCTGGGGCTGGGGACCTGGCAGTGGGGGTGGACTGAGGAATTAAGCCCAGAGCAGGCTACATTTGCATCAAAGATATTCTAGAGGATAATCTGAGGTGTGAAGAGGCAGAATTTCCCATGATTCCATGCTACAGATCCTGCAGATGGTCTGTGAGCTGGGCCCAGTAGCAGTGAATGAGCCAAGAACATTCAGTTGTACTATACATGGGAAGCCATACAATGCTTTGGACACTCCCAATCTGCCATTCATCCCTGACATCCAGATTTTTAAACCCCAGATGCTGAATGTCTGTGAATCATGAAATGCTATGATCTCAGAGTTTAAGGTACCTAAAAGGGCCACAGGGAGAGGCCCCATTGATACAAGCAAGTCATGCCATGACATCAGTGATGACTTGAGCCTGAGAAGCAGGGCAAAGGGAGTCATGAAAGATGGTTATGATTGGAATCCTGGAGGCTGAGGGATAGCCCAAATCCTGACCCAGCACCTGCAAAGTGAATAATCACACAGAGAAGGTCTCCAGCACGTGGGGACGACACACTAGTGTGGATTTCTGGGAAAATGTGAGCAAGACTATTAATAGACAGGAAGGTATGAAGGAACTGCCATCTCTGCTGGGCGAGAGTGGCCCCAGGGATGAACTCAGGAACCCTGGGACTCCTGGAGGAAACTGAAGCAGAACTGAGAATGAGAATGGCATGTTTTGCCTGAGTCCTCATTTCTCCAAGATTTCTTCAGAGCAGAAGAAGCTAGAACTTGGACAAATGTGTGCAAAGGCTTGGTTTTACATAATCCAGCCAAATTTTCAAGGTGGAAGGTCATCAGAGACCCACACACCCTCTTGACTGCATTTTCAAAACTCCTACCGTGACTGGGCTGGCTGGAGCATGGAGAAAGAATTATGACTTGTTACTTTTGAAACAAGAAGCAGCTTGGTCTCCCTTCCCATCTACGAGGCATGCAGGGTTGGAAGTCCCCGGACGGATTTCAACTGCAAAGACCAAGGTGATTTAGAGGGTAAAGCATTCGTGTTTGTGTCAGATTTCCACACGTCCCTGCTCTCTGGATACTGGTCTTGTTCCCACTTCTGCACACACACAGCCCCCCACCCCTCGCCTGCACTCCCTGCATCCCCCACCACATCCTTCATGGCGGTGCCCCCTCTTGACGACAGGCCGACTTTGGATAGCTGATGTCCAGAGGCAGGCAAAGAGTGCTCAGCAGGTTAGACCCCGTCCACAAGCATTTCCCCTCCCCCTGGGGGCCTAACCTTCATCTCCTTTCACTTTGGCTTGATCCAATTGCCAGGCCCAGCGCAATGTGGAAAGTTATTCTCGTGGCCATTAGTTTTCTAAGTTGATGGGCTTGTGCACACACTGCCTCCATTGTCCATTGAACCCAAATGTTGGCCAGGCTCCAGACTCACATCGACTATTAAATATTTCTAAAATCCTGCCGCTTCTATGTTGGCTTTGGTGGCTCTAAGTTTGATGAGGCACTTAATTTCCCCTATATTGAATTTGAAGGGACAGAGAGAAAATGCACCCACAGAAATACCATGCCTCCCCAGTCTTAACACCTCCAGCACAGGTGTTTCCTATCTATCCTCCACATGGCGTATACTCTGCTGGCTACGTGCCATTCAATCTAGATATGGTTTCATTAGGGCTTGTGTTCTAAAAAGCAACCTTCTGATCGACATGGAGGTGCTCCATGTAACGAGCTGGTGCAGGCCTGCCTTCACTATCTAGGAGAAGGGATGCTCTAAAGGAAGGTCCCCAGTGAAGGACTATCCATGTGCCCCGAAGCTTGGATCAAGGCAGAGAACTACAGTAGGAAGAGTTTAGAGGTCATCTAGATTAACCCTCCCACATTTACAGATGAGGAAACTGAAGCCCAAAGAGGGAAAGTCATCTGTGTAAGGTCATACAAGTGGAAGAGGGAGGATTTGAACCCAAGTTCCTGGACTTGAAATCTAGGACTGTCTATTGTACAAGACTGCCTATAGGGGATCGCTCAAGGATCACCATTAAACATTCCCACCGAGCAGAGCTAAAGAGAGGCATCATTTTGTTCCAGTTTTGTACATAGCACACTCCTTGTCTTTCTGGCTGCTGGAGGCTGTGAGAAATCAGAACAAGATTCTCCTGAATCCATATTTCTCATAAACTTGAAAACAACGTAAGTTGAAGCTGCCTTCCCCTGAAGTCCTGTTCTGCTGCCTCTTCGCGGGATAGGGGAAGACAGTGACCTCAGTGCCACATACTTGACGCAGGTCCCCATCTATAAAATGAAAGGGTAGCATGTGATGACTCCCAGAGCCCCTCCCAGCCCTAAATCTGTGATTGAATCATCATCTAGAAAATGGAAATCACGATAGCACCAAACTCACAGGCTTCTCCAGGGTCAGTTGAGGCCATATACACATCACTGACTGCTGGTGTGTCTACAAAAGCCCCTAGCTGGCCAAATCAGCTACTCTGCCACTGTCTCTGCCACTCCCTGGCTGTGTTAGAGAGAGGAGGAGGAGGGGCTGCTGCAGGACTCCAGGTGGGGAAAGACCTTCGGCCCCCTCTCATCCATGAGTGCATGGCCCTGCTGGCGCTTCTCTCTCTGATGTGTGTTTTTAGGGAAAGGAGAGCTGAAGACAGCTATGAACTTGTGAGCTTTGAAAGTTTGGAGAACAATCCACCAGAGGCCCAGAAGCTGGGCTCCACACCAGAGGCCTGACATCCTGAGAAACAGAAGACCTGACTCAGGCCAGGAGTGCATGGACGCCATGCCCTGCAGCAAGGGAGCTCATCATTCAGCAGATGCATCAGATTAAGAGTGAAGGGAAAGACTGTTTTGTAGCTACTGGTTCCAGCTAGAGCTCACCCCTCCTGAGGTAGTAGATGGGAGAGTACAGCTCTTGTGAGGATGGACAGGCATAATCTTTGTAACTTCAGATTCCACACCAATCAATGATAAGGGGCAACACTAACCATAGCTAATGACTGACATTAAAGAAAACACTCTACAACACTGGTCTAACCAATATCATTAGAAAGATCCCCCTTCTTTCCCCTCAGGGGTTTCCCTTAAGCCTCAAAGTAGACATATAGCTAACCAGACCTCAGGGCAGTTGACTTATTAGTGCAAGTGTGAGTCAGGATAAGGACAACCCCCCCCCCAAAAAGTTAATAAATGCTACACAGATAGAAAATCAAAGACAGCCCTCACCTTTAAGGACCTTACATCCCAATTGCAGAAATATACATTGGTGAGTGGTGGTCAGGGAGAAGTAATCTGGTCCAGAAAGTTCCAGGGACCATAAGTGCACTAGCAGGAGACTTGATCAATGCAATCCATGGAAGGTAGGGTTGGAATGATTATAGTCCATGGATCCAGAACTAGAGAGGAGGGGGGAGGAGGCAGAGAACTTAGGAGGCTGCTGGGAAGGAGGTCAAGGAGTTGGTGAAGACAGCTGAAGATGAAGGAGTGCTGTGAAACCTGTCCAGAGCTTTCCTGAAGCAGCATTCATGAGGAGGCAGGAAGTCCCCAGTCAGAAAATAGAGGCTCTGAGGGTGGAGCCAAGATGGTGGAGTAGAAACAGGGCTTCCGCTTGGCTCCTGCTTCCAACTCCTCCAATACATGAAACAATGACTCTAAACAAACTTTAGAGCTACAAAACCCACAAAATGACAGAGAGAAACTAACCTCTCACTGAAGACAGCGCAGAAGGCCGGCAGGAAGGGACCAGCTCAACACTCTGGGAGCAGAGCCCAGTCATGGGTTAGCCCAAGGTTTTAGCCTCAGGGAAGCCTGACCAGCCCTGGCTGGAGGGACATTGGGAGAGTGGATCACCAGAAGCTGTGACAGTTTCCAGAATTATCAACACATAAATGCCAAAGACAAAGTGAGATGCCAGTGGACTTTGGGAACAGGGGGTCAGGGAGTGTGGTCTGGCCTCTGTCCCTGAAGGAGAAGCAGCTGAAGCACCACGGCTGTGCAGCCAACACTGCATGGCTGCTGCAGAGCTCCTGGCCTACAGATTGTAGGGGGGCCAAGCCACCAGTATGAGGGGTGATCACTCTTGCTTTAACCTGCTTGGATCTGAATTGCTGTCTAGGGTGGAGTCCTGGGGTGCATGACCAGTGTGCCAGACCATTCAGAGGCTTCAGAGAGGGCAGCCAACTGATAGCTCCAGCAGCTGAGAAAACCACAGATATTTGGGACAAAGGTCCCATCTCTGGAAGCAGAGTTCTACTGTGGCAAAAAGGTCAAAAGTCAAGTAATTGAGTGGCAACATGAGCAAGCAGAGGAAGCAAGGCAAGGACAGCAGTCAGACTTTAGATTCCTTTTTTGGGGACAAAAAAGATTAGGGCATGGAACAGGAGGAAGACATCAAAGTCAGAAGTCCTGCGCGAAAAGCTTCCATGAAAAGAATAAGCTCCTTACAGACCATAGAGGAGGTTAAGAAGGATTTGAAAACCAAATAATAATAGTGGATAAAAAATTGGGAAGAGAAATGAGAATGATGCAAGAAAATTATGAAATGAGTGTCAACAACCTGACTGAAGAAAATAATACCTTAAAAAATAGACTAACTCAAATGGAAAAGGAGGCTAAAAAAAGCCAATGAGGAGAAAAGTGCTTTAAAAAGGCAAATTTGCAGATGGAAAAAGAATCTCAAAAGCTCACTGAAGAGAATTATTCCTTCAGAATTAGATTGGAGCAAATGGAAACTAGTGACTTTATGAGAAATCAAGATACTATTAAACAGATCCGAACAAATGAAAAAAATAGAAAGCAATGTGAAATATCTCATTAGAAAAACCACTGACCTGGAAAATAGATCCAGGAGAGATAATTTAAAAATTATTGGACTACCTGAAAGCCATGACCAAAAAAAAGAACCTAGAAATCATCCTTCAAGAAATTCTCAAGGAAAATTGCCCTGATGTTTTAGAACCAGAGGGCAAAGTAGAGGTGGAAATAATTCACCACTCACCTCCTGAAAAAGATCGCAAAAAGAAAACTCCTAGGAATATTCTAGGCTGCTTCTGCAGTTCCCAGATCAAGGAGAAAATGTAACAAGCAGCCAGGAAGAAAAAATTTGAATACTGTGGAAACACAATCAGGATAACACAGGATCTGGCAACTTCTACGCTGGGGGATCAAAGGGCTTGGAATATGATATTTCAGGGGTCAAAGGAGCTGGAATTAAAACCAAGAATCACCTACCCAGCAAAACTGAGTATCGTGTTTCAGGGGAAAATATGGTCATTCAGTGGAATAGAGGACTTTCAAGCATTCTTGATGAAAAAACCAGGGTTGAATAGAAAATTTGACATTCAGGTACAAGAAGCAAGAGAAGCATGAGAAGGTAAACAGGAAAAAGAAATCATAAGGAACTTATCAAAGTTGAACTATTTACATTCCTACATGGAAAAACAATAATTGTAACTTATCAAACTTTTCTCAGTAGGAAGGTAGTTGAAGGGAATATAAATGTGTGTATACACATATATATACACACACACATATATATATATACATATATATACACACATACATACATAGATATGTATGTATACACATACCTATATATGTCTATATAGGAGGGTATGTGGGCATGTGAATACATATGTGAGTGTGTGTATATATGTGTACAGGTATACATAGACAGAGGGCACAGGACCAATTGAATAGGAAGGGATGATATCTAAAAGGGGTAATTGAGAGGTGGGACAGGAATGTAATGAGAAGAGATATGGTGAGACACAATGGGGCATATTATCTCATATAGAAGAAGCAAGGGAAAACTTTTACAAAGGAGTGTAAGAACAAGAAGGCAAAAGGGAATGGGTCAACCTTATTCTCATTGAATTTGGCTTAGGGAGGGAATGACATACACACTAAATAAGGTATCTCAACCAACAGGAGAGTAAGGGGGAAGGGGATGAGCAGGGTGATGATGGAGGGGAGGGCAGCTTGGGGGGAAGGCAAGTTGGAAGCAAACACTTTTGAAAAGGGACAGGGTGAAAGTAGAGAATAGAACAAGTAGGGGGTGGTATAAGATGGAGGGAAATATAGTCAGTCTTTCACAATATATCCACTATGGAAATGTTTTGCATAGCTACACATGTACAACCTATATTGAATTGCTTATCTTCCCAGTAAGGGTTGGTGATGAGAGAGGAAGGGAAAGAATCTGGAATTCAAAGTTTTAACATCAAATGTTTAAAAAACATTTATCCTTATTATTTTACCTGCAACTGGGAAATAAGATATACAGGCACTGGGGCATGGAGATCCATCTTTCCATACTGGAAAGTCAGATGGGGGATGGAGGAGGATATAGGATAGAGCAGATTGGGGGAAGGGGTATATAGTAGGGTCGCTGTTTTGAGGTGGTGGGTAGGGGAAAGATGGGGAGAAAATTTGTACCTCAAAATCTTGTGGAAATAAAAGATGTAAAACAAAAATAAACATAAAATTTAATTTAAAAAAAGAAAAGACACCCCAAGGTGGCAGCAACTCCAGGGTATGACCTCTAGTGTGAATGACAGGGAGTGGTCGGTAACTGTGGAGGTTTTGAAATTTGTCCCTACACAAAAGGAGGGGAGAAGCAAAGATTAAGGTCTCCACCCATGGAGTGAAGAAGAGCATTTCACTAACCTCATGGGAAAGTCACCTGAAGATAGACCAGCATCTCATCACTGTGGTCAGCAAAGTGCTCTGGACATTGTGGTGTGGTGATGCTTACAATCCCTGTAATGTGGCTAACGTTGAAGGTTCTCCCTCCATCTCTACGGATTGTAGCAAGTCCATAACAAAACTGAAAGCCTCTGGGATTTCTGTGGCTACTTTTGCACTATGAACCCCCTGCAACCACTCTGGTGAAGAGCCCCAGTACCTCACAGGTGTTCACTAAATGACTGACGTTGTAAAACATCCCCAGACTTGCAAAGTGCATTACATCCATTTCCATATGAGCCCCCAAAAAACCCTAGGAAGAGTCCATCACCACCAGCGATATCTTCATCTGACAGATGCTGAAGCTCAGAGAGGTTTTTGAGAATCCTCCTGCATGAGCACATGGAGCACACAGCTATGACAGCCCCAGACCTGGAACTGGACCATTACAGTGGTGTGGGGGAGAGGGTGTGGGTGTGG
>NW_027186383.1:2106633-2128172 GCF_028583685.1 Petaurus breviceps papuanus
GATCTTCTCCCTCTCCTTCCCCCCTTCAGATCTTCTCCCTCTCCTTCAGGGGTCTTCTCTTGCACTGGAGCTTGGACTCTCATAGGCTCCCCAGGGTTTAGGGATTCAGAGCCCTGGAGGGGGTGTGGGGTAACTTTGTTTGCTCAGCCTATCTTGTTACGCTCTTCTGATGTTTATACTTTGTAAAGGTTTAACCATAATTTTCAACTAGTTTAAGGCCTTGTTACTGCATTAAACTCCATCACCTGTTGATGACGACATCAACTAATTGGGGATGGGGCAAGAATCACCCCTCCCTGATAGACTCTCACATCAAGAGAAACCAGGCTTGCTTGGCTTGTCCCCCGAGGGCCAGGCTGGGGGCACTAAGTGGAAACTGGAAATCAGCAGATTTCACCTTGTAATGAAAAACATTCCAATAACTGGAAATGTTTCAAAGGGAAATGAATGGGCAGTTTCCCATCATGGAAGGTCTTAAATTAGTCTCTGGATCATCATTTTTTATGGATTTTTGGTAAGGTTCATTTGGACTCCAGAGATCCAACTTTGAGATTCTGTGACAATGAATCATTGTCATTCTAAAGCTCAAGACTCTGTCAAACTGACATTTTACATATGAGGAAACTGAGGCCCAGAGAAGTGAAATTACTTCCCCAAGGTGACACCACTAATGACAGCATCAGGAATAGGACCTAGAACTTCAGATACTTCATCCAGTACATCCTCTATGGGGGAGCAGGTGCAAAGTTGTTTCTTTTCCCCAGGTTCTGGGGTTTGGGTGACATTGTCAGATGGGTCACAGGTGACGACTTTGTGGTGATTGGGGCAGGACAGGAGACCAGAGGGAACTATGCTTTCCCTCCCTTGATACGAGTTACTCCATTTTAGAATGTCTCCATGTCATCATTAAACATCTAACCCTATCTTTAGCTCATGTCTTGTACAACGACAAGCAAAGGACAGGGTTCGACCTCACCTGGATAGACTAGCAGGTTAGAACGTCTCCCCTCTTCTGGGTGCCAGCTGGCTTGGCTTATGACAATGGACAAACTTCAACATTTTATTGAGTTGTACCTTCAGTTGGAATAAAATGGGTGTTCTTTCCACGACATTTTGGAGACTATCCACTAAGCCCCAAGGAGCCTGCGTTAGGGAATTGCTGTGAATCTTACTAGTGACCTCTAGGGAAGTACAATACATCAAGGACTTGGTTTAGTTCCAGAAAACCCTTCTAGTTGTTCTCGGAGACAAAATTACAAGATTGTTAAGTTTCATTTTTCCAATGGAATGAGGTTTTTGTTTATTTGCTTTTGTTTTTCTGGTGTGAAATATCTCCCGATTAGATGGCATGAATCACCTTGATACACCCCCTTTTCCCACCCACACACAACATCCAAAAAGGTCAGGCCAAAACAGACTCTAAGATAGAGAATTAGCAGAATCTTTGGAAAAAGAGAAAGCCACAACAAAGTCAAAATTACAAACAAAGCAGGCATATCCTTCATTGCTTTCTGGGTAATCAACTTTGGATGATTGCCTGGGCTAGGGAGAGGGTCATTGGCCTTGAGAAATGGCTATTCTGTTCCTAAGGAGGTGGTGATGGGGACAGTTCCGACGGCCTAAGGTTCAGTTCAAACATGACCTCCCTTGAGGACCTTTCCTAACACTCTTAGTTGTTATTGCTTCCTTCCCCCCCCCAAATGTTTTCTACTGATTTTATATATGATTGTATTTGCTTTTGTGTTCCCTCCCCATCCCATAGTGATACATAGTCTTTGAAGACAGGGATTATTCTAATTTTGTCTTTTTTCTTAATCCCTGTGGCTTAATACGATGATTAGCACATAGTAGGGGATTAATTAGAAGTGTATTGAATTTTCCCATGGAAAGAAGTCACTATCACTGTAAGTACCCAAAGTTATCTTTTGGGAATTTTCTCCATATTACAGGGAAGGGAGGGAGCCCTCTAGTGGATCATAAAATGGTCAATTCACAGTTGGAAAGGATCTTGGAGACTGCCTGTTCCCAGCCCCTCAAAAGAAGGGCTTTGCCTCAGGACGAGCGGAGTCCCCATGCAACAGTGCCAGAATGAGTGTTGCTGTCCCCCAAAAAACCATCTTCAAGATCTCATTGCTTAACTCAGACCAAAGGGCTTTCATTGATACAGTCCAAAATATAAACAAATCTGACAGTGCTTATGTCCCTAAAAGTTCCTGAGGGTGTGGAGGTGAGAAAGAGAGAACTGGGAACCCAGAAAGCATGAGAGGCCTGCACTTTCCACCTTCTGTCGTCTATTCCCACCAAATTCTCCCTCTCACCTCTGCTGCCAAGGAGAGGAAGGCCCATAAAAATGTTGATATCATTTTCAGCCTCCCTTTAACTCTGGAAACTCCATCCCTTCTTCCCTTTCAGAGCAGAGGAAATGGCCTGAGTTAAATTAGCGTGGAAACTGGGAAGGCTGGAGTTGTAATGATTTGCTGTCAGCCTTTGTGAGACTCTGAAAAGAAAAAAAGAAAGGCCTCCAGGCACATTTTCAAATGGAAATCACACTGCCAGGCTTTCTCCCATTCACTCCCACAAATCGGTGTTTGCCTTCACCCATTCTGGTTTAACAATTAAAGGAGAATTTCTTCAAGACCTTTTCAAGAGATTTCTGAGATCGAGAGATGTTCTAGGGTGCAGAGGGGAAGAAATCAGGGAGGGCACTGTGCAAATAGGAGCCCCATTGGGAAAGAAGAGGAGAATTTAACTTCTGGGGCACCAGTCTTACTAATTGGGAGAGATCACCATCTTCTCTGTCTGGCATCAGTGGGATTTCGTGTTCCTGTCACTTGGCAGGGCCTGAGGACAGCCTCTGCCCTGCCCCAGAATCACTTCCCCAGCCCCACTCACACTGATAAGGATGGCTCCCTCAGGGCTCCTGACAGCTGGTCCTGCTCAGACCTCCAGGAGGAATATGTGTGGGAGGCTGCTTTGGGATTTCCAACATAGGACCTTCTTAGCCCCCACCCAGTGTGGTTTTTCCAATCTATACACCAGGAGAACTCCATGAGCTGGTAGAAAAGAGATTTAGTGAGTGGGTAGAGTAAGAATGGTGGTCACAACCCACCCACTCCCCACTGGAATGCACTCTCCCCCTTGCACCACAAGTTCCCTGAAGAAAGTGGGCTCAAGTCTCGTCTAATACTGAGGACTTTGTGTAGAGAACATGTGTAATGAAGGGATTCTTGGCTCTAGAAGTCCTTCTTGAAGTTCTCCATAGGTGCAGGTCTCTGCTATATCCTGGCAATTAATACTTTTCTAGCATCTGTAGGCAGAGTGTCTTCCTGTTCCTGGGGCATGAAGCTGTCACCATCCTTGGTGGGCTGTCTGTCTATTTCCACCAGAAGTCACTCTTTGTCAGTCTCCAGTGGACTCTGACACTGACTCTGGGTGCCACTGGACCCCTGAAGGCCCTGCTGGACCTCCTCAGCACCTGGGTGTCCACCCCTCTTGGACTAGTCACTTGTCTAAGATTAGGCAAGGATAAATACCGAAGAAACACAGGTGACATGTCCTCAAAGGTACACAGTGTGCAGCAGAGAAATCGGGCAGCTTTCTCCCTCCCTCGCTAAGGCTGCTCGTCACTTGTCAAGCAGCAAAGAAGAGAGGCAGCAGAGGCAGCAGAGGGGCAGGCCACCCTTTTGGATGCTCCCTCACTCTTGGAAGTCAGTGGGCCTTCTGCCCTGTTAGCTGGGACTCCAGTGTCACCCTCCAGTGTCGAGCCCTCAGTAACTCAGGGAGAGGAGCAGATGCCCTCTGCCTTCCTCAGTGGTTGGACTGGATGCTCAGCCCAACTGGGTGTCCAGGAGCCATCTTGGAATGCTGTCTATATAAACCCACCGGGAAGGACAGATATGAGCATGCTCTGAGGACTGGGCCCTCCTCAGCCATTCTCCCCAGTAGAGTAGGACTTTAGGTTCAGAGAAGAAAGGGACCTCAGCTCAGTACCTACTGCCCATTTTACAGATGAGGAAGGAGTGAAGTCCAGGGCAGCAGCACAATGTAACCAATGTCACATATGTAATAAGTAGCTGGGGGGGCAGGGGGCGGGGTTCTCCTTTGCCTTTTCAGATGAAAGCCCAGTTCAGCTGCTGACTTCTTCATGAGAGCTGTCCTCATATCTCCCAGTTGTTAGTACTGAAATGTCTCTTAAAATTCCTTTGAATTCACTCTGTATACATTCTGTCTTTTCTTATCTGTGTGCACCCTTTATCCCTCCAGCAAGTAGAATATACATTCACTGATGCTTTATCTTTGCCCCTGGATCCCCAGAAATGACCACAATTCTTTACACATTGTATGTGAATAATACGTAGTTGATGAATCAAAGGAAAATAAAGGTCAATGAAAAATCAGTCTATGAGCAAACAAAACCCTTTCACACCCCACTCTCCTGTGCTGTGACCCCATGGATTCGTTTTTACCTGAAGGAGATTAAAAGCACTAGAGACAGACAGACAGACAGAGAGGGGAGAGAGAGAGAGAGAGAGAGAGAGAGAGAGAGAGACAGAGACAGAGACAGAGACAGAGACAGAGAGACAAAGAGAGAGAGAGAGACAGAGAGAGAGTGACAGAGAGAGACAGAGAGAGAGAGAGAGAGAGAGAGAGAGATGGAAAGAGTTTGAATTCTGACTCAGACACACAGCAGTGTGTGATTCTTGGCAAGTCACTTAATCTCAGCCTCAGTTTCCTCATCTGTAAAATGAAATTAATATTAGCACCTAATTTACCTGGTTTGTTGCCATGAGGCTCACATGAGAATATGTGTGTGAGTGTATACATACACACATATGCATATGCACACATATGTACACATAAATAAGTCTGTTTAAATTATACTGTATTAAATTATGATATGAAATATTAGGCACTATCATTTGTGTTTTGTATGTGTTGCTCACACCTTCGTGCCTTCCTCACCTTGCAGTCACTGTGCAGCGATGTAAGCAAAGCTATTTAATTCACTCCACCTCTTTTCTCTTGTTTATTAAAGTCGCACCATTGAGGGTCTGAAGATGTGACCATAACTAGAAGCAACAAAGGCCAGCCAAGCCCAGAACACCCGAGGTCCATCTTTAACCATCACTGTAGCCAGCTGGGGAAGGAGCATGAACAATGTCCAGACCCATGGGTGTGGGAGGGCAGCCAAGGATCCTAATGTGAGTCATTGGAGAGTGGGGGAATAGGGGTGTGGGAGAAAAAGGAAGTCATCGAACCTAGCCAAGGACCAGAGTCCAAATCAATGCAATGGCAGAACCAAGAAGAGAGTGCTGAGTAGAGCAGGAAGGAAGCCCAGGTTCAGGATTCTGAATTATGGGAAGCCACATGAGGACTTTGAAGGTGGATCACAGAGAAGACAAGTACTGAGCAACAGAGGCAGGAAGCTTGTGGGTGCTTCTGGCAGGAAAGCTAATGCAATGCCTCCCTGATACACACACACACACACACATCCCAAACACACACACACACACACCCCAAACACACACACATCCCAAACACACACACATCCCAAACACACACACACCCCCCAAACACGCACATACACACACTCCAAACACATACACACACACACATACACACCAACACCATCTTTCTATTTGGTCTCTGTGGCTTTGGAAGCCAAGCCTTGCCCCTGGATATTTCCTCCTCCCTCAGCTTCTGTGACTGCTCTCTCTTGAGTCTCCCAGCTGTGGCTGTTTGACCAGTGTCTTCTCCTAGACTGTTGACTTCTCTCATGCATTAAGTGTGGGCATACCCCAAGACTTTGCCCGTTTCTTCCCTAGATCCTCTTTCCTTATGATGCCATGACCTCCCATGGGTTCAGCTAGCATCCCAGGCAGCTAGGGGCTGCAATGGAGAGAGTGGTAATCCTTGCAGTTAGGAAGATGAGTTGGAATCTTGCCTCAGACACTTCCCACCTGTGTGATCCTGGTTAAGTCATTTCATTCATCTTCAGTTTCTGCATCAGTAAAATCAGGACAATAATAGCCTCTGCTTCCCAGGGTTTGGGGAAGATCAAACTAAACAATAAATGTAAAGCCCTTTACAAACCTTCAAGTATTCTAGAAATGTGTATTATCTCTATATAGAGGAGTTGGGGGGGGGGAGGTGGGACTTGGATTCATATTCCACTTCTAACACTTAGTACCTGTTTTGACCTTGGGAAAGTAATTCCGTTTCCTGGGGGACTCATTTCCTCCTGTGTGAACATGGGGGTTGGGAGGTTCCTTTGAGCTCTGGCTCATTCATGTTCTGCCATCCTGGTGACTCCCAGATACAGCCGGCATCTCTCTCCTGAATTCCAGCCTCCTGTGAGAAGAGTGGCCTCTTAGATGCTCCTCTACCAAGTCTCATCAGCGTCTGGACCTCACCGTCCTTGGGCATCCCAAGTTCAGCATTTCTAAAAGAATTTTCTTATCTCTGCCCCAACCCAACACATTCCCCTGCCAATGTCCTCACCATCCTTACAGTCACACTGCTTTGCAGCCTGGGAGCCAGACTCAGTGGCCCCCTTTCCCTTTTCCTGTTTCCCATCAGTTGGTAAATTGTGTGGAAATATCTCCTGCCCATGTCTCCCCTGCATCCTCTTCTCTCTGTTCGTTCAGTCAACAATCCCTCTTCAGGCCCTGCGGTCCCAGCTGCTCTCATCCTCCCTCTAACCCATCCTTCAAACACCTATCAAATGAAAATTCCTAAAATGCAGGTGTCATACATTACTGTCTAGGGTGCCTAGGTGGCACAGTGCGTAGAGCTTTGGGTCTGGAGTCAGGAAGACCTGAATTCAAATCCAGACTTACACACTTCCACCTAGCTGTGTGACCCTGGCCAAGTCACTTCACCCTGTTTGTCTCAGTTTCCTCATCTGTGAAAGGAGCTGAAGAAGGAAGTGACAAACTCCTCCATCATCTTTGCCAAGAAAACCCCAAATGGGGACATGAAGGTTTGGACATGACTGAACAACAGAAATGTTACTTAGTCAAAACATCTACAGGGGCTCCCTTTGGCCTCTGGGGCAGGGGGGGTGGGGGTGAAGGGAACATTTCCTCGGTCAATTATTTCAAATCCTTCACAGACTAGATTCCACCGACCTTTCCAAACTTATTTTATTTTCCTTTACTTCATACCTCTGGACAGTCAAAATGACCTATAAGCTATCCCTGGATCACAATACATCATCTCCCACCTCCATGCCTTTGTAAATGCTGTTATCCACCCTTGGAATTCATTCCTTCCAAGAATCTCCAGCTCCCTTTAGGGCTCAGTTCAGAAACTGCTACCTTCCCGTGGCATGCCCTGACCTCTCCATCTGCTAGGACCCTCTCGAAATTATTTTGCACTCATTTACCTGTGTATAAACTGGAAAACTTTCTTTCCTTCCTTTTTCCCCTCCCCCCAGGTTAAAATCCTTGAAGCTAAGACCTAGTTTGTGTTGCCATGTCCCCCAGGGAGAGTACAGTGTCTTGTACACAGAAAGTGCTCCATACATGTTCGTGGGAGGCATCCAGGGGCATGGCTCAGGTGTCAGGTATAAATTAGGGACTGGGATTTGGACAACATTCTGGGCCTGCTGCTCCAGAAGGCTATATTGCCATTGCAGACCTTGTAGCCACAGTCAGAATGTGGGTTCCACCCAAGATTGATGGGCTCCCCTTTGCAGGGAAGCAGATCCTGGGGCAAAGGCATTTCTTGATTCAGAGCCTATCCATAAAACGCTGCTTGCAATTTATTCTTTTTTCCTTTGAGGGGAACCAGAGCAGCCCTAAAAGCAGGCCCAGGGGAGAAGTGTTTGCCAAAGGGGGAGTTAGTAAAAGTGGAAATCAACATCGTTCCCTCGCAGACTCAGCAGGGGCTCAGCTCCAGCGAAGCCAGTTTAAGCCGAGCCTTCTGACCCAAGGGCCAGCGGGACTTGAAGAAGGATGCAGTGGAATACTGGTGTCCAGTCTGAGGGGTCAGTGGGTCCTGTTCCTTCGTTTGACAGGGGAGGAAGCTGAGGGCTTGCTCCGTCCCGGGGCCAGGGCTCTTCTGATCCTCCAAGAACTCAATGGCCTTTCTTTAGTTAAGGAGAGTAGGGATTGGAACTCAGGCCCTCTGACTCCAAACCCAGTTTGGATGCTCTTCCCATTGGCGCCTGCCAAAGTGTGCGCATCCAGGTCTGAGACTGCTTTTGCTTCTCTTCTCATTGGTTGCCGAGTCCTTTTCACATCTGACTCTCTGTGATCCCATTTGGGATTTTCTGAGCAAAGATACTGGAGAAGTTTGCCATTTCCTTTTCCAGTTCCTTTTATACAGATAAGGAAACTGAGTCAAACGGTGAAGTGACTTGCCCAGGGTCACCCCCAGCTATTAAGTGTTTGAAGGCAAATGTGAACTCAGAAGACAAGTCTTCCTGATTCCAAGCCCACTGCTCTGTGCACTATGGCACTACCTAGCTGTCCTTTTCCTCTCAAAGCCTTCACTGCTTGAGCAAAGCCCAGAGACAAAGGACAGTTTGCAATTATTTATCCTTGCTTGAGATTCCAGGCTGTCTGAGGGAACATATGTTTATTCCTCCCAGCCAAGGTCAGAGCTCCGTGGTCCATGATCCCCTCCTTCCTTGGAAGCTGCTGCTGCCCCAGCCTCCTGCTGTCTGGAGCAAAGAAGAGGGGATGAGGGGGTGGGAAGGTGGCCACTCATCAAGGCTGCCAGTAGCCAGGATGGAATGTTCCATTCATGTGGTGACCAAGAGGATGCCCTCAGAGAAAGGAAAAACACGTCTAAACATTGGGGACAGCTTAACAACTTGGACCACTCATTGGCGCTTTGAGGCACATGGGCCCAGGGGAAGGCTAATTGGAGGCAATCTTGGGTAAAGCAGCTGGTCACATGACAGGCATCCTGCAGATGTCAGAGCTCTCGGGGTGAGGGGGGCAGTACCAGACTCACACAGAGAAAGCATCATCCTTGTCACTACCCTGTGAAGTAGGTGGTTGAGTCTGACAGTGCCCATTTTAGGTAGTGACAAACTGAGGCCCAGAGAGATGGACTGGACTGTTCCCAGTCACACAGTCACAAAGGGCCAGACCTGGGATCCAAAATCAAGTTTTTCCTGAATGTCAGTCCAAGATATTTTCTGTTCTACCCACCTGTCTCCAAAAAATCAATTATTCTTTAATGATGACTTTTGAATGACCTTAATTTGGAGTCTGATTTAGACATGACAACAGTCAGGGAGAGGCAGCATGGTGAAGTGACTAGAGGAGTAAGAAAAATCTCCATTCACATCCAGCTTTTGTCCCCATCCCTGCCAGGTGACCCTGGACAAGTCATTTATTTTTCCAGTGTCCTCCTCCCCCCCAAGCAACTCTCTGAGTGTAAGTTATGTGCATGGATAGGGGAAGTTTCCACACTGGGAGTTCCTTATGCAGATAAAAGCACAAGTCTGCTCCAAAACAAAAGAGTGACTAAAAACTAGCCATGCCATTAAACAAATCTGATTAAAATTTTTATCAAAATCTCATGTGAAATGTTCTTGTACTTGCCATATTCAGTGTTTTTAACCCAGGCTTTCAAGCTGTTTGCCCCATTGTTCCAAAAAAAACAACCCTTAAAGTCTTCTGGAGATTCTGAGATGTTTGCCAACAGGAACTGACTGAATTGGGTTGGGAAGCATGACAGTAGGACTATGCACCAGTCACCAAACAAATCACAGGCTGAGGAAGCTTCGACATCACTTGTGAAAGTGTCTACACTAACAGATAGTATATACCTTGAGCATACACCATGTCTGGCATGTGCCTGTCTATGAAAGCACAGGGCGTGTTTGGGGGAGGGGTGGTTTGGACTGAATCAATGTTACTTATATTAAAACCCTTGAGGACCAAGCTTTTACACAGATGTAAAAGTTCAGATGATTCGACCGCTTCAGATGACTACTTCTGCACGAGTTCCATTCGGACCACCAGTAAGCTAGAAAGTGTCCAAAGAAAGGCAGTTGAGATGGCTAAGGACCAGGGCTCATGCCGTGTGAAATCTGGTTGGAGGAACGAAGGGCATTTTCTCTGCATAAGAGAACACTTGGGAGGCACATGATAGCTGTCATCAGACATTTACAGTCTTAGGACCACTGAGTCATAGATTTGGAACAATTGAGCTCCCTGTCAGAGGCTGCTCCGCTGGCCACCTGACTCACAGGTTGAGGTCCCCAGTTATTAAAACGTTGTAGGGGTAAGTAACCATGAGGAGCTGTGGTACTAGTACTATCGTCCCTGAGCCCCTACCAGTGTGTGACCTAACAATAATCAATTAGTTGATGTTTCAGGAAAGGGAAGAACTGAAAAAATAAAGTAAGTAAATAGTTGGTAGAAAATATTTTCCCTACACAAAGAGGGTACTCTCTCCCTGTACACCCAAGATGTCTGGGAAAATTGAGCTCAAACTTGAAATAAAGCAGGAGCGAAGACCACACATCAAGAACATACAACTCCCAGGACTGGGAACACCTTTTTCCTCTGTGGAATCTTGATCAAGTTGCCTTTAAATATAACTCTCCCCGCTGGTGTCTGAGGACCCATGCCTCTTGAATCCATAGCGGGCACTTCTTGAGGGGTCACACACCCAACAGCTGCCTTTCCTCAGGTGACTATGTCTCTGCATCCACTGTGACTGGCCACTTTGGCTCCAGTGATTACTAGGACCATAGCCATTCAGCTCCAACGGGACCTTCGTTGGGCCCTCGAGTCCTCCCAAACTCACAGATTCTCCTGTGTTCTTCCTTTACACAATACTCATTCACCTAAGATCAGGGAAGAACACCAGCCAAAAGACTGAAGTGGCCCTATGGTCACAGCTTCTTTGGCCAGGTGGCAGACAGGGCTCTCCCCCGGCCTCACTGATGCTCAGTCCCTGGAAGCTTCAAAGGAGTAGAGGGCAGGGCTGGCTGGCTCCTCTGAGGCTCACTCGGGTCTGGCCCAGCATCCCTGAGCCATCGGGGCCTCTGGCTCCATGGACCATTAGAAGACGTTTCACTGTTGCATAGTACAAGTTCCTCAGTCACAATGGCTGACAAATGACTCCCCATCCAGCTCAGAGACTCTGATTCTGCAGCCTCAAGGCAAAGCTGTCCAGAATTGATATGCAGAAACTGTGGCCACCAAGGACATCAAGGGCCCTCAGGGGTCTTGTTCCCACCTGGGGTCAAACACACAGAATTCCCTATGCTTCTGGTCAGAGAATGAAGAATGGGAGTCACCATTTTAGTGGAGGGAGGAAGTTGGTGTGTGACATTCACAGTCACGGACTGTCCCCCATTCCTGGCATGAATTCTTTCACCACTTCTCCCTTCTAGAAGCTCCATCTTTTCCAAAGCACAATTCAAAGGCTGCCTCTATACCTCTATATACTATCCTAACCCCCTTCTGTTCTCCCCACCCCCAAACACTAGTACCTCTCAGGATTTATCCTCTAAATATAGTTTTCTATCTTCTTTGCAGGCTTTGAATCTCTATCTGTGAGCCTGTGAGAGGTTGAGGGCAGTTTTACCCACGTGTGAACAATGGAGTCACAAATTCTGATTTCCCTCCCAGCCATTAATCCTTTCAGAGGGAATAACTTATGAAAAAGATGTCCCAAAGGGAGTTTATGAAAACCAAGGACTAAACCTTTGATTTCCCTTCTTCTGGCACTAAAGTGTGGGATTTTAATTCAATTGGAAAAAAAGCCTCGGTGGTTCTTCCTAACTCCTTCCTGTCCTCTCCTGGCCCCATCCTCGAAGGCCTCAGCTGCATGACAAGGTACCGTGGGTGATGATTTAGAAAGCATTCCTTTGTTATTCTGTTATGCGAAATGAAGGATTTGCTGTGGGAACTCTCCTGCAAAAGCCATTGAGAACATTTATTGAGGATTGTGAATGATGTCCTTGCATATCCAGTGCCTTCAAAGGAGCTGTGAAGGGAAGGAACATCACAGGCCGCCAGCACTGGGCCTGCTTCACCAAAGATGGTCCCCACCGCCACCTGTGTGCCCTCCCGATGTCCTGGCTCACCCTAATGCCTCTGCACACCCGTGGCTGGGCTGGGGAGAGCAGGGAGGGCAAGGAGGAGGGAGGTGAGGTGTGTGGAGGGACTTCTTTCACAGCAGATGTTGGGATAGTTTCTCTGCCTCCCATGGTTGTCCTGGGCCACAGATGCTGGTGTACCCGTTGGATTGCTCAGCCTTAAGCCCCTCTGTTGCCACTGGGAATCATTCAAATTTTTGACCACAGTCACCTGTTGGCAACTCTGCCTGTTCTGTTCTGATGTTGGCACTGAAGCGAAGCCCTTTATGAACTTCACAATGACATTGTTATTGTTCATTTGTTTCAGTCTTGTCTAACTCTCAGGGACCCCATTTGGGGTTTTCTTGGCAAAGATACTGGAGAGATTTGCCATTTCCTTCTCCAGCTCATTTGACAGATGAGAAAACTGAGGCAAACTGGTTAAGTGACTTGTCCAAGGTCACCCAGCTAGTAAGTCTGAGGCCAGATTTGAACTCATGTCTTCTGATTCCAGGCCTAGCTCTTTATCCACCAGCCACCTAGCTACCCTTCTAATGATATAGAAGTGCTTTCTCTCATTATATTTTTCACTACAGAACATTTATGGAACCAAAAAGTGCCATATTTATTGAAGTGCCTCAGAAGCACCAGGATGACCCTTTCCTAGGCCTCTGGGGAGAAGGGCTTTTCTGCAGTGAGTCACACTCAGCGCCCAGCATACAGCAGATGATAAATAAATGCATGGTGGTAGACCGGCTGCCTGGCCTGCAAATGAAGTTAGCATAGACCCTGGCTAGGTGTGGACAAGGATCATGGGAGCCATTGGTTTGATCCTCAGCTCTGAGAGCCTGAGATATAGAGGAAGAAAGAAGGAAGAAAAAACAAGGAAGGAAAGAAGCAAAAGAAAAAGAAGGGAGGAAGAATGTGAAAATGTTTTATATGAACATACAAGTAAGGGGTGGCCAGGTGGCGCAGCGAGTAAGAGCACCAGCTCCAGTGTCCGGATGACCTGGGGGATCAAATCCGGGCTCAGACACTTAGCACCACACCCAAAAAAACTGGCCGGGTAACCTTGAACAAATTTTATAACCCCAATTTTAAAAAAAAAAAAAAAAAAAAAGAACATACAAGTAAAGTCTATAGCAGATTGCAAGCCATCCTGGGGACTGGGGAAGAAGGGGTATTCAAAACTCAAAATCTTATGGAAATAAATGTTAAAAACTAAAAATAAATCTGTTATTTAGAAAATTATGAAAGGGATGGTTTGAGAAAAACCTGAGGATGTTATGTGAACCAATACAGAGTACCCCAAATCAGGATAGTTTCTACAATACCAACAGTATTACAAAAACAAATAAGTTGGAGAGACTTAAAGAATTTTATCAGTGCAATGACCAAGTTTAATTCAAGATGACCAATGAAGAAGTATGGGTTTGATAGAAAGGTGATGGATTCATAATGCAAAATGAGATGTACCTTAAAAAAATACTAGTTTGGGAATTTGTTTTGATTGAATATGCATATTTGTTATAAAGGTTTTATTTTTATCTTTATTTTTCAATGGACCGGTCAAAATGTATTAAGTGGGGAAAAAAAGAAATGATTAAAAAAAAGAATGGAGGTACTGTAATGTCTAAAACAAAAATAAACAAAAATATTGCTTTAAAACAATATTAAAAACAATAATCATAAATTTCAACAAAAAAGGAGGAAGGAGAGAGAGAAAAAGAAAGAGGGAAGGAAGGAAGGAAGGAAGGAAGGAAGGAAGGAAGGAAGGAAGGAAGGAAGGAAGGAAGGAAGGAAGGAAGGGAGGAAAGAAGTAAGGAAGGGAGAGAGGAAGAGAGAGGCAGGGTAAGGGAGGAAAAACAGATGTGGAAGGAGAAAAGGAGGGGCAACCTTTGTTTTCCCTTCCCTAGTGCAGCTCCCAGGACCTGTCCTTTTTTCTGACACCTTGACGTCTTGTAGGCGGGGCACAGTTGGTACCATTGTTATTCCTGAGGGCAGACTCTGTTTGGGGACTAGAGTCTATAAAAACATCAAACTTGCTCCCCACAACAAAACCCCTCCCCGCTGCTTTTTCAAGATTGCCTCTATTAGCAATCTGTTTCCAGGTGAGCGATGTCAATAACATTTGAGTTTGGTTTTCAGGTCTCAGTTTATTTTTTGATTAGACAGAGTGACATTTCCATGTGTTTTCTCTCTTTCTCTGTTTCTCTTTCTCTCTCTTTTTTTTCCCATTTTAACACATACCTACAGTGGAGACAGCTGAAAAATATGATTTCCCTGTAGGATCTGCCAGGAAGAATTTGCAAGCTAAATAATTCTGCAGGGAACCAAGAAAATATCTCTTCCAGTCTTCAGCAGGAATGTTCCTCACTTTTCAGCTCCTCCCCTGTTTGTATTATTTTATTGATGACAGAGCAACTCACAAGTTACTAAAAGCTTAACAGCATTTCTGCTGGCTCTGGTCAGCAAAGCAAAGACAGCCCTTGTTACACTCTTTCTAAAGTCAAACCCAAATGGCCCTGGACCTTCTCCTCCTTCTGGGTGCTTTCCCAGTGTCCGGCTTCCCAAAGCCTTTGACATTAATCGGTAGAAGCCATGGGGTTTTCATCATTTACATTCTGAACGATGGTGGGAGACAAGAGCACAGAGTTTCTGTCCTTGCACAAGGGGCCTGAGAGGGGAAGAAGGGGCATCTTGAGTGATTAGGGTGCCTGCTCTGTGGTCAGTGGTCAGTGGGCTGAATTGGTGAAAAGACAGTGGGTGTCACTAACAGTCCCTAGCAGCAGGGGAGTGCAATGGAATGTTGGGCACTGTAACCAAAATGACCAAGGGTGGCCCCTGATGAGAGACATAAGCATTCCTGCAGCATCTCCAATGTACCCAGCCCTGTGCCCAGCACTTTGCATGTATTGTTTCATTTGATCTTCACAACTACCCTGGGAAGTAGTTGCATGATCCCCATTTTACAGTTGGAAAAACTGAGACAGGCAGAGGTTAAGTGACTAGCCCACGGTCACACAGCTTCATGTTGAACTCATTTCTTCCTGAATCCAGACCCAGGGCTCAGTCCCCTGCACTACGGCTGCCTCTAGCCAGGTGGTGCAATGGTTGGTGCTCCAGACTCGGGCTCAGAATGATGTGATTTTGAATCTGACCTCAGCCACTTGTGATCTGTGTGACTGTGGGCAGGTCACTTAGTTCATGTCTGCCTCAGTTTGCTAATTTTAGATCATTGTAGCCCTTACTTCCTAGGATGGTGTAATGTAATGCCAAAAGAAGGCAACTTCCCAGGTTCAAAATACCAGCATAGGTGCTCTCTATTTTATTTAGTGACAAACCAAGAACAGAGAAGATCAAAACATGACATCATTCAAAATACAGCATTTACTAAGTGTGATTAAATAATCTCCAAGTACTACCCCACCCCAGGACTTTCCAATCATTCAATCAATTACAAAGTCTCTGTTCTAAATACTTCTCCACCCCTAGGCTATACCTTAATTAAGTCCACCACCAACTCCCTCTTCTCAAATGGAGATTAGTTTCCAAACATAGGTAAAGTACCTTCATTTGTTCAATCACAGAGCACCAAAAGGTCAAAAGTTCCCCACCCCTGGATCACAATTGAATCTACCCCAGAGTTACATCAAGTTTAAGCACAGCACTTAATACCCAAATGGAGGTCTTTTCTTCATCTTGACACGAGGCAAGTTCTCAGCAATCTTAGTTCCTGGGGAGACAAGGCTTAGCAAAGCCACAAGATACATT
Source organism: Petaurus breviceps papuanus (assembly GCF_028583685.1). Lineage (NCBI taxonomy): Eukaryota > Metazoa > Chordata > Mammalia > Diprotodontia > Petauridae > Petaurus > Petaurus breviceps. The sequence continues at coordinate 2,122,460 of NW_027186383.1, forward strand.
GCCAGTCCCTTCATGAATTTATCCTCTGTCTGTAGAACAGTCCTAGAACCCCTGAACACATTAGCAAAGCCCTCTCCCAGGATTTCTGTAAACATACAACAAGAAAATCCTTCTTCAGGGCTTCTGAACCAACAGAAAGGCTCCCAGACCCCTGCAACAACAGCACTGTCCCTCACCAGTGGACAGTATTCACTCTGTCTGCAGGACAGTCTCCAGACCCCTGCAACAACAGTACTGTCCCTCACCAGTGGACAGTATTCACTCTCTGTCTGCAGGACAGTCGCAGGCCTTCTTAGCGAACAGCCAGTTTCCAGGACTTCTTCAACAAAAGGACAGTCTTTCACCAGTGGACAAATCTGGCAAAATAACATCAAAACAGACAGACAAAGTACCAGCAAAACAGCCATGTCTCCTCAGTCCTTGGCAGCTCAGGGGGCAGGTCTCAAAAGTCCAGGGCAATTCAAAGCGGCCACCAGCAATTCTCTTAGTCTCTCTCTCTCCACGAGGTGCTGCTTCCAAAAAGATCTTCCGCCTCTCTCTAGTGTCTCTCCAAATCTACATCACCAGCTCCTCCCAGTTCAGGACTTTCTTTTCACATCAACAAACCCATCCCACAGGTGGGATTAACAAACTCTGGGTTTTAACACAATCAATTTGAAAACCAAGCCAATACAGGGGAATCTTTAATTGCCATTACTATCACAGATGGTTGTAAGGATCAGAGCGCTTTACACAGCTTAGAATGTTAGGTGGTAGCTATTATTGCTGTTGTTAGCAGAGTTGTTCAGTTAACCGTGATGTCTCTGCAAGGAATCATGCCTACTCCCACCCTTATACCGCCTTTCAACCCCAACAATCAACAACTGACCAGAGCTGGTAATAGAGTCTCTGTCCTCAGAATAGAATAAAGCAAATTGCCCCATATGTGGGTGGACTCTGTGGCCTTGACCTGATTGAGCATTAAGCCTGAATGGTCTCAGCTAAGCTTCGGGCTGAGAGGAACGCCCGAAGGGAATCATTGCAGGCATTTCAAAGGAGCCCCCCCCCCCCCTCCACAGGGTTTAACTCACTTGGGCAGGTATTGTTACTGTCACTTCACAGATGAGATAAAGAAGTCTCAGAAAACTTTTTTCCCATAATTTACCAAGAGTCAACAACTAAACTTGAATAATATTCTAAGACCATTAGGAAAACTGAAAATGAAATGCATGGACAGTTCAGAACGACACACACGGAAAAGTTTCTAGCCAGGGCTTGATTTTTCAGCCTTTCTACCATATAGTGGTGGAGGTGGGGTGCAGTTCTGACTTTGGAGTCAGGAGAGCTGGGTTCAAATCCTGACTCTGATTAGGTCTGTGACTGTGGATGAATCATTAACCTCTCTGAGCCTCAGTTTCTCTACCTGTAAGATGGAAAAACTAATACCTCTAGTATCTACTACCCAGGCTTGTCTTGAACATCAAATGATTAAAAACAAAGTCTAGGATATAAAAAAAAAAGAATTGAAAAGATAGATTTTTAAAACATCTCTGTGCTTCAGTCTCCTCACCTGTAAAATGGGAATGGTCATATTTACACTTGCTAATCCTCAGGGTTGTCATAGGAAAAGTGTTTTTGTAAGATTTAAAGTGCTCAGTGTCTGAGGTATTGTTTTTGTTGCAGCTTAAGCAGCTTCTGGGTGTTGCACTGACCAGGATTAGAAAAGGGGGAGGGCAGCAGTTCTGGAAGGGCGACATCCCCTGCTTTTAGCTCAGTGATCTCTAGTGTATGCTTCTTTTGGTAAAACACCTCAAATGAGAAGTTGAAGAAGCCAAAACCACAACTTAGAGGCTGTCCATCAGGGATGTCTTTTTCCCACTTGAAAGCACCATTTTAGAGGCAATTTGAAACCCAGTGTCAGTAGTCCTGGATTCAAATCCTGCCACTAACACTTATTGGATATGTGTGACCCTGGATTAGTCATTGAGACTCAGGTTTCTCATCTATCAAATGCGTATGATCAGAACTCACAGGGTATTGGGGAGGGGGGAGAAGTACTTTGTAAACCCCAAAGCATCCTGGGAATGGAAGATACCCAAAGCTTACATCCAGAATTATGTGAACCAGTCCTGCCTCCCCCAATAAGTTAACATTTATTGACCCTTCTGGATCATATATGCAGATGTATGTATGTATGTATGTATGTGTATTTATATACATACACACATCTATACATACATATGTGTACATATATATGTATGACCTCAGAGGGCAACATGGAGAAACTGAAGTCTATAGAAACAAATTGATTTTCTTAAGGTCACATAGGTAAGAAATATCACAGAAAAGTTTTGTTTTTGAAAATCTGCTTGTATTTATTTCATTAACTACTTCCCAATTATATGTACAATTTTGGGACAATTTTTTTAAAAATTGAGGTCCAACTTCTCTCCCTCCCACCCCTCCCCTTTTTAAAGGCAAACAATTTGATATCGATTTTACATGTAAAGTGATACAAAACATATTTCCATATTAGTCATGTTGCAAAAGAAAACAGGCAAAAAATAAAACAAGGCAAATCCAGGAAGAAGCGTCACTCAGTGCACACCGAGAGTGGGGCAGTGCTCTCTCTGGAGGTGGAGAGCATCTTTCATCATGGTCCTTTGGCATTGTCAAAGGAGAGATTTGAATCCAGGCCCTCTGACTCCGGGTCCAGAGTTCCTTCCACTGTACCCCACTGTCTCCTAGTGCCTATTTATAGGCACGAAGTTTGACTATTCTCAGTCTGTCACTTAATTGTGTAAAACAAGAAAGTGCTTTGTGAACCTCCACCCACCACCCAAATATGAGTTACTCTAGCCATTCATCTTATTATTGGCCAAGGTGTCGCCCTATTCTTCAGTTATTCTGAGTCTGCAAACCTCTCCCAAACGAGAATGGAAAGTTCATTAACCCTGGGCCTTGGCCCCAGCACACACTTAATTAATGTGTGTTGACAGGCATGGAATGGAAGGCAGCGCCTGTTTGGTACCTTCCATTGTGCCTCCACAACAGTGAGGGATGGGGTAGGGACTCCATAAATCCTTGTTTCGGGGAGTAGCAGGATATGGTGGGAAAGGCGCCATATAAGGGATGTTAAGAGTCTGACTCCATTCCCAAATCTGAGACCAATGGTCTGTGTGACTCAGGAAAGTCACATAATTTTCCATAACTCAATATCCAGTCTCTTCTATCTCTGCTTCTTAGAATCCTTAATTTCCTTCCCAGCTCATTGCATGGGCTACCTCCTCCAGGAGGCCTTCCAGCTGCTAGGAAATATGCCTTGCACTCCTACCCAAATGGCCTTCAAGTCACTGTTCTGCATTTTTCCTATTTATTTATATGCGTGCATGTTGTTTCCTCCCACGAAAAGTAAATGCATTGAATGGATTGAATTGAATTTTAAAAGTGTTCATATCCAAACCCAAATGAACCAGGAGCCAGAAACATGGAGACATAATCCCAAAGCTGCCGCATGGAATCTTTGAAAACACAATTCAGCTCAGTAAGAGTTTATTAAGTACCTACTATTTTCCAGACATTCGGATAACAAATGGGAGATGTGTCAAAAGACTGAGGAAATGAGAGTGACCTGCTGAATTTTACAAAAATGTCGAAAGTTAGATCCCATAAAAAATATCCAGTCTGTCAACAGGTATTTATTAAACATTTACTATGTACCAGGCACCGTACTGAGGGTTACAGAGAAAGGTAGGACTCTAAACCAATAAAAGCCTGATATTGCACCCCAAGAAAATGGGGTTTTTGAAGCACTTAGAAATGAATGTAGTTATTGTTATGACACAAACAGGAGTCACCCAGAACGAGTCAGCGAAAGCTCACTGCATGGCCTCTTCTGGCAGGATCACCAAACTGTCAGATCAGGTAAGCTGAGGCTCTGACTGTACGAGACCCAGTAGTAGAGGACTGACTTCCGCAGTGGTCACTACTCACTCCCCTTGGTCATGATAGGGTCAATTTCATTCTGTGCGACACCATTCTATGCTTACCACACCCACTGACTCCCCATTTTTGTCCTTAAAGAAGGTATTTGTGAAATTAAAAGACGTTAAGAAGTTGCAGCTAAAAGGAAATGTGACTCATCAACTCTCCTCGTAAGGGAAAATAAAGGGGTGGGAGAGTTGGTTTTCTTGGGCAGCCAAGGGTAAAAAGAAGCAACGTTTCATGGGATACATGGCCACCTCATGTTGCAGGGCTCATGATGAGCATTTGGAGGTAATTGCAGTTTATGCAGTAATGTCTCAAAACAGTGTCTGAGAAGCAAGAATTGCATTTGGATGTGTGGGCGAAGGCTTACGGTATATGAATGCCATGCTTTTTTGCAGATATGGAATCTACTGAATGAAGACCAGAAGAATGAATTAGTCCCCTTTGATAAATCTAAGCAAGTAGAAGGAGAAAGAAAAGTGCCCTGCACACTCACCAACTCAAAAATCATAAAGAGAGCCTAGAGCATAGGAAGAAGGCCAGTGTGTAAAAGCTGGCAAATTCACAGAAGACAAAATCCAAGGAAGAAACTAGCAAGAAAATGCATAGATAGATGTTTGCATAAATGTGCAAAGTATGAGGTGAATTCGAATGTAAGGGCCTTGAGGGCAGATACTGCCTTACTTTGCTTGTATCCCCAGAGCTCAGGAGGGCTCTGAACAAAGTAAGAGCTTAATACATTTTAGCAACTCTTTCACTCCCTCTCACAGAGAACAAGGAGCAGCCAACAATTTCTTACCTTGATCATAATTTCATCTTTCAAATGGTGGTCGAAGTGAACATAGACCCTCTAATCTGCTTCTCACCAACAGGAAGGGATTGGATGCTTCAGTAGAAATCATTGGAATTCTGCAGGCAAGTTAACAATCAATTGTAGAATTCAAGACAAAAAAGGAGAAATCCAGATGTAGTCTGATGCACATCCAGGACTTGGGGAGGGCAGCTAATAATTGACTAAAATTTTATGAGGGAATTCAACTCAGGAGAGATGAAATCTCTAAAGAATGAAATTCTGAAGGCAGAGAAATTATCCCAATGAAGATGATGAGTGGGAGCTGTCCCACTCTCCTCCCCTGCCAATCCTCAACACCGAGACCACCACACATCATCCAAATCCCTGGTCCTACTCTCATGCAGCTGTTCACCTCTGGAGTAAATCATGTGACTGAGCCAGTTACACCCATGACAGATTGTGTTTTCCGACCTGCGCTGCTGCACAGCAAGCCTTTCATCCTTCCCTGGCCAAGTCTCTCATGCCTAGCAGCCATACCAAAGTTTCTCCACTCTGATCAAGCCCCTAAAATCCCCATAGCCCATCTGAATTTCAGTGGATGACCCTGCTCCCTACTTTGCTGATTACAAGGCCTTTGATTACACATTCCCCACCTCCCCAAGGCCACAGCTAAAACTCCTGCCGCCCATTACCTGCCCTCTTCTGCTTTGCTCTCATCTCTAGGAAAGAAGTGATCCTGCTTTTGTAAAGACGGACTGCCCACTTGAGTCTCAGATTCTATTCCTTCCTCTGTTTTCTAAGATCTTTCCTGATCACTCAGGAAAGTGATCATGATACCTTCCCTATGATCTGCAAACACACCCAGGCCTCCCTCATCCTGGGGGAAATCCACACACACACTCACACTCACACTCACACACACACACACACACACTCACACTCACACACACACAC
>NW_027186383.1:2133172-2203459 GCF_028583685.1 Petaurus breviceps papuanus
ATTGTGGTTGACTTTAGTAGACTAATGCCTTATCTGCTTAAATCAATTAACTTTTCCCAGGCTACATTATCAGAGAAATCTGCAGCTTTTTGACCGTGTAGCCCTTTCCTGAATCCATTCCACCCTGGTTTCCCTGATACTTCTTCTGGCCATTTCTTTTCCGTCTCCTTTCTTGGATCATCATCCACGTCCTGCTCACTCGTTACAGATGTACCTCAAGGCTGTCTTGGCATTGTCTCCTTTTTCACTGTCTCCTCTCCCTTGGTGACCTCCTCAACTTCCATGGATTTGATTTTCACCCCTAGGCAGATGACATCCAAATCTCAGTGTCCAGCCCTGTCTCTCTCTTATACTTCTCCCACTTTGCCAACTTCCTGCTGGACAGCTTCCCATGGATGTCAGTCCTATCAGCATCTCAAACCCAAATGTCTGGAAGGAAACATTCCCTTATGTCTTTAGCCCTTCTCTTCAAAGGTCCTTATTTCTGAACAGGGCATCATTATCTCCCAGTTTCTTCTTCCCAGACTCTTCTGACTCCTTTAATCTCTAAATCCAATCAAATTCCCACATCTGTTTCAACTTCACCTCCACAACACCTCTCCCATCTGTCTCTTTTTCTCCACCCCTATCGCCACCCCCACCATTCCCCACCCCGTCCCAATGGTCTGTCTACTCTTCCTTGGTCTATGCCAGTGGCCTTCTGACTGGTCTCCCTAACTGGTGTCTCCTCTATTGCACATCTTTCATACAGATTTCCAAATCATTTTCCTCTGACAGACCTGGTCATGCTACTGCCTTCTCTCAAAGCCTCTAGAATAAAATACAAACTCCTCTGCCTGGCCTTCAAGACCCTTCACAGTCTAGATCCAATTCCCTTCTGAAAACCTGTTCCATACTCTCTATATTCCAGGCATTTCCCTAAATACAGCTGACCAGTCATTGGCTGTGACTAGAATGCCCCCATTCCCTGCCTTTAAGGCCCAGCTCTGCTGCCACCTCCTCTCTGGAGCCTTCTCAGAATGACCTCCCACTACCCCCCACCCTTGTTAATGTCCCCCCCTTCCTAAAAGCACCTTGTATTGACTGTTTGCTCTGCAAGTTGTGTCCCCAGACCTGAGTGGGTTCCCAGGAGAATTCCTCAAGGGAAGCAATCATTGTTTTGGGTCCTTGTCATCCCAGGTTCCTGCACAGCACCTTGTATACAGAAGATGCTTAATAGATGTTTGCTAAATTGCATTGAATTGTTTATTGAACAGAACTGACCCTGCATTTCTGAGGTCTCTGCTAAAAAGAATCAAGCTAGTGATCTTTGGCAAGTCCTAACAAGAAGGAAACAAAGGGAGAGGACTCACTCTTCTGTCCTGCCCTAGCTAAGCTTGCCAAGGTTCAGCACCAGGAACTCTCCATCAGGTTGTAAAGGGGCTGTGATCTGTAGCAGTGAATAGAGGAAGTCATGGGTCCTTGCTGTATGGAAAGGAATATCTGTGCACATACACTCTGTACACATATGTATGGGAGAAGCAGTGTTAGAAGGAGGTCTACATGGACTTGGAGGTGAGATCCTGCTTCCAACACTCACTTCAGCAGTTGACTAGCCTCGCGATCCTGGACAGGTCAGTGTGGCTTCCAGAGCCACGTCCTCAGCTATAATGGGGAAGGGCCATAGCACCCCTTCCATGGCCTCTCTGGGAATGGCTGTCGGGAGCAGAGCCCTCTGCCAAACATAAATTACAGGGAATTGTGAGCTTGTGTCCCGCAAGCATGAAGCTAAGAAGCCGCGATGGAAGGGGTGGAGGGGGTCAGGAAGGTGCGGCCCGTTCTGGCTCTGACACTGGGAAAAGAGGAATGCAGGCTGAGAGCTTGAGCAGAGCCCAGGGCCCATGTGGGCCGAACCTCCCTCCCCATTTTCCAGATGGGAATGTGTGGCCCAGGAAGCGTGGGAGCGTGGGAGCATGGGAGTGTGGGCCCTAGATCCAGGCCCTCTGGTTCCTGAGCAAGGGCAGATGCACCACGTAGCAGACTTAACTAGCTGTGTGATCAGGAAGGACAGATCACTAAAGCCCCATGTGCCTCCAGCAACTTCCTAAGACTGTGGGAGCTTCACCTTATAAAGAAGACAAGGCTGCAACCTTGTTCCACATTGTGTGGCCGCACTGTCTTTATCATTGTTTTCTATTTACTCGTTTTTATCTGGTATTTACTCTGAATATACTTTGTTTCTTCTTGTCTAGGTTCATGTTTCCAGGCTAGAATATAAGCTTCCTAAAGGTAGGAATTGTTTCATCTTTACCTTTGTATCCCCAGAACCTAGGATGGTACCTAGCATTTAATAAATGCCTATTGTTTGATTGATTGATGAAGCTGGTAAGGGAAATTCCCAAACAAATTTTCCTTTTGAAGGAATGATCCATAAAAGGCCTGACCAAGAAGATATTAACAATAAATTTCCCTTGGTGGTAATGCTGCATGCCTCAGTTTCCTTGAGCAAGGAGAAAAGCCAGTTGCTTTCTTCTCCTGGGAGTTAAGCTCAGCATTGGATAAAAAACAGAGTAACAGAAAACATTAAGTAAACTGGGGAGAGAGATGCATTAAGACTAAGTCATTTTTCATTTTTAAAAGAAAGCCAAATATTGAATTGAAATGCTACTTGTGTGGTGAAGGATGCTGAGCTGCACGTACCTTTGCTCCTACGTGTGTGAAAGTCTGTGCAAAGCTGGTGGGAAGCTGCATACAGGGCTGTGCTCCTCGGGCCCTGCGTGCAAGGCTGTCACTATGGGAGCCCAGAAGTAGGGCTCTCGTTACATCTGCCAAAGCTCAGCGCCCAAAGGAAGCCAGGAGAATTCTGCAGTGATTTAGAGAAGTGAAGGCGGAGGCAGCCTGCAGCTCCTGAGAAGTGATAGCCCGACGACCCCCCCCCCCCCCCCCCCCCCCCCCTCAGACATTCCATGGCCTGTGCTCCAGGAGCCCTGGTAGTTCAAGTCAACTGAGCACATATTTATTAAATGTTTATAATGAGTAACACACTGGAATCCATGCTGGGGATAACAAGACCAATGCTCCACAGCCTCTGCCCTCAAGGACCTTACAGTCAATGTTCATCAGACATGCTATGTTCTGTGTTCATGACCAATAAGCATTTATTAAGCCCCTATGGTATGCAAAACACTATGTTAGATGTTGGGGAGACAGACAAAAACAAGGAAGGCTCTACTCTCCCCAGGCTTACAGTATGCCTCGGCTTCTGACCTGAAATTCTCTGGCCTCTCCCCAGGCAAGGCAATTCCCCGTGCATTTATTAAACATTGTTATGTATGAGGTACCAGGCTCAGATCAGTGTGCAAAGACTAAAACTAAAGAGCCAAACAATCACTTCCTTCAAAGAGTTGGCTTTCCCAGGGACAGACCAGCCATATCTGAATTCTAGGAATACCCCTGAGAGACTGATGGTGCTGTTCTCAAAGGTTATTGACTCAAGCCTCTGTTATGGTATGGTCTCTAGGGAAAGGCAATGGAGAGAGAGAGAGAGAGAATCAGAGTGAGAGAGACAGAGACAGAGAGAGACAAAGACACACAAAGAGAGACAGAGACCGAGCGAGACAAAGACACAGAGAGTCGGAGACAGAGGAGCAGAGACAGAGAGAGAGAGAGACAGAGAGAGAGTAAACTCTAGTGGCTTCCAATCACCTCCAGGATCAAATTGACATTCAATAACTTGCCCCCTTCTAGTCCAGCCTCTTCATTTTCTGAAGAAAGACACTTTATAGATGTAGAAAGTAGCAGAACCAGGGTTCAAACCCATGTCCTCTGACTCGCAATCCAGCACTCTCGGCACTGTCCCATGGTGCCCTTGGAACACCACATCTATGAGGGAAGGCAGAATATGAATTTGATGTGGGTGCTGAGATTCGCTGCAGAATCATTTCTGGAAACTCTTGACTATCCCTTCATTCTAGCTCCAGTGGCTGATACTTCATGGAAAAGCAGCATGATAATGAGGAGGAAACCAGGGGACATGGTGGATGTGCTGGGTCTGGAGGCAGGAAGACCTGAGTTCAAATCCAGCGTCAGACACTTCCTATTTGTGACCCAGGAAAGCCAGCTAGCCTCTATGTGCCTTGATTCTCTCGTTTGTGCAATGGGGATGGTAATAATAGCGCCTGTGTCCCAGGATTGTTGTGAGGACCAATGAGACAAGTGCACGGTGCCTGAGACAGAGCCCACGCTAGCTCATCACATGGTATCACAGTAACTTAGATAATGTTGCTTTAAATCCAGTCTCAGCCACACACTTAGCTATGTGAGTTTGAGAAGCCATTGACTTTCTATTTCGACTTATCCCACCTCACAAGTATCTAATGAAATAATAGCGGTGAGAACAATTTAAGCATTATCTAAATGCAAAAGATTATTATTATTTGGAGAAGAAAAGGGGAAATGAAAGCAAGAGAGGAGGGATCCCTTCAGAGTGGTTCATCACCTCTCACATGTCTGGGGAGGTGCAGAGGAAGCTGAGACAGGAACAAGCAGGCTGTGTGTCCAGTGACATCTCTCTTCTGAGATTCCAGGTGGAAGGCCCTTCCCATGAATCTCACAGGGACTCTGACTGCAGTCTGCCCTAAGTGGCTGCAAGGAAGGAACAAAGGTCACGGCTCCTTAGTGGGCTTGTCAGTGTGAACTTCCTTTATTCGCACGGAATGTAACTAGTTGACTCAGCAAGGTAGTGGTGTTCGCTTTCTACTAACCATAAGACTGAGCAGGGGGCTGAGCTTCTCAAGGTTGGGAGCGCTGAGCAAGATGAAGAATCAGGCCCAGTTATTCTCTGAAAGGCTCTAAGTGAAACAGGAAAGAGAGCTTAGATCAGCACTGATATCAACACAGCACCACATCGGGACCACCGGAAAATCTATATCCCCGCGTCCCCTACCCCCCAGCTGGATAAACACAATCCCAAGGCTGGGCATAGAGAGGACGTTGAGACAGCCAGCACACCAGCAAAAGAAAGCAGAGAACTCCTCATGCATATAAAAGGCCCATTTCATGGGAAATGGTGAGAGAGACCCCTCACAGTTCATTCAACAACTCACCTGCCTTGGAACATCAAAGACAAAGGCTACAACACTGGGATTCCCAATCACTTCTCTGATGCTGTGCCAGATCCAGCTCCTTCTGCAATGAGCTTTGACTGGCCCATTGAAGGACACATTCTCTTGCCTGAGAATCAGTATAGCTAAGGTTTTCTGGGTGAAGCGTGATCATAGACGTGAGTATGGGCAGAATCATAGATTTCGTATGGACCTTAGATGTCATGGAATTCACCCACCTTCCCCCCTCCACCTCCATGAATTGAAAAATGCCTTAACCACTGAAGAACCAAAACTGCGCATCACAGAAAAGCTAATTAATAGAATCATGGTGGATGGAAGTGACCGTTTGTAGGCAGAATTCAGAGTCCTTGTCTTTCTTTTCTCCTACTATCTTCCTTTCTATTCTGTCGCTGTTTTTCTCTCTCCTTCATTTCCTCATTTATTAAGCTCTCTCATTTTTTTCCATTTCTTCTTCCTTCTTCCAAGTAGCTGACCCACATCCCTTAGAGTGTTTCCCAAAGAAACACGTGAACAGCCTTTCCCACAGCTTTGGAAATTCTATGCAATAAAAATGTCAGAGTTGAAATAAGACAATGCATTTTCTTAGTCCTGCATCAGGCCGAATCTCATATTAAAGAACCAGATTCCTAATATTGAAATGCAGGTCGAGGGGAGTCTTTAGTTCTCTGGAATGCTGGCTGAGTTCCAAATGGAAACAACATGGGATTCACAAACCTTTTTTCAGTCCAAAGACTGCTTCTGTGGGCCAAAGACTCGTTGGATAAATCTCCACCCCATCCAGCAAAGATACCATCACTTCAGGTAATGAGATGCCTGCTGCTGCACTGTATAAAACATGCATGAGACATAACATTGGCAAAGCTGATTCTCATCAGAAATAAGTGACTGGTTTATTAAAGGAACCCAAACATCTAAAATTTCATTCAGCACAATGTCTCGTGATAGCCTACCCAAACCTCTGCCCCCAGCCATGCTGAAAGCCTTTGAGTTCCTCCACCTAGGACCCTTTGTGGAGATCTTTCTTACAACAAGATATGGTGGGATCCCTGTATCCCAGGGCTTGTTAGAATATGATTCATGAATGTGTTGGATAAAATGGCCTTTGAATCCCCTTCCAGCATTCAATCTGTGACCCTGTGCTCACATACTGTCTCATTGGAAGCATGGCTGCCATAGTCTAGCTCCACACTCCCCAAGTCAGATTTTTAAAAAATAACCAAAAACTTTCAAAATCACTAGTAGGTCTAGTGTGGGTCTTGGCCTCTGACATCTGTTTTATTACACAAGTACCACTGAACTTCCAATGGGGGAGGGTGATTACCACACATGGATTTCCATTGATTGCATTTTTGCCTTCACCACAGTCTTCCTCAATGACACAATGTGATAAATATTAAGCATTTACTATGTGCCACTGAGTGTGTTAAGCACTGAACTTATAAATAAGAAAAAGAAAGAGTGTCTTCCACCCAAAAGCTTATAATGTATTGGGGGAAGGCGATTCATAAAAGGAAAGATAAAAAAGTGGGCAGAGAGTACCAGAAATGGGGGCATGATGATGGCAGTGAAGTTGGTAGCAAATGAAGAGATGATGGGGATTTTACAAAGATGATTCAGAGGATCTGTAATGAGAATGTAAATTTTAAAGATCTTCCCTGCCCCTAGGCTAAAGTGCAAGTGGAGCCTGGGGTGGGAGGCTTGTTTTTCAGTAGATACTTTTTGATTGGCCAGTGAGTCAATAAGGTTGTTACATTCTCTGAGCCAGGAGAAGGCTATATAAGCCCTGATGTGTAGCTTTGTTTTGGGACTCACTTTGAGAAGTGTTCTGTGATTTGATCTGAATTCTGGGAAGCTGTTGTTGAGAGTCCCCCGGCTTTGAAAAAACCCAGATGTTGAAACCCAGATGTTGACTGGGTATGGATGTAATGGCTGGACAGTTTGGAAATCTGTCTACTTGATCTGTTTCTGTCTTGATAATTCTGCCTGTATGCTTTGAAGTTCGGGGTGCTGACCTATTTCCCCTGAACAAGGTAAATGATATATGTCTGACTGATTAAAGTAAGCTTGTTAACCCATTTTGAGTTGCTTTCCTTTAACAAAGCAGATCCAAGAACCTGTATTGGCGGCAAACCCTGAGGACGCACTTGGGGTGCTTGCTGCTACAGGATCTCATATTTAGAGCTAGAAGTCAGAGGTCACCAATGATCATAAAGAAGCAGATCTAGACCTGGAAGCAATCTCAGAGGCTGAGGCCAAGGTTGCTGTTCTCATTGTTGACATTTGCTTGTTTTTACACATGAGGAAATTGGGCGCCAAGAGAGGTCAGATGTATGACTCAGGTTCACAAGATAGAACACAAGTGAGCCATGATTTGAACCCAGAAACTCTGACTCCAAATCCATACCTCCCTCTGCTATACCAAGCTATTCTCCTTGAAGTTTTTGGACAAGACTCATTTAGAAGATATTCACTCAGACTTTATGGGATGAAGCTAGGAATAAAATCACTTCCAGTAGCTCTGGTTCCATTTTTTTACATTTAATTTTTATTTTCTTTTTCTCAACTACATGTAACAACAATTTTAAACATTTTTTAATTTGAGTTCCAAATTCTCTCCCCCTTTTCCTCCCCCACCCATGGCAAGCAATTTGATTTAAGTTATACATGTGCAATCATGCAAAACATTTCCATTTAACTGTTGCAAAAGAAAACACAGATAAAAAAATGTTGTTTTTTAAGTATGTTTCAATATACATTGAGACTGGATGAGTTCTTTTTCTGTAAGTGGATAGCATTTTTCCTTTGGAATTGTCTTGGATCTTTGTATTACTAAGAATAGGTAAGTCATTCACAATAGACTGTTAGATAATATTGTTGTTACTGTGTACAAAGGTCTGATTCTGTTCATTTCAGTTTGCATCAGTTCATGTAACTCTTTCCAAGTTTTTCTGAAAGCATAGGTTTCATCTTTTCTTACAGCATGGTAATATTCCATCACTATCATACACCACAACTTGTTCAGTCATTCCCCAGTTGATGGGCATCCCCTCAATTTCCATTTCTGTGCCACCACAAAAAGAGCTGCTACAAATATTTTTTGTACATATAAGTCCTTTTCTGTGCTCTTTGATTTCTTTAGTATTCAGACCTAATGGGGGTATTTCTGGGTCACAAGATATGCACAGCTTTATTACCCTTTCAACATCATTCTTAATTGCTCTCCAGGATGGTCAGATCAATTTACAGCTCCACCAACAGGGCATTCGCATCACTGTTCTTCCACATCCCCTCCAACATTGTCTTTTTCTATCATATTAGCCAGTCTGATGGGTGTGAGGTGGTACCTCAGAGTTGCTTTAGTTCACACTTCTCTAATCAATAGTGAATTGGCACATTTTTTAATATGACAATAAGTAGCTTTGATCTCTTCTCCTGAAAACTTTCTCTTCATATCACTTGACCAATTATCAATCGGGTAGAGAGAGGCTCATATTCTTATAAATTTGACTCAGTTATCCCTAAATATATTTGTGAAATGAGGTTTGGTTTCACTTTCAAACATGCACCAATCCTTTTTAAATGATACTCCCTGACCCTGGAGACAAAAAAAATATTGTCATATAGGCTTTCATTTCATGCATAGCCCTTTCCAAGATAAATAGGGTATAAATCAGCAGCCCTGAGATAAAAATAAAGGCAATTGACAGCTATAGATCTCTCTCTAATTAGCCAGGATAAACTCACATACTTTTCAGCCTAAGAGGATCCAGCCCACTCGGTCTTCGTGAAAGGGGAATATCAGAATTTGTCTAGCTCAGTAATGCATGCATGGGTTGATCCCTTGGTGACAAGGCCCCCTGCAGAGGAGTTCACTTTCCTCTGAATCAGAGACCTTCTAAAATGAGCATGGTTTTTCCGATGGAAATTAATGTGCTTTTTAGATTTAGGGGAATGAAAGTAGAGAAAAGAGAAAAGAGTGCTAGCCTTTATCAGGAAGAACCCAGTTTAGGGTTATGTTGAGAAAGCAAACTGATTCATGGGCCTCAAAAATCTTACAGAGCTTTCACATGTTGGCTGTTCATGATTCTCCATGATCTCGGGAAAGTGCCATGAGGAAAAAAGCAATCAATCAATAATCACTCATTAAGCGCTTTATTATGTAAAAAAGTGCTAGGCACTGGAAATGCAAAGAAAAAGGTGAAATAGCTCCTGCCCTTAAGGGGGTTACATCTAGCTGCAGGAGACAAAATATGTGTATGTATGTGACCGTGTGTATACACACCTACACCCACACCCACACAATAGATATAAGGCGATTTGGGGGAGGGCATCAGCAGCTGGTGGTCAGGAAAGTCTTCATGTAGAAGGAATTAAACCTTGAAAATAACAGGGAGAGGCCTTTCCCATTCAGCTCAATCCAACATGCATTTATTAAACACTCACTAGATGCCAAGCATTGGGGACAGAAATTGGATGTTCTTCAGGGCATCACTAGCCCTCAAGGAATTTCCATGCTACTGTCTCTAGCCTGCACACCAAACCAGGGCTGAGCAAGCTAATGAAATGAAGAAATCAATAACCCAGGGTTGAGCAAGTTCAAGGTCAGTGTTCCAGATGACTGACTCCTCATCTTGGTCAGCAGCAGTCTGGTCAGCTGAGGGCCACCGTTCCCACAGAGAACCAGAATGTTTCAGGTGGTCCAGTCCTTTCCTGAAGCAGTGGCTGTCTACCCTGATCACAGCATCTGAGCTTGTAGAGTGAGCAGAGACACCTAGTCCAACACCTCTCGCTTTACAAGGAAGGAAAGTAAAGGCCACAGAGGCAGAGGAGAGACTTGTCCAAAGCCATGCAGCAAGTTGGTGGCAGAGCTGTGGGACAGACTCAAGTCTTCCCATTCCCCATTCAAGACACTGAATTCTCCTAGAATGTTTCAATTGAAAGGCATTCCCCTCAAGGCTACCTTCTGCTGAAGCCTTCCTTCTTCCCTCTGGGACCTGGAGCCATCCCCCCTAATTGCCATATAGTTAATGTACTTTTCACACACCTAAGTATGGACATGTTGACTTTTCTAGTAGAATGTAAGTTCCTTGAAGACAGGGGCTGTTTGACATTTATCTTTGTGTCTCCCTTGCCTAGCAAAGCTCCTGGCTCATAGTAAGTACTTCGTAAATGCTTGTTAACTGATTGAAAAGAACCTTAGAAATCATTTACTCCAACAGCCTCATTGTACATGTGGAGAAAGTGGTCCGGTGGAAATGGATCAGAGACTTGGATGAGAGGCACTGCGTGTGGATTCCAGTTTTGCCACATACTGCCTGAGTGACTTGAAGTAACTTTGCCTCTCCAGGTCTCAGTTTCCTCATCTACAAAATAAGAAAACTAGACCAAATGACCACTAGGGTCACTTCCAGTTCTCAATCCAGGGTCTACAAAACTGAGACCCAGGGAGATGGAGGGACATGAGATGGTAAAGTGGAAAGAAGGCTGATTGACTTGGGAGTTCAAGGAACTGGGTTCAAAGCCTGATTCTAACTCTTCTAACGGGGGGGCCCCTCAGGCACATCAATGAACCTCACTAAGCTTCTGACTGTTCATCTCCAAACAGAGTGGGCTCGATGGGAATGGCCTCGAAGGTCTTTTCCAGGGAGAGAGAGAGCACCAAGATAAGAAGCGCAGTCCCTGCACTGTTAGGATAGTAAGACTTCTCCCAACAAAGGGCATCTTTCTTTCCTGAGAGGAGACTGGCTCTTTGAAAAATGAACCCCTTACCTTTTCATTGAGATCTTTGGTTTTTACATTGCTATGTCCCTTCCCCCTCCTTAAAAGTCATTCGATATTGCAACCGAGTTTTTTAAAAGAGGAAGAGAAAAAGTTCAGTAAAACTTACCAACGCTTTTTTTTTAATCTGCTAATATATACAATGTTCCACACCCATGGGCCCCCACCTCTGCTAAGGAGTAGAGGAAAATCTCCTTGGGACCATGTGTGTTCTTTGGAACTTAATGCAAGTGTTTTTATCAGAGCACAGCCTTAACATCCCTAGAGTCCTCCTTCCCTGGCCTGTGCACACGTTCATCTCTGACGGCTCTTTATTGGTATTTTCTTGCTTTAAATGGGGTTCATAATTCTTTCTGCTGAGCATAAAATTTGTTCCCCGAAAATAAAGAAAAAAAAATGAGGTTAGGGTCTTCCTACCTGCCACTCATTCTCTCAATCACTGAATGCTTGTCCTTAATTTATTTATAAATCAAGTCATTTAAAATCCCTGCCATGTTCTAGGTGCTGGACTAGTCACTCCATCCCTCAGCATCATTTAAAATCTACTATGTGTCAGGCACTCAAGGCAAAGATACAAGATGCCACTACCCCTGCTTATACACACACACACACACATCCACACTCACACACAACACACACACCACATACACACTACACACATACACCCCCCACATACTCACACACACACATACACACACACCACATCCACACTCACACTCACACACACAAACACACCACATACACACACTCACACACATACACATACACTCACACACATACACACAACACATCCACACTCACACACACAGACCACATACACACACTCACACACACATACACACATCACATCCACACTCACACTCACACATATACCACATAGACACACATACACTCACACACACATACATATACCACATCCACACTCACACACACCACACACAAACACACCACATATGCACACATATACTCACACACCACACACACTCACACTCACACACACAAACACACCACACACACATACACACACACAAACACACCACATACACACATACACATACACTCACATACACATACACACACCACATACACACTCAAACATACCACACACATGCACACACTCCCACATACTCATACACACACACATACAGGGAGCTTGCAAAATGAAGTTTTTCTCAGGTTCTCTCAAGTTCAGCCACCCAGGGAACAGGAAAAGTGTGGGGAGGGTCGGGAGGGAGAGGAAATGGAGAGCATCCCAAGAAGTGTAAGTGAATGAGTCTCTGGCCGGCAGCTCACACAATGTGGAAGGTACACGTTTCACAGGCAACCCGGGGCTACTTGACTATTAATGCACTGAATATAATTTTACCATTATTTTTAAAGCTCATTAATCTCCCACCTGGAGGAAGGTGAAGATTCATAAAATAAAACATATTAAGACAACTTTATGGGAGGCCGGGAGACTGGTGGGAGGGATACTGGATTATCACCTAGTACAGTGATGAGCCTCAAAGACAGGCAACCCCTGGCCTTTATTCTGGACTGTGCCTTCAGCAATCATACCGGCCAGCATTTATACAACACTTTAAGGTCTACAAAGTGCTTCACAGCACTTGTCTCCACTGATCCTCACAAAAGCCCTGAGAGGGAGGTGCCATTATTATTTCCATTTTGTAACTGGGGAAACAGAGGCACAGAGCAGTTAAGTGATTAGCCCAGAGTCACATAGCTACAAAGGGTTTAAGGCAGGATTCCAGTTCAGCTGTGTGCCTAGCTCCAGGTACACTCCACCATCTAGAAATCACCTTATCTCTGTGCCCCAACTCTGCTAGAATGGAGGACTTGGAGTTTGTACATAAGAACATGTCCTACTGTAATGTAATGCCAAGGAAAGGCAACTTCCCAGGTTCAAAATACCAGCATAGGTGCTCTCCATTTCATTCAGTGACCAACCAAGAACAGAGAAGATCAAAACATGACATCATTCCAAATACAGCATTTACTAAGTGTGATTAAATAATCTCCAAGGACTACCCCACCCCAGGACCTTCCAATCATTCAGTCAATTATAAAGTTCCTGGTCTAAATACTTCTCCACCCCTAGGCTATACCTTCATTTAGTCCACCACAAAGCCCCTCTTCTCAAATGGAGATTAGTTTCCAAACATAAGTAAAGTACCTTCATTTGTCAATCACAGAGCACCAAAAGGTCAAAAGTTCCCCACTCCTGGATCTCAATTGAATTTACCCCAGAGTTACATCAAGTTTAAACACAGCACTTAATACCCAAATGGAGGTCTTTTCTTCATCTTGACAGGAGGCAAGTTCTCAGCAATCTTAGTTCCTGGGGAGACAAGGCTCAGCAAGGCCACAAGATACATTGCCAGTCCCTTCATCAATTCATCCTCTGTCTGTAGAACAGTCCTAGAACCCCTGAAAACATTAGCAAAACCCTCTCCCAGGATTTCTGTAAACATACAACCAGAAAATCCTTCTTCAGGGCTTCTGAACCAACAGAAAGGTTCCCAGACCCCTGCAACAACAGCACTGTCCTTCACCAGTGTACAGTATTCATTCTGTCTGCAGGACAGTCTCCAGACCCCTGCAACAACAGCACTGTCCCTCACCAGTGGACAGTATTCACTCTGTCTGCAGGACAGTCTCAGGGCTTCTTAGCCAAAAGCCAGGTTCCAGGACTTCTTCAACAACAGAACTGTCTTTCACCAGTGGACAAATCTGGCAAAACAACATCAAAACAGACAGACAAAGTACCAGCAAAACAGCCATGTCTCCTCAGTCCTTGGCAGCTCAGGGGGCAGGTCTCAAAAGTCCAGGGCAATTCAAAGCGGCCACCAGCAATTCTCTTAGTCTCTCTCTCTGCCTCCACGAGGTGCTGCTTCCAAAAAGTCCTTCCGCCTCTCTCTTGTGTCTCTCCAAATCTATGTCACCAGCTCCTCCAAGTTCAGGATTTTCTTTTCACATCAACAAGTCCATCCCACAGGTGGGATTAACAAACTCTGGGTTTTAACACAATCAATTTGAAAACCAAGCCAATACAGGGGAATCTTTAATTGCCATTACTATCACACCTACTCAATAATTGTCCCAAAGAGGAATGGGCTGTTTGGGTAGGTAGTGAGCTCTCTGGCCCTGGAGACCTTGAAGCAGAGTCAGGAATTCTTATTCAGGTAAGGTGAGGCTGACTGGGTGCTGAGGCCCCTTCCTCCTCTGAGATTCTTAGACCATGAGAACAGGTCAATCTGATGCTAATCCTCAAGTTCTTTTTTAGCTTCTCCAAGGCACTAGTCAGGCACTGGGATCCTGGGGATCTCTTCCAGCTCCTATGTCCTAGAGGCCTTACCTACTCAAGCATTTAGCCCAGTTATTTATGTTTCCCAATCTCATTAATGATGATGATGATAATGATGAAAGCATTTATATAGACCTACTATGTGCAAGACTCTGTGCTAAGTACTTTACAATTTTTATCGCATTTTATCTTCACAACAATCCTGGGAGGTAGGTCCCCTTATTATCCCCATTTTAAAGATTAGAAAACTGAGGCACACAGAGGTGAAGTTTCACGCATCTAATAAGTGGCTAAGACCAGAGTTGAATTCAGGTCTTACAGGCTTGGTGCACTGCCCACTTCCCCCCCCCCCCCCCAATCTGTCCCAAGACAGGACACTTCAGCACAGCTGCCCCTGGGCATTCCTTGTCCTTCCAATGGGCTGGCTCTGGAATTGAAGAGTGAGCACTGTTCATTCAGCCAGAGTTCCATCCATGGGCACAAAATCCTCCACACTGCTGGCCAGAGGAATAGCTTCCCATGATTCCCATCTTCCCTGTCCCCTGCCTTATGCAGCCCTGGCCCAGATTGGAGTAGAGTTTAAATAGGTACAAAAAAACAAGTACAAAGAGTTGTTCTAATACACAAGTCAAACAGCATCTTCTGCATGAAGCCTTTCCACATATTCCCACTTCTGGTGCCCTCCTTCCTTAAGCCCCCACCAAAAAAAAATATATATATATATATATATATATATATGTATGTATGTATGTATATGTATACACACACATATATTTCAACAAATATATGTATGAATATGTTGTATGTATACTATATATAGTATAAATGTGAATCTACTCTGCAGATATTTGTCTTTATTAATGCTGTATATTTATGCTGCACATTAAATTTACATTTACTTTCTAGATATACATATACAACATAAAAACTTAATAAAGTCAAATATCTACTGTGTATGTATATATGTATTATCTATCTATCTATCTATCTATCTATCCATCTATCTATCTATTTATAACTAATTATTTTCTCTCCTGTTAGATTATCAGATCCTTTAGATTAGGGATTGATTCCTTCTTTATACATGTATCCCCAGAGCCTGCCATGATTCCTGGAACACAGTGATAAATGGTTATTGACTCATTCATTCATTCATTCATTCATTCCTCTCCAGTCCCTGCTCCCAGCTCCCCAAACTTCATCCTATGCTTCAGCTTCCTTCTCACCCTGGAAGAGCCCTCCACCCCTGAAGCATTCTCTTCCTATTAGTCAGGTCCTGCTAGAACCTCCATTTTGAGAAAAAAAAATCCAGGGCAGTCATCCTTCACTCCTCTCCAGGCTCCATCTCTGACTCTCCAAACTTATCTACCGTGCTCCTGCCCAGGTACTTTCTCCTCCCTACCCTCTTTTTAGTACAGTGCCTGGGGCATAGTGAAAGCTTCATAAATGCTTGCTGACTGACTGACTGTTGCTCAGACTTTGGCAAGTACCATACCATGACCAAAAGCACCAAGTCCATCCATGCGTGGCCATGACTGAAGCCTGAAGATTTGACTTGAAATCATCTGACCCTTATATGACTTGTTCACCACCCCATATTTAGTGTGATTATGTCAGAAATTTCCATTAGTTTGATGATTCTAGAATTTTGTGACTGCTTACACCTCCCCCACCAAAAATGGGAGTACTGTCTGGAAGAATGCATTGTTTTTGCTTAGGAATGATTGTTGAGCTCAAAACAAAAGGATGGAAGGAAGGAAGGAAGGAAGGAAGGAAGGAAGGAAGGAAGGAAGGAAGGAAGGGAGAGAGGGAGGGAGGGAGGGAAGAAGGAAGAAGAGGGAGGGGAGGGGAAGTGAAATGTTTGTTTATTTTGGGGTGACACATTTTAGGAAAGAGAGAGTCCATAGGAGAACAGCCATAATAGTGAAGGTTCTCAAGTCTATGATACATGAGTGTTGTAAACAACAGATTGTAGGGTTTTATTTTTTTATCTAATCCATATTTTTTTTCATTTTATTGGATTGTTTAATCCCTTCACATTTAAAGTTATAAGAATGGTTAATATTTTTCTCTATGTTTCTAATATTGTTTTTTTCAAGTTTGGAAGTTTTTTTTTCCTCTCCTGCTACTAGGGATATAAAAACAGAAATGAAATGGTCCCTGCTCTCAAGAATCTTATTTTCTGAGAGAGGGAGTAAGCTAGAGATAATATGTGCAGGACAAAGTAAATGAAAAATAACTTCGAGGCAGAAGGAATGGCTGGTATTTTCTGGAAAGACCTTGTATGACAGGTGGCATTTGACCTAAGTCTTGAAGGAAGCTAGAGATTCCAAGAGGTGGAGGAGGCATGGGGAGAGAGGGAATTCCAGATGGGGTGAAGGGGATGGAGCATGGAATGCAGAGTACAGCAAGAAGGCCAGTTAAAGTCCATGAGGGGGCATGATGTGCAGTCAGTCTGAAAAGACAGGTTGGTATTTAACCGATAGCAACTACTTTTTGGCTCTGGCCAATCAGCTAGTCCTGAACCCATCATCCATCCCATGTCTCACCATCTTTTCCACAAGAAGCGCATGAGAGACTTTGTCAAATGTCCTACTAAATCCCAGGTGATCAATAGCTCCAGAATCTCCCTATTCCAGCAGCCCAGGTCAAAAAAGGAAAGAATGTTAGTCTGGCATGGCTGGTTCTTGATGGAGTCTTTGGGCTGGTCCTTTGGGATTCTCTTGTCTCTTCTATCACTAACCATCCCTTTAATAACACAGTCAAGAATTTCACCAGGAATTAAAGTCAAACTCACTGGCTCACAGTTTGCAGGTGGCATTTTTGGGGGGTAGGGAAAGAAGAAATTCAGAGAGAATGACTGAGGAGAGGTTGTGGCAACAGTGCAATTGCCCTCTACGAGCTACAAACTGCCCCTAGAAGGAATCATCCTTCAGAGGAGTTCTGCTTGAAGTCCTGAATGAGGGCTCCTGGAAAGAAGAGTCCCTCCCTGCCTCAGGTGGGAAGAGAAGAGGAAAGGGGCAGCTAGTCCCCAAAGCTGAAGGATATGCAATGGCCAGAGCTTAGTTTTCCCATCCTCAGAATGAAGGAGCCAGGCTAACTTGCCTCTGAAATCCTTTTTGGCTCTCTAATTCTATGTATAACCCCAGACCTGGAAGGACAGATGTCCTGGAGTTTGGTCCCCACTGCTACTGTGACCTATATGGACTGTGCAGTTAGTTAACTCTGTAGCAATCCCATGTCTGGCCTTATCTTAGAGAACCTTGTTTGGAGGGCAGGGCTCATCGAAACTGTCTTTTCATTGAATTGGAGAGTTTCCCTTCAGAAGAATGTCAACCTCCTGGTCACCACCACTAAGGGATCTATACAGTCCTTCCAACCTATCATTGGGAGGCATTAGCCTCAGAGACGTCATCCAGAATAAACTATAACCTTCATTGCTGGACCACAGGCCCAGATTTAGCAGCATTTCTTAGCCTCTAAATGGTCTTCTTTGGCTGACATCTTACTGCTTAACCACAGAGTTTTCTCTACTGTCACCTACCCCAGAAGTCCTTTTTTTTTTTGCATCTTGGACCTTTTTGGCACTCAATTTGATGAAGACTATGGAGCCCTCACAGAAGAATGTTTTTAAATAATTGAAATGCTAGATTTCAGTTGAAGGCTGGTGAAAATAAAGATGTAACCTTATTCTCATCCAAGTTCACATACCCCATGGAATCTATTCATGGCCCCCAGCTATGAACCCCTGACCAAGCCCTGGCCAAAAGCCTGAAGAGCTAAAAACTGAAGTTTTGTTGTTATTTATTTGTGTGTTTGGAGACTGTTGGTTTATTTTTTTTGGATACTGAGCGTCCCCATCTCGCTGGAAATGCAGTGGTCACGCATGGGCTGCTCTCTCCCACGGGAGCTCTGACCCCTCCTTAGGCATCTTGCTGGCCCTCTCCATGCTCAGCTTTAGCTCAGATCCCCATTGGGTGGAGCCCCC
This sequence comes from Petaurus breviceps papuanus, assembly GCF_028583685.1. Taxonomy (NCBI): domain Eukaryota; kingdom Metazoa; phylum Chordata; class Mammalia; order Diprotodontia; family Petauridae; genus Petaurus; species Petaurus breviceps. The sequence continues at coordinate 2,151,351 of NW_027186383.1, forward strand.
AGCCCGAATGATCCATGAACCTACACATACTACACGTGTCCATCACCATGCCCAAATGAAGACCTTTTATTTTCTCCCACAATAACTTCAGTCACATATCAGGTTTAAGTAAATATAAATACTTCTCCTTTTTCTTTTTTCTTTCTTTCTGCTTTGTTTTTTGGAGGGAGGAAGGCTGGGCAATTGGGGTTAAGTGGGGTTAAGGTCACATGGCTAGTGTTAGGTATCTGAGGCCAGATTTGAACTCAGGTCCTCCTGACTCCAGGGCCGGTGCTCTATTTACTGCACCACCTAGCCGCCCCTATCCTTCTCCTTTTTCATGAGAACTTTCTCAGATCTGTCTTTTCCAGCTGAAATATGTTCACCAAGAACATGCATGATACAGTACAGCTCTGCCTGAAGGAATGGTCCTGAGAAAGGAGGACTTTGGCAGCCACAGTCAGGGAAACACAACCTTTATTGAGGTGACAACATTAATACAGGATGGTCAGTCTTGTCCTTCTCACCTGGGTGCAAGAAACAGTGAGAATGAAGGCCCAGGAAACACAGGTTAGTAGCAGAATGGAGGGACATTCTCCCAGAGGGCTTTCCTTCTGGACAATTGTTTTATTTTCCCAGAGCCCAGCCTTCCCCAGGGAACACATCAGACCCAGCCCTCAAGGGCCACGTGGAGTATAGAGGAACGGTTCAGACAGAGGCGATAATTGTTATAATGAATTCCTATGATGTATGATGATGTGTTTAAGCACACATTCCCGAAATCAGGGCCCCCACAATGTTACTTTGACAGGCCACACTCCTCAGGTTTCCTCAGCTCAGAGCCTCAATAGGAGGGAAGGAGCTTGTCCATTGCAGAGAGACAACAAATGTATTTGTAGGCAATAATAAGCCATACACAGAAGGCTTAGCTTCCCAGTATTCCCAGCCCAAGGTGTCCTGAGCCAAACTGGACCCAGGCCAACCAAATCTCCTGCCCCCATTCACTGTCACCTCCAGGAGAAGGGCATACACTTTTCCATTTCTGCATCTCTGACACTTACTGCATACTCATCTGGGAACTTGCAGCATTTTCCCAATAGAACAGAAGCTCCTTGAGGGCAGGTGCTGATGCGTTTTTGTCAGAGTATGCACAGGGCCCAGCACAGTAGTACCTAGTAGGTGCTCAATAAATGCGTGGTCATTGACTTGTGTCTCGGAATCTTTGCCTTCCTTCAGGCCTCAGTTTACTTACCCCTCTCTGTAAAGCCTCCTTGATCCCCTCCTTGCCCCAAAGTCAAATAATCTATTAATAGATAATTTCAATTAAAAATCCCTGCTTTTGAGGTAGTGTTGGCTGCTTTTTTCTTGGGGTTTCAAGAGCTTACTTAGCCCAGTGACTGACACATGGTAAGCATTTAATCGATGCTCATTGAATTGGCTTGGATTGAAGCATCTGAATCAGGCAGCTGCCCTCCATGCTGGGGGCTTAGGTTAAGGTCAAAAAAGACCAGAAAAGGGTAATGGTGGAAACAGGACACCTCAGGGAAGTGCAGAGATGGGGGCCTAGTTATTCCTGCGAAGCAGAACCCAAGCTCAGCTGTTTCCACCTCCTGAAGGAATTCAAACGTCAGGGGCATGCTCTAGATGGTGGCAGCCCTGGGTAAGGGGCTGCATGCCCTACCCCAGTTCTGTGCAGGGTTCAGAGACTTTCCAGTTTGGCCCAAGACAGGGTGCCACTAAAAATTAGCTCCTGGGCCAGGCTGCCATGCACGGTACTGATGCCCTAATCAAGCTGTCAGCACTAGGGTGGGACGCGATCAACTCAGCATGAGCATCAGCACACAGAATGCAGTTTCCCTCTGAAAATGAGGGGTCAGAGATGGCTTCTAGCTCTACCCAGCTCTGGCACCTTCGAGAGCATCCCCTGCAGAGATGAAGGGCCTCCCACTCAGGCCAGATTCCTTAGGCCAAATATTACTGTTCCATAGGATAGAGCCTGTCTAAGAGAAGGGAAATAGCAGCAGAGACCTCCATCACCAACTGAAAAGGCTTTGGGAAGGTCGGATCCCCATCAGAAGACAAGAAAATGAAGGGAACCCACACTGGGGACCCACGTGTATGAGGCGAGATCCACTGGAGAAAAATCTCATCATCTAGGCAGTCTGCACTTGCCACATGAGCCAGTTGGGGCAGCAAGTCTCACACAGCTGATCAATGGCTGGACTTGGAAACCGGAGCCCTACATCCAACCTTCCTTTGACCCTGACTAGCTATGTGATCCTGGGCAAGCCTCAGTTTCCTGATCTATAAAAGGGGGGTAATAATAGCACCCATCTCCTAGGGCCGTTGTGAGGTTCAATAATAGCAATAAGGGTAATCATGAAGAGGTGGGATGGGGTAGTAGAGACCTGGCCTCAGAGTCAGGAAGACCTTGGGTAAGTCACTCACTCTTTCAGTCTCCCATCTGAAAGTGGCAGGTCCCCTAAGGACCTCCCTGCTCTAAGGCCTGGGAGCTCTACCCACAGAGGCTCTACTGTCTGGCTTCCACCAAGGCACAGCTGGGACCCTGCATTCCTCCAAAGCACAAGTTATTTCTGAGACTAGGATCTTCTCACAGAAACGGTCGCAGTGGCCGCCACCACCAGCGGAAGCAGAGATGGCAGCCACTGGCCGCTTCCAGTGGACAAAGAGTTCTCATGATAAGTAGTTGCCCCATTTTACAGATGAGAACAAAAGGTAACATGGTTTTCCCAAGGCCCCACAGCTTGCACTTGGTAGAACATGGGTTCAGGCTCAGAGACTGCTAGAGTCTTGGCTAGAGTGCAGCAGACCCGTAGGTGTCTGGGCTCCCTTCCTATTTGGAATCTCTGTCTTCTGATTCCTTGACATTTCATCCAATCAGGTTTCATTCCTCCCTCTCCCACCATCACCCTTTTATTTTGTCCGCTTACAATCCGTAAGGAGTAAGGCACCTTTAAAAGTTGCCATTTCACTCAATCGCAGAAGGCGACAGAATCTGGCATCAACAATTTTAGAGCTGGAAAATTACTGGGGTATGAGCAGGTTTATAAAAGGCCCCAGTCTTGAAAAGTCAAAATTTAATTAAATTTCCCAAACGCCCAACCTGGTAACGAGGTAGAAATCACCCCCGAGTGAGCGGCGGGTGTTGGGCTGCTGGCCACCCAAAGCCTGGAACCTTCTATAAAGTTAAAATAGCCTGAACGCAGGGACCCCACCATTTATGCTTGTGGGCCCAGGGATTGAAAATTGGCAGGTTTTAATGAAAGATTGTTGAAAGAATATCAATGAATGAATTTGGGGGGAAGAGAAATAAATTGAATTTGATGTCAAGAACAGAGAGCCAGCCTTCTGTCCCCATCCTCCCTCTGACTACTGAGTGAATGACCCCACACAAGTCACCTCATCTCTCAATGCCCCAGGCTACTCTCTCAGATCATAAGGTTTAGATGAGTGGCTAATCAGTATCAGGGGAGGGAGTATCCACACATTTGCAGACCAAAATCAATAGAAGGATAGAGTCAGGAACCAGACCTCTGGCTCCAATGGTCTAGGGATTCCTGGATGAGGAAACTCCCTCTCTCAATGCAGGCTGGTTATTTTTCTACAACTTCTAGTTGGAGGCATACTAAGAACACAGACCAGTTAGAGGACTTGCCCAGGGTCATCCAGTCCTGTATATGTCAGATATAGGCCCTGAACCTAGGAATTCTTGACTTTGGAGCTGGCTACCTAACCACTACACAATTATGCAATAAAAAGAAGCTGACTGTGCCCCCTTTCATCAATCAGTCACAGTGAAACCCCGAATTTGCAAAGCACCTCCATCATTGCCCAGTACCTTTCTAGTGCCCAACATAAGCAATGTGCTCAGGAAGGTCTCCAGCTCCCCCTCGAGGTGATGGGTGAGTGGCCCAGCTGAGCTGACGCTGGCACTGTGGGCTCTGTCTCTCCTGGGTCTCCTCTGATACATGGCCAATTCACTCAGGCTCCTCCCAGGCCTCTACAACCTCTCTCCCTCCACATGGCATCATTCATAGTCATGACAAACAAGAGGATATGTTTGTAACAGCATATTTTAATGGGTTCCAGCTTACTTGCACAACCTGGGATGGGAGAGCACAGAGCCTTACTTGCTTCACGGTTCATTCTTGGGGAAGTCAGACATCTCTGGAAAACCTTCGATGTCTATGGAAAGAAGCAGGGCTTGAGATGCAGAACAAGGGGGTAGGCTAGGAGGAGGGCTCCTCACAACACTTTGATCCATAACCCAGAAATTAAACTTGGGAACCTGGTAATGAGCTAGCCACAACCCCGGACCACCTCCAAATTTGCTCTCTGTAGCTTGCTTTTAAATGAGTTCAGCTGGATTGGATCTTTCTCTTCTTCCTGAGTCCTTGCTGAAAATTCAATCATTCATTGCGAAAATATTTGTTAATCACCTACTGTGTGCTAGGCATGGTGCTAGGCAATGGAGAAACTGAAACCAAAAGGCGGGGCTCCCGTCTTTGAGGAGCTTATGCTCCACGAGGGAGAACCAGAAACAATGGAATAAGGATGCAGGTGAGTAAGAAACAATGTGGACAAGCAAACACAAAATAACTTCAGGGGAGAACTTGGCGAGGCTTCCCAGAGAGGCAGCCCCCAAGCTGGGAGAGGAGAACGGGGTCTAAGGGAAAGAATGTTGAGCTTTAAACCCGTGCTCTGCAACTGCCAACGGCAAGTCCCCCCGACTCCTGCTGGTTCCTGCATCTCCTGAATGACTGTGTAGAGGTGTAGAGGGAAAGGCTCTGGATCTGCGGACAGAGGCTCTAGGCTCAAATCCCACCTTGTGGTACCTTGGGCAAGTCATTTCTTCTTTCTTAAACTCAATTTCTTCATTTGGAAAATTTAGATTGGGGGAGGTGATGTTGACAACCATTAATGTCCTTTCTGCTTCTATCTTTCCATACCTCATGATGATGGACCAAGAGCATTTTATTGAATAATGGTGCCAGTGCCAGAGTCGGATTTCAAAGCTGAATAGCACAGTGGAATGTAAGCTCCTTGAGGGAAGGGATGGTTTTGTTTAAAGTCTTATACCCCTGTTGTCACAGCAATACTGCATTTCTAATTCATTCACAAGAATTTATTAAGTGGCAAGTGTGCCAATCACTGTGCCATGTGCTGGGGGATACGATGACAAAAATAAAATGGTCCAGTCCCCACCCCCCCCCAAGCATCCTCTACCCCTCTGAAGATGAGCTCCTTGTACATGTATCAGAGGCACTTAAAAACTGTTAACCGAATTGTCCTAATCCCAAGGTAGGACAAAGGTCTCAGGGTGGAGAGGACCTCTGAGGTCAGAAGAGGATACCGTGATATAGGGAGGTCATGTGACTTTTGGCCAACAATCTCGGATTTCATTCCAATTATACATATAAGCGGCTTTAGTTTTCCACCTGAACTGACCAATTAAATTAAACAACTGGTTTGACTAAGTTTTTTTTTTCTCGTCTCACCGGAGCAATTGAATAAATCACCATTTGTTTTAGTGCTGAGCAGTCCCAACCTCAGGTGCCCAAAGAAATCAGGATACAAAAACTGGTGGGAATGATTGGCATGGCAGAAACTGGGCATAGACCAATATTATACACCATATACCAAAATAAAATCAAGAGGGGTTCATGATGTAGATATAAAGGCTGACATTATAAGCAATCTGGGAGAGCAAAGAATAGTTTACCTGCCAGATTTATAGAGAATTGAAGAATTTATAACTAAACAAGAGATAGAGAGCATTACAAAGTTAAAAATAGATCATTTTGATTACATTAAATGAAAAGGCTTTTGTACAAACGAAGCCAATGCAACCAAGATCAGAAGGGAAGCAGAAAACTGGGAAAGAATTTTTACAACCAGTGTCTCTGATAAAGGCCTCATTTCTAAAACATACAGAGAACTGAGTCAAATTTATAAGAATACAAGTCATTCCCCAATTGATAAATGGTCAAAGGATATGAACATGCAGTTTTCAGAGGAAGAAATTAAAGATATCTACAATCATATAAAAATGCTCCAAATAACTATTGATTAGATGCAAATTAAATGCAAATCAAAACAATTCTTAGGTGCCACATCTCACCAGTCAGATTGGCTAACATGACAAAACAGGAAAATTATAAATGCTAGAGAGGATGTGGGAAAATTGGAACACTGATTCATTGTTGGTGGAGTTGTGAACTGATCCAACCATTCTGGAGAGCAATTTGGAACTGCCCAAAGGACTATAAAAATGTGCATACCCTTTGACCCAGCAATACCACTTCTAGATCTGTATCCCAAAGAGATCATACAAGTGAGAGGAGGAGCTATATGTACAAAAATCTTTATAGCAGCTCTTTTTGTGGTGGCAGAGAATTTGAAATGAAGGGTATGTCCATTAATTGGTGAATAGCTAAACAAAGCAAACAGACTTCATAATTACCTGGAGATACTTATATAAACTGATGCTGAGTGAGGAGAGCAGAACTGGGAGAACATTGTATGCAATTACAGACATATCATATCTGACTTTGATAGACTGGACTCCTCTCAGCAATGCAAGGTTATAAGAACTCCAAAGGACTCATGATGTAAAGAGATATTCACATTCAGAGAAAGAACTACAGAGTCTGAATGCACACTGAAGCAAACTACTTGCTCTCTCTCTTTCTCCCTCCCTCTCTCTCTCTCTCTCCCCCTCCCTCCCTCCGTCCCTCTCTCCCCCTCCCTCCCTCCTTCTTTCTCTCTCTCTTTCCCTCCCTCCCTCCCTCTCTCTCTCTTTTTCCCTCCCTCTCTCTCTCTCTCTCTGTGTTTTGTTTCTTCTTTCTCACTGTTCATTCCATTGGTTATGATTCTTCTATACAACCTGACTACTGTTCAACATGAAGGTATTTGTAGATCCGACATTTGGTTGCATGCTGCCTTGGGAGGGGGAAAGGAAGGGGGAGAAAATTTGGAACTCAAAAACTTGTGGAACTGAATGTTGTAAACTAAAACTAAATACATTTAAAAGAAAAAAAGAAAGCAGGATACCCTAAATTCCGTGGACCGCAATGGAGGCCAGAGAATCACAGGATCTCCAAGCTAGACTGAGGTTAACCAGCCAGCCATCCCTGTATGAGAATATGCTCATTAATAAAGTCAAAAGAATAGGATGCTTGAGTTTGGGATTCACAGTGAGAAAGGCTTGCATTCAAATCCTCACACTTGTTCCTGGTGAGACCTTAAGCAGGTCATTTATGTTCTCTGAACTTCAATTTCCTCATACATAAAACATAAGTGCCCCCTTTACTATCTATATACTTCAGTGGGCTGCTAGTGGGCTAATGTATATAAAGTGATTTGTACCTGAAAGTACCATGTTATTATCATGACACTGTGTGACTCTGGGCAACTCTCTTCTCCCTTCTCAGTCTCAGTTTCCCCCCTGGCCCTAGTAGAAGACCTCAGAGGTCCCTGCCAGCTCTAAGTCATGCGGATCCTGTGAGCTTGTGTCTCAGGACTCTAGATACTTGGGGCACCAAAATATCAGAGCAAAAAACCAATGTAATCAATTCTCTAATTATGTGTCTAGCACCAAACATCTGGGCATTTGGAAGCATCCACACAACTGAATGAAATGACCAAGTATGTGTTTGATGCTTTTGCAACAGAGCATTAGAACTTTTATCTCTCCCATCCCCAGTCCCCAGCAGAAGGTATAGTCCTTGAGAACAAGGATTCTCAACTTTGCCTTTTCGTGCCCAACCCTGACACAGAGTAGGTTTATCCCCCAACTGATTGTCCTGTATGTGATGGCAGTGAATGCTGTTGGTATAACACTTTATCCTCCCATAGACTGGTGCACACTGGACAATCCCTATATAATGCAGATTCCTAGAGGGAAGCCATTGTTTCATTTTGGTGACTCTATAACCCCAATACTTAGCACAAAGCCTTGTATGCACAGGTGCTTAATATTGAAATATTGGTTCATTTGTTTAGTTATGACCTCTGAATCTGATCCATCTTCTTTTGAAAATTGCTTCATCTAGGGGATGGAAAGCGGAGAAACTGGGAGACACTTCAGGCTCTCACACTTGGACTGACATTTCAGTGTTTGGGATTACTCCATGTGTGGATTCAGGGGGGACCGAAGTCAAGGTTTAACCTGACACAATTGGGAAAGGATCTTTGAAAGGACATGAGAAGTGACCAAAGAAATTTAGTTAGTCTGACTCACTAAGGGAGGAAGAGAAGGAATGCAGAAGGAAAAAGTGTCCGAGTGAGAAGGCGCTGGAGATGCTGCTTAATCCAACCCCCATCTGAAAAGGAAAGCCATTTAAAACATCACCCAACATGGCCAGGTGTGAAGAATTCCAGTGAGAGGAAACTCTCTCCCTTCCACATCGCAACAGCTGCATTCTTACAAAGTTTCCCATAAATTTGCCTCCTTACTTACCACCCATCATGCCTGGTTTGGACAAAGAGAACAGGTTCATTGTCTCTTCCGTGAGGTAATTGTTCAAATACTTGAAGACCATTTCCATGCCCTTCCTAAGGCTTCTCTTTTCCAGGCTGAACATCAACAATTCCTTAAAATCGTCATCAAATGGCATGGAATTTAATGCCCTTTCTATCTTGGTTGCTCTCCTTTGAGTACCCCCCACATTGTCCATAATGTTCCTGAAATATTTCCCCAAGAATTGAGCCAAATATTCTGTATGGATCTGAGAAGAGCTGAGTTTAAGGAAAATCTCATCTTCCTTCTTCTAGACCTTTGTCTCCTTTAATCTGTCCCATGGCATGCTTGGCTGCCATTATAAAACAATTCTATTGTGTGTATAGATGACTATGTGGGCAGACAAATACACAACTGGTAGACAATGTGACAGTAGGGATTCCTTTCAGGTATGGGCTGGATAAGCCATGAGACAACCACCGAGGCTCTCATCAACTCCCAAATTCTGTGATTTTGTGATATAGCACACATCTGAATACCAAGTGTCCGCTAATCTCTCAGTGGAGGACAATGGACACCGATAGCCCCGTTTGTGCCTGCTCCTCCCTCCCAAGATGCCCTCTGCTCTACTTGGCCTGCATCTCACGCACCTGGAGCTTTTCCCGCGTGAGCACCTTGAGGCCAAAGACAGCGTTTTTACCTTTCTTTGTATTCCCAACACTTAACGCAGCGTCTGGCGCATAGCAGGTATTTAATAAATGAGTGTTGACTAACATTTACCTTTGGTTAAATGTATTTTCCCAAAATTAATTCTTTGCATCCATCAGATATTGAAGTAAATATTTCACTTTAGAAATATAAATATTAATACGGAAGCATATACACCATGAGGTTGCTAATGGCACTATCCTTACGGAGACATTAGCTGACCGCCAGAACCAGACCTACACGCTAGATACACATTCCATTCCCAATTTTGATTATATGCAGGTGGTTGTAGCATCTCAGCTATGAACATTTCAAACAGGGATATCAAGGGAAAAAAAAAACATTGCAATAGCCCCACCATTGAAAACAAGCCAGAGAGAGCCTTCACAAAACACACAAAAGTACCGGAGCTGGTTAACATTGGTAATAACCAAGGCGGTCTTTTTACCAGCAGCTACTTGGGACATTTCTTAATAGTTCAGGATGTGAGATGGACAGTAATGAATACACACCAATTTGGTTCTTTAGATCACCTGCTTTCCTTCTCGAGAAGCATTCCCATAATCACGCTCTGCATCTTAACTCTGCTCATAAAGTAAAAACTGTTTGATGGCATCAGGGAGAGGGAGAGAGGGTATAAGGTACAGCCGACACTTGCCGAGAGCCCTCCTCACAGACACCCGGCAGAGGCACAGCAAAGTCCTCGGGGCACCTAGAGAGGAACAAAAGGAAAGAGAAAAAGGTCACTCAATGGTACCATCTCCCATGAGATGGAATCCAGGCATTGAGCAGCCCTGACCTCCCAGCTCTCAGAGCCACAGTCCTGCCCTGGAGAACTTCCTGGGAAGAATCAAGGTGATAGGTACTGTCTTCCCATTAGAATGTGAGCCCCTTGGTGGCAGGGGCTGTTTTTGCCTTTTATTTGTATCTTATGTACTTATTACAGTGCCTGGCACACAGTAAGCACTTAAATGCTGTGGATGGACTGAGGCACCAGGCTGGTCAAAGTAAAAGAAAAACTAGTTGGAATCCTTTCTTTGCTACTGTAGGTTTAAATGGAGCAACACCCTTATCCCACATCCCCAAGCTTTGGCATGTCCTAGCTGTGATTACCTTCTCCCTTAGATGGGGTTTCCTCTTTCACTGTGCTCCTAACCCTAATTCTAGTTATCAGCATCCCTGAACACAGACTTCAACCTGAGCCTCAAGAGAAGGCAGTGACTGTTCCAGAGTTGTACAATCAGGAAATGGCAGAGGCAGTCCTGGAGCCCAAGCCTTACTGCTACTGTTTAGACTTTTTTTTTAAGCAATCAGGGTTAAGTAACTTGCTCAAGGTTACACGGCCAGGTGTTTCTGGGTGGGTGTTAAGTGTTGGAGCCCGGATTTGATCCCCAGGTCATCCTGACACTGGTGCTGGTGCTCTTACTCACTGTGCTACCTGGCTGCCCCCTGTTTAGACATTTTCAGTCATATCCAACTCTTTGCAACTCCATGTGGAGTTTTTGTGGCAAAGATACTGGAGTCGTTTGTCATGTCCTTCTTCAGCTCATTTTGCAGATGAGGAAACTGAGGCCAACAGGGTTAGGTGACTTGCCCAAGGTCACACAGCTAGCAAGTATCTGAAGTGAGATTTGAACTCAGGAAGAGGAGTCTTTCTGACTCCCAGTGCTCTATCCACTATGGCGCCACCTAGCCTCCCGACATGTTAAATGTTCCAGCCACTGTACCAAGCTGTTTCTCAAAATTAACAGGTATATATACACACAGGTTTGATTTTAACGATGATTTTAGTTATTATTAATAATACTGATGAGTGATGATTATTTTATTACCATTAATATTTCTTTTTAATGCAGTTCAGATAGAATGGCCTGAGGACAATTCTTTAACCTGTTAATATTCTTTTTATATTCACTGTTCTGTGGACTATGGCTGAGGGGAGAAAATTACTTTTAATAATGCAACAAGAATATGAGGTCAGAGGCTCCTGAAAGTGTCTTTGGGACAAGTGCAGGAGACAAGGCACCAGGGAGGACCCATAGGGCTCTAGTTCTACTACATCTCTATTATTCTGAAAATTTTTCATTCTGTGTGAGTAGGAAATGGAGTCTTAAAAACTTTGGAAAGACTGAAGAATCTGAACAATGAATGCCATGACCAACCACAATTCCAGATTACCCACCTCCCAAGAGAGCACTGAAGGGAGGGCTGAAGCATATGTGGAGCTTTTCTTCCCCTTTCCTCCCTCCTTTTTTTTCTCTTTTCTTTCTTTCTTTCCTTCTTCCTTTTTCTTCCTTCTTTCCTTTCTCCCTTTTTCTTTCTCTTTCTTCCTTTCCTTCTTTCTTTTGTTCTTTCATTCTTTCTTTCTCTCACTCTCTTTTTTAACCAACAGCTATGAAACATTTCTTAACAATGTCTATCTCCCTCCCTCCCTTCCTCTCCCTCTCTCTCTTCCAGACAAGGGTAATGCAGGAATTTATTCAGCATGACTATATGTTTCTGTAATAGACTTTGTTTTTCTTGCTTCTCAGTGGGTGGGTCAGAGGAAGGGAAGAGGGTGGGAGAGAATTTCGAATGGAAAATAAAATAAAATGGAATTTTAAGGGGAAAAAGGGAAATGAGGAGTCTTCAGTGTAATGACATCTATCCAAAAGGCTGCTCCTAGTTTCTCTGGCCCACAGTCCTGTCTGAGCAGCTGTGAGCAGCGGTTCTAATGGTTAGGATGCTAGTTCCAGTCAGCTTATTTATTTGCTGAATTCTTAAGGCTATTTGGGGTTTTTCTCTGCAGTGCGGAGGTCTGTTGTCTGTTAGTCTACAAAGGACGGCGAGCTTCTGGTGTCTTTCTTGCGCTTTGACTATGTTTTTCTGGGTATCCAAGAGATGAGGAGTTTTTGTGACCTGCTACCTTGTGACCTGCTAGTCTACCTTGCATCATTTCAGCAACTCTGTGGCACAATCTGCAGTGACTGATGAGTCTGGCCCACACAGAGAGAACTCCTCTGCGAATTCTGGTGGCGATGACATAATCATGAGTCAGCACGCTTAGTCCCTTTATTTCCACAAACAAATATTCGTGACTCAATCAACCCATTGACAAGCATTTATGAAGCACCTACTGTGTGCCAGGCACTGGGAAGAGAGCCATTTCTCTGTGAATCTATTATTGGATAAGATTGTTGTCATTGTTACAGGACTAATGTTAGATGAGTTGTGGTAGCAGATAGAGAACTGGGGCCGTAGTCATGGAGACCTGAGTTCAAATCCAGCCTCAGACACTAACTGTGTGACCATGGGCAAGTCACTTCACTGTGTTGCCTCAGTTCCTCATCTGTAAAATGAAGATGACAACAGCAAATATCTCTCAGGGGCTGTTATTAGGATAATATAAGCTAATTCATGTAAAGCACTAACTATGCTAAATATATTCATGATTATCAAAGTCTCCCATCACAGAATAGAAGAAAACCTACATCAAAGAGATGCCCATTCTGGGAGGCCTGGCCGAGCCAGGAAGGCTTCAAGGAAAGGCCCGATGACACGGATCCCATGGTCTGCGTCCAAGGTCCAGACTCACCAAGTTCAGAGAGGAGGTGCACGCGGATGGACTCAACAACATAAACCTTGGAAGACGAATGACAAGGCTAGGAGGGAGAAGTGGGGTTACGGGGGCTGCAATCTGTGTCAAAGGAGGGAAAACCAATGCTGGTGAGGCCACAGAACTTTGCACTCAATCAGGAACAAAGTAAATCACCAGTGGTCATAGGAGAGCTTCGAGTCTCGGTCCAGATGAGAAGCGAGGCCTCCTGCTACAGTCTCAGCTCTCTGTGCCTCAGTTTCCCCTTCCTTACTCTATGACCTGCTGGATCCACTTCACTTACAGACATCAGTCACTCATAGACAAAGTCCAACATCAACGATCCCCCTCCAGCCATTTCCAAGGAGACAGATTCCATTTTTACAGTGGGACCTATGTTCTACAGTCTAGAAGGAAAGCAAGAGAGGATTTTTCTTATTCTAAAAGAGCCAAATGAATTCTAATGACTGGAAGGGGGAGGGGGAATCAAGGTGGGAAGCTAGAGGAGCTGACCAGACTTGTAGAATATTTGTCACAAAACGCACTTGCTGCCTTGTAAATGAACATAATCATCTCGAGCTCACCCCAAACCCGAGGATTTCCAAGTGAAGGGCCAGTCATTAAGTAGTGATTAATGACTGCATTTGGGTGAATGATCACAGCCCTATTAGCCAAGGCAAAGGAGACTCCCTGGGGAGTAACTGAGCCAAGGCCTCTCGAGTCAGCCCAGCAGCCTTACTCACCTGAAGAACAGCCTCGTCCTAACTACTGCAAAGGCCAACAAGCCCAATCCAGGCCAATTCTGCCACATCTCTAGACAAAGGAGCTGCAGTGAAGCAAAGTTTCCCTGCAGAGCTGCTCAGACTGGGCAAGGGGTTGGAGGGAAGGAGAGCATTTGGAATTAAACAATTTAAAATAATTTATAAATAATTTAGGAAAACACACGTTTTGGTGAAGGAGATCACTTCCACAGAACAGTTTAGATTTGGGGGACAAAGAAAAGCAATGGAATGAGTGAGCTCTCCAGAAAGTGGGGAGACTGTGGCAGGCCTCACCCTGGCTCCCCAGGCCTTAGGCCCCATGGAGACTCAGCAGGGGAGGCCTGCGTCCCCAGACTGAACCTCCTTCAGCTTCCAATGCTGCTTTGCTTGTGTTGTGTTAGAGAGAAAATCTTCTTTGCTGCAGCCATGTTCACCTTTATAATGACAGTCCTGGCATTTGAGGGTCTCTACAGATCATTCATTAAGAAAACATTTTCTTACTTATTAATAAACATTTTTTATTATTATCACTACTACTTGGACAAGACATGGCCCCGCCATAATGGACCAAGACGGCTCAGCAAAGAGTCTTGGATGTGGGAACAGGGGGCCTGATGTGAGGCCTCCTCTGGGCTTACTACCTTCTAACCCTGAGCAAGTCACCAGACTGCCCCAAAGCTGTTTCCTCATTGATGAAATGAGGGGCCTGAATCAGAAGAGCACTCTGGACCCGTCCAGCGGCAAAGCCCAGCATCTGAATGACCATCACATGGAAAACCACAGGCATCTACAAACTGGAGGATTCCACCCTAGTAAGGCCCGGGTGGGAAGGCTCCCATCAGCTAATGAATCAAGGGAGGCCGCAAAGAGAAGATGAAGTTGGAGCTGGGCTTGACAAGGTGAGTAGGAAGGGAGCAGGTAAGAAGGTGGAAGATGAGTAAGAGAGGGTGTGATTGCTAAAGCTGGGTCCTTAAGGGGGGTGGAGAGAACGGCCTGGGGCAGGGAGAGAGAGAATCACCAGAGAAGGAGCAGGGCTCACAAGTCTTCTCCTGGGACCAGAGGAAAGCAGGGAGAGGAGCAGGAGATGCTGCTCTGACTTTGAAGGAAGGAGGAGAGTCAGAGAGCCCATGTTGGCCTTAGTCTTCTCAGTGACCAGCCCTGGGATTTGGGTGACTTGGAGCTCAAGAGTAAGGAGGACAGGGCATAGAAGAGAAGAGGTGCTGGGGAAATGGGGGCAGTGAAGGCAGACTAACACAACGGCAGCCAAGTCAGAGAAGTCACGTGAGGGCTTTGTTTTCTTTTTAATGCCCCCACAACCTAGAGAGAGAGCAAAGGAATGAGTTAGTGGGTGTTATGGGAAGGTGCTGTGTCCCTCACAGGCCACGAAGGGTGTTAGGACGGCAGGCCTAGCTAGAGACAAAAAAGCTGGTTGGCTATGTGGCCAAGAAGAGCAATGAAAGCAAGAGAAACCAGAGGTTCTGGTGAGGATGGAGGAGGGATTGGGTGTGAGGGACACAGCTGGGGTCAGCAAGGAATTCCAAAGGCCCAGATGCTAGAAGGGCTCAGTTCTAAAGAGGGCGGCATCTGACCTGTGGATATGGTCTGAGCAGCTGAAGACTGGAGCAGAAAGGAGTCTTTGGAGTGCAAGGCATGACGTCCATCCTCCGCCTGAGAGTTTTTGCACAAACTGCCCCCCTGCCCACCCTGGCTTGTAAAGTTCCCTCTTCACTTTATTCCATGGAATCCTTGGCATCCTTCAAAGCACAGCTTAGGACCACAGCATAGCGACAGCCATTCTGGCTGCCCCCAGAGACTAATGCACGAATGAGCACTAAAGCTTTCTTGGACAACGTTGTATGTACTTTGTCTTTATTTATTGGGACAAACATATCTATCCTTCCAAAGAATATCAAGTCCTCAAGGACAGAGCCTGGATCCCGTTTGTTAGCAGGAGTGAAAACTCTGACGGCCGAGGAGCAGAGGCCACAGAATGGGGGTGTTTGGGTCTGGGAAGTCACAAAGATGGTGAATGGAACCATAGGGCAACTGAGCCATCTTTTCCAGTACAGTGGTGTTCATTCAATTATTGTTTAAAGAGGCCAAGTGTGAAAGGGATGGGGCTATGGCCTGTCATGAAGATAGGTATGGGTACTGGGCCACTCTGTATGATGCACTCTGACCAATGAGAAGTCCAGGGCTGCAGGGTGGGCAGGGGGATGCTCTGTGTGCCTCCTTTTCTAGTCTCATTTCTCCTCATCATGTACTCTATATTCCAGCCAAATCGGGAGACTTCCCATTTCCCATTCTCCTCCCACTTTCCTCCTTCTCCGTTGCTTTATTCCTGCTACCCACTACTTGAAACGGACTTTGCCCGTGCCCCTATGTCTGCTAGCCTCTTGCCTTTCCTCCCCTAGTGTCTTCCTTCTCAAATTTGTCCTTGTGTTTTATCTGAAATGTCCCCTTGCATGGATCTGTGCTCAGGGCATCAGTAGTCACTTGTTGGATTGAATTGATTTATCTTACTTACTTAGCTCTCTATCACAGGCATATGTGAACATCCCTCCCCGTCCTCCATTCCCCACCCAGTAGATGGTAACCCCTTGAGGACAGGGTCTGTGTAGTCCGTATCTTTTTCTATCCCAGCAGCTGGCACAGTGTGCACACAGCAGGTACTCAATAAATGAAAGGGCATAAAGGTCTCAAGCTCATTGCACTTACTCCTGGCTTCTTTGAAAACCTGCAGAGATTCTGGGTTCACTTTCACTCTTCCTCTTGGCTCGGCGTTCAAGGTTTCCCACTTCACCAGATTCAGGTTGGCACCAAAGTCGACCAGCAGGCTGACAAACGCAGCCTCGCAGCCGTGGCGCAGAACGGCATCCATGACGCAGACGGGGGAGCCCCTGCAGAAGCCCTGGATGTCGACGGGGCCGTGGCAGTTGAAATCAGGGTTGGCTCCAGCTTGAAGCAGCAGCCTGAAGCACTGGAGGTTGTGGTAGGCCGCACTGATGTACAACGGGCAGACCACCAGAGAAGTGAGGCGTCGGGAAGAAGAGGGAGGCGCCCCAGGAACCAGGTAATGGTTGACATCCACATCTGCCCCATACCTGCACAAGAGCAGAAGCAAGGTCAGACATCCTCCCAGACATCCCTAATGGAGACACGTCATCTGCCAAGGACACAGACCAAGCAACAAGGCCATCTTCACATCAACCCTCATACACATCCATCGATCAATCCCACCATCAGCAAGCCTGCCGTGTTGGTCAAGGACTCTGGTCTCAGCCAGCTTTGGATATAGTCATACTAAATGAATGAATCTATGATCATTCTACTGGAGAAGGGAAGGCAGTTGGTGATGACACATGATGGCTATTAGCCATGGCGAAGAATGTAAATCAAAGTTTTGACAAAGAGAAGCCTAGCAATGTTGACGGTTGAGGCTCCTGCCTGGGCCCTCTTCTCTTCTCCTGCTCCCATGGATTTAATGACCATCTCTGTGCAGAGGATTCTCACATGCATTTGTCCAGTCCTAGCTTCTCTCCTGACCTCCAGTCTCACATCTCCACTTGCCTCCTGGCCATGCCACCCTCACTAGCTTTCCTTTCTTCACTAGCTCCCCTCTTCTTCACTTTCTTTGTATTATCAGGAGCCCCAGTCCCTGAAACCACAGTCCACATGCCATCTGTAATGTTAATGGGATGTAGGATCTGCCCCCCCCCTCCATTAATAGGCCTCATGTGGAGCCCATTCAGGGAAGCTTGCTTAGGGGAGGCTCTCAACACATTTTGCTCATTTCTAATTAGGCCCTGAGTCAGGAGGGTTGGGGTGCCTTCTGGCTCTGAGAAGTGTAGATATACTCTGAGTTGGTATTTTGCTTTGGGGGCTGCTCATGAGAAGGACCCTGGGTGAGATTCTGAGTGACTGCATGTTCAGAGCTCCCCGACTGCTCAGAGGTAAAGGCTGTCTCCATCCAGGGATGTGTGTAAAGTGTTTAGTTGATTTAGGCAGAGCCCTGGCTGTTGGCCTCTATTTCTCTGCTTGTATTTTCTCTGAAGTCCGGGGGGCTGACCTTTCCCCTGAACCAGTGAATGTAATTAAAAAAAGATTGTTGACCCCTCAAACAGCTCTTTCCTAGTAAAGCAGATCTAAGAACCTGTGTGAGCACCCATCCTGGGGATGCCCGTGTGGTCGGCCACTATACCATCCTCACTTGAATCCTCACTCTCACAGCACCAAGGCTTATGGACTTTCCCTTCGTAAGATTTCTCCTGCAGCCTCTCCTCCCTCCTCTGATACTGCTCCAACCTCTGTGAGGGCCCTCATCACCTCCCACCTGATCTAGTTCAGGAGCCTCTGGGGGCTTCCCTACTTAAGTCCCTCCCCAGTCCAGTGCCTCCCTCTCACATCTGCCAGATGGGATCTTTCTAAAAGGTTTGACTATGTCACTACTACTCATTCAGTCACCTTTAAGGGCACCTCACCTGGGAAAGGCTTTTTGCATACTTTGTTGTTTCAGTTTTGTTGGTCATTTCAGTCGTGTCTGACTCTCTACAGTCCCATTGGGGATTTTCTTGGCAGAGATACTGGAGGGGTTTGCCATCTCCTTCTCCAGCCCATTTTACAGATGAGAAAATTGAGGCAAAGAGGATTAAATGACTTACTCAGGGTCACACAGCTAGTAAGAGTCTGAGACTGGATTTGAACTCATGAACTGTGGCAATAGTACCCAGCATTACATAGTATTTAATGTTCACAAAATTATTTGCATATATTATCTCACTGGTACCTCATAACGGCCCTGTGAGGTAGGAGCTATTATTATTCTAATTTCACAGGTGAGGAAACTGGAGCCGAGAAAACCTAGGTGACTTACCCAGGGTCTCATAGCTAGTTCAGTGTCTGAGACTGAATTTGAATCAGATCTTTTTAAGTTCAAGCCCACAGCTCTATCCTCTACACCCAGCCACCTGCCTATTTTTTCTTAGCCTGGAACACAGTTCCTGGCACATGGTAACCAGTGCTTAGTAAATGCTTGTTGACTGACTAGCTGATTTGTAATATTTGGGGTCAGTTCCATGGAAAGCACTGTCTCTGGATGATTCATCAAAGGAACTGGGAACATTGAGGCAGGAGAAGGGAAGACTTGGGCCAACATGATGACTGTTGCCCAGTACAGAGGGGCTATCATACACAAGCCAGAGAAGAGCTGAACACAGTTGGGAGGATTTTCAGAGAGGCCAGTTCAGCGAGATGGGAGGAAAACTTACTGTCAGAAAGCACACAAGATGTCTGAGGACATAGGAAGGTCCACGCTGCTCAATGGGGGTCAGAAGGAGAATGTCAGTACTGCCATCTGGGCTCCCTCCATCTCTGACTCCCCTCCTCTCTGAGGCTGATGCTGCAGCTCCCCTGGGGTGCACATGCCCAAACAAGGGTGACTGTTGCCATTTGGTAGATACAGACTTGCCCACAGCTAGAGAAGGACCAGAGCCAGAGCTGTGAGTATGATCTCAAGGCTCAGGCACACTTGTCCCACTGGGTCACTGAAGCATACATGTGCAAAATGCATAGATTATGTGTCCTTACTCTCCATCCCAAACTGGACAGCTGGTGGCAGCCAGCAGAGGAAAGCAAGGTGCTGTGTGTCCCTGGCTC
Organism: Petaurus breviceps papuanus; assembly: GCF_028583685.1. Classification (NCBI taxonomy): domain Eukaryota; kingdom Metazoa; phylum Chordata; class Mammalia; order Diprotodontia; family Petauridae; genus Petaurus; species Petaurus breviceps. The sequence goes on from NW_027186383.1 coordinate 2,170,510, forward strand.
CGCCACTCTGTGCTCTCAGAGGGCAGAAGCCAAATGGTCTTCAAGCACTAAGCAAATACATCAATGATGGCAAAGACAAAGGCTAGCCAAAACAAGCAAAGCCAAAGCTGTTACTTTTATCTTTAACCTTGTTCTCTGGATTCCCTTTGTAAAAGCAAATGGCGGCATGAAGGCGAGCAAGGCTGATGGCACCAGCCACGCATGTGTGTGTGCATGGATGTGCACATATGTGCATGTGTATGTGCTTCCAGGGAACACTCAGCGGGAGGGCTTCGGAGGCCCAGTGCACAGGAAAGGAGATTGTTGCTTCTCTTCCATTTTGCGAGGCATGGGGGATGGGAGTGGTGAAGCCAACAGTTCCCGAATGCAATCCACTTTTATGATCTCTTCTGCACTACTCAAAGCCTATTCCAAAAGCACTTGCCCTTTGGGAGACAGAGGAATTGCAAGCCCAGCTGCCAGGCATTGGTTATTAAAGTCAGTCAGACCTCAGCCCCAAGCCCCCAGCCCCCCACCCCTATTCATCTGGATAAACACAAGTGTCTGTGTTAAAAATGAAGGCGCAGTCTTCACTCTTGGACCCTGCCCATACATGGCAGCCTCTTCCCTGTGTTCTCAATGATCTGGAGAAGAAGGGACTCCTGGGACCCTGAGCGGAATGGACCAAAAAGGTCCCCTAATCCAACACCATTTTAGAGATAAGGAAGTTTGAGGCCCAGAGAGGGTAAGCAACTCAACACGGGTCAAATGGGCTCTAAGTGTTCAAGATGGGATTCTAATCCAGGCCCTCAGATTCAAAACCAATCTCCCTTCTATCCAGAGAAATCTTAATATTCTAGACTGTTATTTGTTAAGCCCTCTAAACAAACAAACAAACAGAAATTTCACCATTTGTTTCACATATCAAACTCATTTTAAAAAGGAGACCTACCAAAGCCCCATTAAAGGAAAAAAAGGAGGGGGGAGAGGTTTCAGACTAACTCCTTATAGCCGGTTCGGAGCAAAGGATCTTCCAAGATATTTGTACTTTTGGGCAATATGACAATCTTGTATTAGCTTAGCTGTGGAAGAGACATCCCTTCATCCCCTCATAAAAAGATACTGGATGGGGGCCAGTTAATTTTAATCCTGAATATTTTCCAAAATTCCCCTCTTGCTTTTAATATTGCTGGCAAACTGTGGCTGGGGAGAACCGTATAAATCAATGCCTCACGCATGCACAGCAACATCACTCATTACAGAGCCTTGTATTAATATTATTATTCCTAGGCAGTCGGGGAGGGGAGCTTTAAAGCTATAGCCTGGGAAAGCCACTATGCCAACTTCAAGAATGATGGGGACACAGGAGAAGCTGTCCCTGTCTGGTAGAAAGGAGAGACCACAGGAGCATCGATGTAAAGCGAGAGGGGAACGTGGGGGGGGGGGTCAAAAAATCACAGAGTCGGTGGTAAATGGGACCTGCAAGATCATCTCTAAATACCCTTCCACTTTATAGATGGAGAAATTGAGGCCTGGGAGATTCTAGGACCCTGGACTTGAGTGAGTCACCCAGTCCAATCCCCTGCTTTTACAGGGGTGGAGCCCAGGCTGAGAAGGATGGCGATCTGCCTGAGGGCAGCTGGGGATTTCAGGGGATAGCTGGTCCAGCCCCTTCACTTCATTGAGAGCAAGGGGAAGCTGGAGGGTGAGGGACTTGCCCAAGGTCCCCCAGGGAGGAGGTGGCAGAATCCAGACTGCTCCCCCACTAGAGTCCCTGCTTTTCAGTTCGACAGCTCATGGTCAGGGTCCTCGAATGTTCCTTATGTCATAGTCAAATGTCATAGCCAGAGCTCTGCTCCCATGAAACCCCTTCCCTAGTGGGTTCCCAAAATGTGTTCTTGGAGACTCTCCTCTTTGGAAGGGACCTTGGATGCTGTCTGGTCCAACTTCTTCATTTTACAGATGGGGAAACTGAGGCTCGGGGCAGTGAGTGAGTTGTGGTGCTTGCGGAGTGAAGCAGGGGCAGAGAGGGGCACACAGCTCACGTCTGCCTTACAAGTGAAGATCCCCCCTATTCACCAGCCTCAAGGAGCCATTTCAGTCATGTCCGACTCTTCTTCATGACCCCATCTGGGGCTTTCTTGGCAGACACTGGAGCGCTTTGCCATTTCCTTCTCCAGTTCATTTTACAGATGAGGAAACTGAGGCCAACAGGGTGAAGTGAATTGCCCAAGGTCACACAGCTACTAAGTGTTTGAGGCCAGATTTGAACTCAGGAAGATGAGTCTAAGCCCAGCATGCTAGCTGCTGTGACACCAACCTAGAGCCTAATGTTAAAAGACACTCGCTCCATTGTAGAAGGTCAGGAGGATCTTTCAGTCAGAGTTTCTGGAGAAGGCAGAGCATCTGAACACGGCACCCTCAGCCAGTTCAAAGTTTCCAGTCAACATGGATTTATGTGCTTGGAGTCAGGAAGATGTGAGTTCAAATCCTGCCTCAGATGCTTAACTCTGTGATTTTGGGCAAGTCACTTAGTGTCTGTTTACCTCGGTTTCCTGTAAATGAAGATACTAACAGCACCTACCTCCCAGGGTGGTTTTCAGGATCTGTAGAGTGCTTAGTTCCACTTCTGGCACATAGAACAGTTCAATAAGCCTTGTTGTTGTGTTCCCTAAGGGGGTGTAGGACCACACAAAGTATAAGCTATAGAGATTCTAAGTCACTGACCATGGCAGAGAAACTGTCTGGCTCACAAGGCTGTCCCTCAGCAACAAAGAGAGTTGACTAATGGTCCAGACTCTGCTTGGGCTACCTGGAAGCAAGAGAGTCACAGAATCATTTGAAGTCAGGAGAGACCTGGGTCCTGCTTCTGATACCTGATTGCTATGTGTACCTGGGCAAGTCACTGAGCTTGTCTGAACTTCAGTTTCCTCCTCTGGACAATGGGGACCATCACAACCATTGCATCTGCCTCACTATCCTCACTTACCTGATTAGCTCCTTTAAAATGTCAGCTCTCCCCACCCGGGAGGCATGGTATACCGGGGTGCTGCGGTGATGCCGGCTGCCGTTGGGGTCAGCTCCAGCTTCCAGGAGGATCTGGGCACATTCCAGATGCCCATTCACCACTGCCACATACAGGGCAGTCTGTCCCTTCACGTCCACAAGGTCAATCTCAGCCCCCTTCTGAATCAGGAAATCCACACAGTTCCCATGCCCTGCAGTGGCCGCAATGCGCAGTGGGGTACAGGGAAGCCAGCCGCAGCACCAGACTGACTTCTCATTGATCCGGCTGAGGAGAGAGCAGAAAGAGAAAGTTTAGCTCTGTTGGAGTGAGCCTTGAAAGTAGACGAGGCCGGTGAATTAATCTTTAAATGGAAACAGACTGAACAAAGGCATGTCCACAGTCTAGAAATAGACAAAGACACAGACATAAGGAACTCAGAGTGGGAAGAACTTCATTGATGACCTTGTTCCACACACTTAACTATTTGACAGATAAGAAAACCGAGTCTTGTTTGTACAGATATCAACATCATGGTGATCTGCCCTTGAAAAAAGGCAAAGAAGCTGTGGTGGGACAGGTCAGAGACGGGACAGTGACCAGAGCTGGAAGGGATCTGAGAGGTCATTTTACAAAGGAGGAAATGGAGGGACGATCCTTCAGAGAAGTAAAGTGATTTTCCCATTGCCTCCAGGATCAGACACAAAACCCTCTATTTGGCATGTAATATACTTCAGGATCTGGCTCCAAACTTCTTCCTAGGCTTGGCCCCATTGACTCTCCCTCCCACACTCTCTGTTTCATCCAGGCTGACCTGTCTGCTATGTCCTGTGCATACTTCATCTCCAGACTATGTGCCTTTGCATGAAGAACTGCCAATGACTAGGATGTTCTCCCTTCCTGTCTTTACCTCAGCACAAGGGGAGCACAGACTGGGAGAGAGAAGAGCCCTCCAAAGGCATCCCCTCTAACCCCCTCATATCAGAGATGAGGAACCTGGGGCTGACCCAATTCACAGATAGTAAAAGGGAGTCAGGATTCAACCTAAGGCTCAGCTCAGATTTCCACCCATGAAGGATTTGGGGACCTCTTCTACATGAACTATACCTCATTTTTATCTTAGAGATTTTCTTAGAATAATCCAAGTGGGTTTGGCAAGATGAAGCAAAGAAAAAGAATGAGTTAGGATAAAGTTTCCTAGGTGGCACCTGGTCCATGAGAGCCCAGAGTCTCTTCTAGAGGTTCATGGACCCCAGGGCACATTTTATAGGCAAGGAAACTAAGGCACAGGGAGTCAAGTGACTCGACTAAGGTAACACTGTTGTCTGTTAACCCTGCATCTCTTCTGGAGGACCCCGGGTCGCAAGGTACAACATAAGAAGCAAATACTTATGCATGATTTTAGAGGTGGGGAAATTGAGGCCCACAAAGGAAGAATGACTGGTCTAAGGTCACTTCACTACTAATGAGAAGTGCTGACCCAGAGTCCAGAGTTTTTTTCAGCTAGTGATGGGAGAGGACCCTCTGTCTACCCTCTTACCCACTGCCCCTCCTTCCAACTAACCAGGTGTGGTTCAGTGTTAACCAGAACCACCATGTAAGTGGACAGTGCCTGAGGACAAGGTCCAGGATGGAAAAAACCTGGGGAAAGTCAGGGCCAGGGGAGCTCTCCATCCATCCATCCTTTCTCACATGTTACTGACAAACTCATCACTAATCTTTGGAATAAGGAGGGAAAAAGACCCAATCAGAAGTTTCTCAAACCAAAGCAGTTACCCCCTGAGATAGGCAGTGGCTCTAACCCCTTCATTTGACAGAGAAAGATCCTGTGGTCCAGAGGACACATGGAGAGTTAGTGGGAGGGCCAAGATAAGATCCTCCCCATCCCCCTTCTGGAGGCCAGGACAACAGCAACCAAAGCAATTCCCAGCCTGATTTGGGGGTGGGGCACACATTCAGAGAGAAAGGCACGAGAGCATTGCTTTCATAGGTAGGTCGGTCTTCCCCTTAGGTTACATGGCATCCAGCCCCAGCTGCAGCTGAAGCTCATGGAGTTGACTTTGGCCTGGGTTCATATCCTATCTCATGGCAGACTAATCCCTTTGGCAAGGCTGTGCGATGACCGCCCTTCTCAGACTAAACTCTGTCCTTTAAACACTGCTGTCTCCCCTAATGAGGGAATGTGCAACGACCCACAAGGGAAGGAAGTGGGGTCTCGAGATTATTCCCTGGGAACCAGCCGCAGAGATGCCATTAGAATGGGTCACCTGGCAATCTATCAATTAATAAGCTGTGTAACCTCGTCACAAGAAAAATCACAACTCTTCTGGGCCTCAATTTCCTCATCTGTAAAGAAAAAATATGTTGTGAGAGCTGAGGTAGAGCAGAGAGAATAACTTATCTTGAGTCAGGATTTAATTTAGTTCCCCCCTACATTTATTTTGCACCATGTGCCAGGCATTGTACTAAAAACTGGAGAGCCAAAGACACAAATGAAATTCTCTCTGGCATTCAAGGAACTTCTACTCAACTGGCTTTGAATTGTCTCTTAATGAATCAGTATGTGGCCTTTGGAAAAATCCCTTCTCTCTAAGCCTCCATTGCCTCATCTGTAAAATGAGGGAGCTGCATTGGCTCATTTCGAAGGGCCCTCCCAGCTCCATGTCTCAACTACTCACAAAACTCCTACTTTCTCCATGCTTTGGGTAGTGGAGAGGACAGAATGGGCACAAGGAATGACCACTGCTCACAGGAGACTTCCAGTGTAAGCCTGGCGCAGGAGACTGGGGCATATGAATGCTATGACTCAGTGCATCTAAGTGACAAATGGCTCTCCAAGCTTCTTTTCAGTCTCTCCTCACTCCAATCCATCCTCCACACAGCTACCAAAATAATCTTTTTTTTAATTTAAAAAAAATATTTTATTTTTCCCCAATTACATGTAAAAATAATTTTAACATTCATTTTTTTTTTAATTTTGAGTTCCAAATTCTCTCCTTCCCCCCATTTGAGAAGGCAAGTAATTTGAGATGGTGCGGTCAGGCAAAACATTTCCATATTAGTCATGTTGCAAAAGAAAACAGATAAAAGACAGAGAAAGACAGACAGACAGAGAAAGACAGACAGACAGAGACAGAAAATGAAAGGAAGTAAAAAATAGAATGCTTGGTCTGCATTCAAACTCTTATCAGTTCTGTCTCTGGAGGTAGATAGCAAGTTTCATCATTAGACCTTTGGGATTCTCTTGGATCATTGTGTTGCTGAGAAGAGCGAAGTCATTCACCATTCTTCACAGCACAGAACTGCTATCACTGTATACAGTGTTTTCCTGATTCTGCTCACTTCACTCTGCATCAGTTCATGTAAGTCTTTCTAGGTTTTTTCCTGAAAGCATTGGCTTCATCATTTCTAATAGCACACTAATTTTCCATCACAACCTTATACCATAACTTATTTGGCCTTTCCCCAATTGATGATCATCCTCTCAGTTCCCAACAAAATAATATTTCTAAAATATAGGCCTAGGCATTCATCTGATTATCCTCCTCTGAAATCTTCAGTGGCCCCTCATGCCTCTAGGGTCAAACACAACCCCCCAAGGCTGGCATTTAAAGCCCTCCCCAAGCCACCTCCAGTCTTCCTGCCAGGCTGAATTCACATCACTCTCCTGTATGCACTTTAAACCCAGCCTCTGCCCCCCTCTTCAGTGCCTTCACAAGGGCTGGCTTGTGGCCCTCTGACCCAGAGGGTGCCACCTCCTTAGAATGCCCAGCTTCCTTTAGGTGCTGCTTATGTAGGTTGGCGTGGCCCACCCCTCCACATCCCAAACAAGGATTTATATGAAAATGGAATCACCTCCATCTTTATATTTAGGTGTAAGGTGGGATCAGGACATGATACACTCCCAGGGTCACCATGCTTTCTCTGAGTCTCAGTTTCCTCATTTGTAAAATGATGTCCTTTCCAATGCCCCTCTAGCTCTAGATGTGAGATTCTGTGATATTTCCTTTCATGGGTTTCAGGACTAGGCGGGATAATGTGTAATATAATCAACAGAACACCACACTTAAAGCCAAGAAGATCTGAGTTCAAATCCTGTTTCTGACTCTTACTAACCATGTGTGGGCAAGGAACTTGGCTTCTCTGGACCTCAATTCCCTCATCTGTGAGATGATGTGTTGGAGCAGAAAACCTCTAAGAACCTTCCAGCTCTGTATTAGGTGGCTTACACATGTCAAGGACCTATGATTTCATCCGGGTGGGAACTTCTGATGTGCAAATTCACTCACCAATGCAGGCTGTCTACTGTCTGTAATTTGTAAAGAGCTGCCTGAGGCTCAGAGACTTGCTGAGAGTCACAGAACTGAAAAAGGACAGAGCAGGATTTGAACGCACATCTCTCCACCTCCACATCCATCATTTTATTCAATTCCTGACTCTGCGTCATTCTTCTGACAAAGTAAAGTCTCTAGGCTGCCCCATGCCTGGCATCTCACAAGGTCTGGGAAGCATCATGCAAGTGTTTGGGGGAGCGAGAGGTCCCATCTGGGCTACCAAGGAAAAAGAGGAGGCCCTCACCTCTGGAAGCTTTCCTCCTGCAGCAGGCTGCGGATGGTCTGGAGGTCGCCCACGTAGGCTGCATCGTGCAGGCGGGTGTCCTCACAGTGCTCAATCGGGTGGTCACAAAACTGTTCCCGCAGCCACTCCTTCAAATTAGGACCTGCTCTGGAGAGAGGGGGCTCATATTAACTGGGGCAAGGGGTGTTAGCGCTTGTCCCCCAAAGGCGAGAAAGCTCAGCACTAAAAACTCAATAGCTTCCTTCATCCCAGTGAATCCTCATGTCAGCCACCTGCCCACAAAATGGCATCTCCATCCTTCCGTTCGAATTCAAGTGCCCTCTCTGTGGGATGAGGACCTGAATTCAAATGCTGGTTCTGCCGATTGCTACCTATATGACCTTGGACAAGACATCAGAGGTCTCTGGGTCTCAATTTCTCTGTGTTTTATAAAATGAGGTGGACTAATGATCTCTGGGGTCCCTGCCAGCTCAACAGCAATGCTCCCATGATCCTCCTGCCCAAGCCCTCTGCCTTTCGTGCCTGGATTACTGAAAAAACTAGCCAAGGATGCCCATTCTTGGGAGCCAAATCACTAACTTCCAGTGGAAGATGGAGGTTTGAGCCTCCTGGCCTCATCCAGACCCACCATTTGTTCCATCCCTGACTCTCTCAGATGTAACTGTGGAGGCTGAGCTGACGGCACCAGCAGAAAGTATTGGCAAAGAGTCCATTCCCACCCTCTCTCAGTTATCCCATTCTCTCTCATCTAATATGTCAGTGGGGGATTTTAAAGAGCCAGATGGACCTGAGGCTGGGCTGGGGGGAAGGTGGAAAGCAGGAAAAAAGGCTGACTCAACTGTGCCTAGAAAGAGTTAACTGGTTGGAAGGTCAGGCCACTGCATGAACTGCGTAAGGGGTCAGTGACACTCAGCCCAGGCCAGCATAGAAACCAAGCAGCTACCTTCTCAATGAGATTTTCCCCCTGAATGAAGGAATAAGGTAACAAGAGAAGAACTTGATTAGCAGCACCCCAACTGGAAAGTTGACCCCTCCAAATCCCCACCCACTTGGTCCTAATTCTACCCTATGGAGGAACAGGAAATTGGCTCCCTCTTGTGTATGACAGTCATCGAAGGCTGTGAAGACCACCATCATGAGTACAGACTAAAGCCTGGCCACCTGGAGGCTAGTCCCCAGCTGACCATTAGCACACTGGGGGTGCATGGGATATCCACCTACACTTTCTGGTGTGGATTCCTCAAGAATAAAGGGAGGGGATCCAACTGAATGGCTTCAAAGGTGGCTTCTCCAGGTCTTGCATGCCATCTCCCACCATCTGGAAGGCTCTCCCTATTCACCTCTCCTTCTTGGAATTCCAGGCTCAAGGCATCCTCCCTCTCCCTTGCTGTCCCACCCCTCTCCCAACATCAGCAAGGCATTCCCATTCTGTGGCATGCATTTTGTGTTTACTTAACTGCATATATGCTCCTCCCTCACGGAAACTTCCAGAAGACTAGGACTCTTTTTATTATTATTATTGTGGTCACCCCAGCACATAATACAAAACCTGACACAAAGCTGTTGTTTAATAATGACTGCTGAATTGAATTGAATTGAATTTTACAATTCAGTGGGAGGTTGTGAAGCCTCATGGCCAGAGAGCTGGACTGGAAGCCAGGAAAGCATAAGTCCTGACTCCATCACATACTAGCTGGGTGACCCTGGACAAGTGGTCTACACTCTCCATGGTCTGGGCAATTCTCTAAGACTCCAAATGGTGAAGAAGGTGACAATGGGAGTTTCCTCACCTGAGAGGTGCAGTCATGGGAACATTCCTCATCCCTATCCCAATGTTCATCCCTCCCAAATCTTCTCTTCTCGAAAGGACCTGATCAGAATACAAACTAAAGCTCTCTGCTATGACTTGTACTAAATAAAATTGAAAAGAAAACAAACAAAACAAAACATTAAATCTACCTACACACCACAAAGAAAAAAAAAGCTAAGAAAATTGTGGTTCATGAATGCTGTGGAATATTATTGTCCTGTAAGCAATGAGGAATGTGATGAGCTGGGAGAAGCATGAAAAGACTTATATGCACTGATGCAAAGTGAAGTCAGTAGCGCCAAGGAACAAGAGACACAATGACTCCAATGATGTAAATGGAAAGAACAAAAACTCAAAGTGAAAGTTACAGGATTACAAAGATAGCTCAGAAGAGATCCGAGGAGACACTCCCACCCCACACCCTCTGCCGGAGCAGGAAGCCCAAGAGTGACTTGTAATCCTAAATATGCTACTTTATGCATTTAAAAACACGATGCTTGGAAAGGATCTATAGGGCTTCTGGGACTGCCAAAGAGATCTACAGCATGAGAGAGGTTATTCTAGGAACTCTGATCTAGTCAAATCCTCCCATTTCACAGTTGAAGAAACTGAGGCTCAGCAAAAGAAAGGATCCTGCAGGACCACAAAGTCATAATAAATGCACAACTGGAAGGCATTTAGGATTATTGATCGTCTCGTCTCACCTCCTCAATTCTGAGGACTAAAAAGGGACATCAGTGGCCCCAAAGTCACCCAACTTCCTTCCACTTGTCTGGATCACAGAGAACAACTAAAGATGGCCCTCCAGAGACAGAAGCATACCTGAAAGGGCAGGGCTGGAAGAAGCCAACTCAGATGGGGAAACTGAGGTCCAGAGAAGGGAAGTGAGCTGCATAAGTCACCAGGACAGAGCCAGGGCTAGAGCCTAGGCCTTCTGATCATCCTCCACCCCCATCCTCCCAACAAGAGTGAACTTTCAATGCAAAGAATGCTTCCTCTCTCTTGGATCTCTTCTCACCTGTCCTAAAAAATTCACTGCATTCCTCCATTGCTCCCCATTTCTGCAGTGTTTGAAGAATGTGCCCAACAACTCTGATAAGGAGGCAGTGGATCAATAAGCACGTTTATCCTCCCAGCAACCCCTGGGAAGAAGGGTCTATTAACAGCCAGAGAAAGAGCCCGTGGTTGGGAGAGGTCACACACTGGTGAGTGTTTGCAGCAGAATCCGAACTCATCTCTTCTTGAGCCGGGGCCCAGCCCTTCCCCCCCCCTCTTCACTCCCCTTCCCCGCCCCCCATCTGTCTAGCTCCAGGTCCTTACAGGTCAAAAATGAAACAGCCCCTGCTTCAAGAAACTTCAGCCCTTCAGGAGAAGAAGAATGTCCGCTGGCGAGCCTTTCAGACAGCCCCATTGTGCGCACCAAGGCTCAGAGATGCCCTCACTGGCCAGGGCCCCAGTCACACACCCGGGAAATGTCAGGCAGACCCAGGCTTTGACCTGCAGCCCCTGACTCCATTAATTCCACTGGCCGGTCTCCGGATTTGACTGGCCTGAGGCTGGTCAGTGACGACCACAGCTGTCATTCCCAGTTCTCTGAGCCTGGCAAAGCACATCCTCAGCTTGGCACCTCCAGCCTCACCCTACTTGCCGGCAGAGCCCTGAAAGGGCCCTCAGTGGTCTCTGGCTGCCCCTGGGACCTGGGCCAGAGACTTCGGTTTCACCCTCCAGGCCCGAGTAAAGACGAGCAGCCGAGACAGGTGGCAGCTCCCTCCGAAGCTACCCCTCCCCCCAGCTCGGCTTGGGCAGCGCACTGGGGTATGGGGGGGGGGGCAGGCCCGAGGCGGGGGCGCGCTCCCTGTGTGCGAGCTCCCCCCAGATTCGAAGCCGGGGCCCCCAGCCCCCCACACCCCTTCCCACAGCGAAGGGGCCTTCCGGCCTGGCACATTACCTGCATTGCCCTCCGTAGCTCCGAAGGGGGCCCCCCTCCAGCCACTGGGCTGCGTTTCCAGGCTGTCGCCAGGATCCCGCGGCTGGGACCCGGGGCCAGCGAGGTGGCTGTCCGGGCAGCTCCCTTCGGCCATCTGTCAGCGGGCCTCAGCACCAGCCCCGAGCCTTCCCCTCCCCCTAGCAGGGAGCCGCGGCCAAGCCCAAGGCCATGGCCAGGGCGGCCCCTCCCCGCCCGACCTCTGCCCAGCCCTCCCCGCGCCCGATCGGCGCCGGGAGCCGCCCGGGCTGCGGAGGGGTATGCTGCGCACTGCCCGCCGCGTCCTCGGGGAGCCGCCCGGGCGGGGGAGGATCCCTGGGGGAGGAAAGGGCAGTGGGCGGCTCGCTGGATCCCGCGCTCACCGCCCGCTTAAAGGGCACCAGCCCCAAGGCCTCCCGCGCCCTCCGCCGACTTCCCGGTGGCCAGCGGGCCGGTTTCTGGCGCAGCTGGTGGCATTGGGGGGCGGGCCGCGGCCGGTAGGTCTGGCCGCCGCCCCCACCTGGGCTCCTCTCTGCCCCACTCTTCTCAGCCAGTCGTGTCAGGGGGTGCGGTTGTGGGCCCAGGGACCTTCCCGGCGGGGGCGAGGGGGCCACTTGGGCATCAGCTGGCAGAGCAAACCAGGGACCCACCCCTCTGGTCGAGGGCGGCTGGGAGCTGGCGTCCTGGCCAGGGTCCTTCATTCTGTCGTGTTTGGATAGAGTTCCAACCCCACTCACCCGACCACACTGCCCTCGGCTCCCGGCTTTTTATTGTTATTGTCCCTCTCGTTTCGGGTCCTACATAAGCATTTATTAGGCCCCTATTAGGTGCCCGGTACTGGGCTAAGCCCTTGCCCTCCAGGACCCCGATCCTAGGGGGGAGGCAATAAGGAAAAAAAAAACCCATGGGAACCAGGCCCAGACGGGAGGATAAGGCAGAACGAAGGCGCTGGCATTCCCGGGGACTGGAAGAGGCTGCCCCGAGGAGGTGGGACTTTAGCCTGGACTTCCATAGTTCGGGGGAGCCAGAAGACAGGAGGAGGAGACGGAGCCTTGGGGGACGTCCCGAGAAAAATGCCCCGAAGTGGGGCGCTCTGTGTGAGGAGCTGCGGGAAGGCCAGTGTCGATGGATCATGCTGGGGGAGGGGGAGGAAGGTTGCAGAAAGACGGGAAGAGGGGCTGAGGAGGGGGTCATCAAGGGCTCTGAATGTCCAAAGCACTCTGTGTTCGATGCTGGAGGAAAGAGGGAGCCACCTAGTCTGACACTTTAAGATCTGCAAACTGTTTATGAAATCCAGTCTCATTTGAAGCTCCCAACGATCCTGGGAGGTTACAAACAATCATCATAATTTGATATCGCCCTTACGGGGTGCCAGGCACTGTGCTGTGTCACATCTCATTGGAATCAACAACCCTGAGAGGTTTATATTTATTTAATATTTTATATATTATATATATATATTATTTATTTATATTTATTATCCCATTTTAGAGATGAGGAAACTGAGGCTGAGAAAAATATTTTGCCCCTCCAGAATGACACAGTTAGTGAGTGTCTGAACTGGGATTCAGACTCAGGTCTTCCTGACCCCATGGCCAGAGCTCTTATCCTAGTAAAGGTGTGGGTGGTCACCAGGTCACAAAGGACACAGAGAACTGAGAATCCACGATGATGGAGCAGAAAGACCTTGGCACTCGAGGCTAAGCGCTGGGAGATGGGACCGTATCAGTTCTGCCCCCAGGTAACCCTGGGCAAGGCGCTGCCCTTTGTAAAATGAGGGGCTTGAATCCAGTCTCTAAGAATGAATCTATCGATTCAATAAGCGTTTAATAGGTGCCTACTGTATGCCAGGTATGGTGTTACAGGCTGGGGATAGGAAGATGAACTGACGATAGGTGTCCCCCTCCTGATAGATTCCCTTGATCCATCCCCTCCCATTTTCCCCAGCAGTTGCCCCTACAATCGACACCTAGTTTTCAGTGTCTTCCTGTCCCCTGACTCCTGCCCTCTGCCTGTAAACAAGCTCATGCCTCTCTCATCTTAAAAAAGGACCCTCCCTTTAATCCTCCACCCCCTCCTGCTGCCATCCCGATTCTCTCCTCACCTCAACTAAACTCTGAGAAGTTGGACCCGCAGAGGCATTAGCTTCCTTTTCTTTCACTCTCTCTAAACCATTTGAAGCTGGCTGCCCCAGTTCAGCATTCACCTGAAATCACTTTCTCTTCAATTACCACTGATCTCTTAAGGCCTTTTCTCCACCCTCCTCTTTGACGTTTGAGCCTTTAAGACTGTGCCTTTTCCTGGAAAGCTTCCCAGCAGCCTCTTAATCCCAGGTCACACCCACAGACCTCAAGACTCCAACTCCACATTCTCTCTTGGTCAGCTCATTGGTTCCCATGGGTCTGCTGATCACCTCTCTGAAGAGGCCTGGGCTCCCACATCTGTATTTTCTCTTCTAATTTCTCTCCCAAACTTCTGTCCCGCATCACCACCTGGAGCTTAACCTGCCCAAACGTGGGGGTCTCTGTGGGAGAGATGATGTGAACCCCTCATCTTTGCACCTCTATCAGACTCCCCTGTTGCTGTCAAGGGTGCCCCCAGCCTTCCAGGCCTCCAGACTGGCAATCCTATCCAAGGTCAAGATAGCAAATGTCAGGATTGAGATTTGAACCTCAAACCTAGCCGCATTCTTTCCACTGTCCCAGACTTCCTCTTGTTGCATTACATTATTGTAGAGATGTCCACTGACTTCTCTTGGCACCCAAATTACAGCCTGGGCACGCTGACCTCTCTCAGCATCAGTAACTTCTGATACCCACATTGGCCCCGAGCGCCATCTAAAAAAAACAAAACAGTGACAAAGCAAAAGCAAAAAAATGTTTTCTTTGTGATTTTGTAGTTTCTATTGGGAGTCTCTCACTCCCTAGAGCTCATGGGACTCCTGCGCCTATTAAACTTGAGTGAGTTTGGAACAGTGTATCTTTTTTTTTTTCTTTTTGGAGGGTGATTGGGTTTAAGTAACTTGCCCAAGGTCACACGGCTAGCTTTTTTGTGTGTCAAGTGTCTAAGGTCAGATCCGAACTCAGGTCCTCCAGAGCTAGCATTCTACTCACTGCTCCACCTAGCTGTCCCATGGAGTAGTGTATCTTGCCTGCCCCTCAACTCCAAACCACAAATCAGGTCTTCCTGACCCGTTCTTCTCCTATCTCTGAGATGCACCATGTCCTGACAAGCTACAGAGGCATAGCTGGGAACTCTGTACTCAGTCCCCAGCTCTCCCTGTATGGAACATGCTGTTTCTTTTAATCAGCGACAGCTCATGGTCAGGTCTCTTTTTGTTCATTCATTTTATGCTGTATATTCTAGCTGAGAATTTCTTGTAATCAGAACTCAAGTGGATGACAGGACATTCTGTGGGGTCAGCCCTTGCTCACTCCTGTAATTAATTGCTTGTGGTATATTGTAAATAAAAGTGTTTCTGACAAATTTTAAATTAAAAAACACAACATGCTGGCTTATCCCACAAACACCCACTCAGAGAACATGCTGGGTGATTTCTCTGCACAGACCTGGCTGATGCCTGTTTCCCAGACAGTTATGATGCCCCATAAGGGGGGCGCCTGGGGGAGACCTGGAGGCACACCCAGACATCCTGTAACTGCTTGGGAGGAGCCTTTTGGCTGTATAACCACAACTGGGGGTCTTTGAAAAGGCCTCCGGCTTCTGTCCCCTTTCTTCCTGCTTTTCACTGACTCCTTCGTTCATGGTATCTGGTGAGAGACCAGGCAGTGAGGGGCAGGGCCCTGGCGCTTCCTCCCCTCTGTGGCTGCGTGGCCCCTAGAATCAGGCCACCATCCTTGGCCTTCTTGCTGTTTTAAGTGAAGAGATCGTAGTCTCTGACTCAGAGCACCGTTACCAGAAGACCGCGCTGTGGGGGAAATCCAAGGTAGCCGTTTTACGTCGCATCTGTGCCAGACTTCTTACAACTGGCCCCCAACACACATGCATGGGCTCTTGGTTTCACTTGTGTAAACTGCTGAAGCAACGTCTACACCAGCAGAGAATGTCCAGGAGGGTCTATAAATCACCATCTGGAATGAGCCCTTGAGAAAGCTGAGGATGGGAGGATTATCCTTCCCTCAACCTTCAGCAGGTAAGGGATGGATGGGTTCAAGTACACCAGAGCTCAAAGGGGCCCCTCATTCCTCATTACGGGGCCTCCTGTAAGCCCCCTCGTTTCCTAATGAAGAAACGACAGTGCCCATGGGGCAGTGCATCGTTTAAGATTGGACCCTGAGAAGAAGGCAGAACTCAGATCGAGACCTGCTGGGGGTGCAGCTCTCTTTCCAAACCCCCATGCTGTCTTTCACTGCTGGGGGCTCCAGGGGGTAGATGAGCCTTGGTGCTCAAGACCTTGGAGATGCCCTTCAGCCTTTCCAGCCTGAGCCACCTCCAGAAGAGGGACCAAAGTTGGAAGAGGATTGGCCTCCCCGGAGAAGAAAATCCCACTTGCATTTCATCTATAAAAATGTGAGCTCAAGACAGGAACCAGACACTGCCCAGGTCCTGCAGAGAGAAGGCCTGCTCTGTGTCTCTGGGGGGCAGGACTGTATGTCTGAGGGCCTGTTGAGCACGCTTGCTTTCATGTAACACCCTGCAAACAATGGAAGGCCCGAGTGTGGGAGAAAAGTTACAGTCTGTGTGTGTATCTGCAGCAGCCTTGGGCCCTGGGCTGTTGTTTTCACACATAAGTGTTCTCTTTGTCCCTCCTCCTCCTCCTCCTCTTCCTCCTCTTCTTCCTCCTCCTCTTCCTCCTCCTCCTCCTCCTCCTCTCTCTCTCTCTCTCTCTCTCTCTCTCTCTCTGTCTTTTTCTCTCTTTCCCTCTCTTCCTCTTCCTCTCCCCCCCCTTTCTCTCTCCCTCCCTTTCTGTACCACACAGATGCCTTTAGGATTCAAAACAAAACAAAACAAACATTCCAATGATTAAATGCACCATAGGACATCCTTTAAGTCAGGGTATGGAGAGAAAATTCCCATAGTAATTTTATTTAAAGCTCCACAGAGGCATTCATGTAATATTTCTGCACTGCCCTGGGATCCATGGAGGTGTCAGCAGCAGAGGGACCAGCAAATCATTCAACTGGGGCAATAAATCAGTAGAGAAGGTTAAACAGGAGAGTCTATTGAGAAGCAGGCTTTCATTATAGCACAGCCAGAGCCAGGCTCAGCCAGCAGAGGAGCTGAAGCCCGATTCGTGCATTCAGGGGACATCAAGGCAGCACGCGTCTCTTAAGTGTGTGCCCACAGACTCAAGCCCCAGACACCACCCCTCAAAGAGCTTCCAAGCGGGTTCTGTGAAATGAAGGAAGCCATGATCAGTAGCCCAGGATTACTTAGCTGGCTGTCACCCCCTCCTGGAGGATGTTCCTGCCTTCCACCCCTGCCTCAGTCAGTCAACCCACAGTAAATATTAAGGACCTACTATGTGCCAAGTACTGTGCTAAGCCTTGGTGACAGAAAGACAAGCAAAGCCTGCCCTCAAAGAGCTTACAGTTGAAGGCGAGAGACCATGTACAAACAAATGTGTGCATGCATCTTTTATGGAAAGTCGGTCCTGAGGGGGGCGCTGGCAGCCCACAGCCTCAGGGCTGCCCCTTACCCCTCCCTCTTCTGCTGTGTTAGCTCTGCCTCCCATTCGGGGGGTCACCTGACAACTGGACAAGCATGCCACCTATTAATTAATCTAAGTCTTCCATCAAAAATAACAAACGGCACAGATCCCAGGGTCCTCTGCCACAGTGATACTGAAGGCTTAATGGGCCATCCTTGCTTAGGGTCATTCAGCCAATGGTGCCTCTAGTGGAACCTGCGATGTTGTGCTCAGCTGTGGGCACCCCCTTGGAGGAAGGGCATTAAAAGCACAGGGCAGCAGGAGGTGGAGGGCTTCCAGATTGTACCATGTGAGGAGGGAGCCGGGAGTGTCTGGCCCCGAAACAGAAGACTGGGAGGAAGGGCTGTCATGTGGGAGAACAGTGAGACCTCACAGGATCTTCGAGGCTCCAGGGGGAAGAATTAGGAGTAAACACTACAAAGAGGTGAATTTATTTCCTGACCACGAGAGTTGTGCCACAGGAGAGCAGGCACCATACCGTGCCCCGGAGAGGACCCTCGCTGCTTGGCTCTGATGGAACAGCCCAGAGTTCTGCTGATTTGGGAAGTCTGGGCTCTGCACCTGGCCATGCACTCTGGGCCTATTGTCAGGCCTGGTCAGCAGAGGTCAGAGGGACTCACACAGACACGTGGCATGTGCCTGATGTCGTCCTTTCAGAGCCATTTGGTATGACTGGTCAGCTGAGGGAGACTGTAGCAGGGACCCAGAGCTGGGGAGCGAGCCCCAAGCTTCGCCTCCTTCCTCAGGCAATCAATTGTTTGGCTCTGCCTGGGGGGGGGGGGGCTAAACATACTTTTTAGACTTAGAGCTGGCCGGCTCAGTAAGCTGGTGTTAGTGCCTTGCATGTCCTGGGTGTTCCACAAAGCCTGCGGTAGCCTCTGAGTCATTAGAGCAGCGTAAAGTAGGAGGAAGAACAGTGAACTTGGAGCCAGCAGCTCTGGGTTCGAGTCCTGCGTCCTAGCTATGTGCCCTGAGGCAAGTGGATTCATCTCTCTGGGTGTCTGTTCAAGCAGTCTAAATTATTCTCGCACTTGAGGTGGGGAAGGTCCATTGGAAACCAAAGAACACGGCATGAGTGGGAGCTGCTGTGTGGCCTCATAGCCAGCTGATGAGGCAGGTTTGTGCACAGAAGCTGATTGGCTTGGCTTTGGTCTCACCCTTGATTTGTGGGTTTCTTTTTTAGGCTTTTAATAGAGAGGAGGAGCAGAACTTGATGTCACACCTTTCCTGAGCCCCTTTAGGGCTCCAGGGGACCATGGCAGCATTCCAGCCTAGGCTCTCACTGGACTGGACCTCAGGGGCTGTAATGGGAATGCAAATTTTTAAGATCTTCCCTGCCCCTAGGCTAAAGTGCACCTGAAGCCTTAGGTGGGAGGCTTGTTTTTCAGTAGATACTTCTTGATTGGCCAGTGGGTCAATAAGGTTGTTACATTCTCTGAGCCAGGAGAAGGCTATATAAGCCCTGATGTGAGGCTTTGTTTTGGGACTCACTTTGAGAAGTGTTCTGTGATTTGATCTGAATTCTGGGAAGCCGTTGTTGAGAGTCCCCTGGCTTTGAAAAAACCCAGATGTTGAAACCCAGATGTTGACTGGGTATGGATGTAATGGTTGGACAGTTTGGAAATCTGTCTACTTGATCTGTCTCTGTCTTGATAATTCTGCCTGTATATTTTGAAGTTCGGGATGCTGACCTTTTTCCCCTGAACAAAGTAAACGATATATGGTCTGACTGATTAAAGTAAGCTTGTTAACCCATTTTGAGTTGCTTTCCTTTAACAAAGCAGATCCAAGAACCTGTATGGGCGGCAAACCCTGAGGACGCTTGGGGTCCTTGCCGCTACAGGGGCCCACACTGGTGAAGTCACTCAGGAGCTGAAAAGGAGCTGAGGGGCCAGGTGGGCCCATCCCCTCATTTGGCAGAAGGAGGAAACTGAGGCTCAGGGACTGGCCCAGGGTCACAGAGATAGTCAATCACAGTGATGGGATCTAAATTTACTGACTGAATGAGGAGATTGAGAGTCGGGGGTCAGAGGGGCTGCCCCAAGGACACCCAGTGAGTTACAAAGAAAACCAGGGCTAGAAGCAGGGTCTCCTTTGCTCTCTAGGAGACCCCACTGTGTCCCTCCAGAATGCTTGTGTCTGCTTTTCTGTTCTGTCCCAGGCCTACCGCATAGCACTCTTGGGCAAATGTTTATTTTTTCTATTATCATAGCAAAGAAGTTCTAACTTTCGCCAAAGTTAATATTTCTTTCTATGAAAGATTAATAATGCCTCCTATTTATACAGCCCCATTTTCCTCAGAAGGCCAAACAGAGTAGCTTACACACACCAGCTCATTAATCTTTATAATACCTGAGTGGCATAAGGAGAGCTTGGTTATGACATCTACTGAAAACCGGTATTCCTCTTGACCTGGAAGGTCTTTCTTCTGTCTTGGGAGGCCGAACCAAGCTGAAGAGCCCTCAGCCCAGAGGGAGAGTTGGCTCTGGGTAGACACAGATGTAGGGTGAGACGTGGAGCCATTGGGTGAGAGGCAGGGTGAGGTGCAGGGGCGCAGGGTGAGGCATGGGGGCAGGCTGGCCCACAGAGTGGATGGAGAGTTTTTTCCCAATTCCCATGGTTTCATTTCACGGGACTGGCCTCATTTTTCTCCTAAACATCAGCATTCCTATTGACCAAGGGATGTGTGCCATCAGTCACTCACACCACCCTGAATGTTCGTATTGGCAGTGCAGCGAAACAAAGGCATCGTCTCGAACACAAAAAAATGTCATTTACTAGAAGATAAAAATTTCTTTTCAAAGATCAGGTAAAGGAGGAAAATGCAGATTTTCGTTTGAGAAAGGAAGATGATGAAGGATGCCATCTGGCATTTCTATAGAACTTGAAAGTTTGCAAAACTCTGTGCAGCAACCCCATGTGGTCCCCACATCAACACTGTGAAGTGGGGATCATTATTACCTCCGCTCTACAATCCAGAAAATGGAGGCAGACAGAAGTGAAGTGACTTGCCCAGGGCAATATAGCTAGGGAGGATCTGAGGCAGAACTGTACTTCAAGCCTTCCTGATTCCAAGTCCTGAGATCTATCCAACTGTACCACCTCTCTGTGTCTACAAGAGGAAGAAAAAGGGAAGAAGAAGAGGGGAAAGATCTTCCCTAAGCAAGGGGAAAAAAGATGAGAAGCTATAAGAAAATGAAGGATGGCTAGGAAAAATGAGGAATGGGAAGTGTAAGAAAATAAAAGAGAAAGAAGATGGGAAGGACGGGATAGAGAAGAAGACGTAAGGGAGGAAGAGGATGAAGTAAAAAGAAGAGGAAAAGAGAGGAGGAAGGAGATGAAGGAGCAAGAGGAAGGAGGAGGAAGGGGAGGGGGAGGAGGAAGAGGAGGAGGGGGAGGAGGAAGAGGGAGGGGGAGAAGTGGGTGGGGTGGGAGGGAAGGTGGAGGGGGGACTGCACGTAGGGGAGGAGGAAGGAGGAAGAGGAGGAGGAGGGGGAAGGAGACAGAAAAGGGCCACGCCTTGCTTCCTTCCGAGTTATGACTACTGAAGACTTCATTTAAACTCAGGTCCCAGAAAAGCTGGTGCCAAGCACCGTCCCAGATGCCCGCACTCTGATGTCCAACACTGCTGGCTGGGAGAACAAAAGGCAGTTTTTCTTTTCCACTTAGCACTATAAACCTTGCAATGGGGCGTTCTATAGCACATCCTATGAGCATGTTCTCTTATCAAGCTAAGACCCTGAAGAAGGCCATGGCCAATGTTTCCTTCTCCTTTCTCATTGCTGCCAGTGTATAGGACCTTGGATACAATGTTACAGGCTAATATAGTAATAATGGACATTTGGAAAATGTTTTAAAATTTGCAAAGCGTTTTATGTATATATCTAATTTGAACTTCACAACAAACCTGTGAGGTCGGCCACAGGCATCATTATTTTCATATTACATATGAGGTAACCAGGCCAGAAAGGTGGAATTATCTGCCCCTAGAAAGTGTCAAAGGAAAGACTCAAGCCTTCCTTTCCCAGTCATTTTTCTCTAGGTCACACACTGATCAGATTTGTGAAGTACAAAGCCACATGAGAGGCAAGGTGGTGGATTTATAGGAAAGGTCAATGACACACAGAACTGAAATTCTTGGCTGAGTTCCAATATCCATAGCATGTCCACATTTGCCCTCAGTGAAAGCATGAATTTTGGAAGTGATCTGGAGACATGGGAATCGAAGGAGATCGAGGGGGGGATTGGCAGGCGGGTCTCTGCACTGGCAGTTGGGGCTGAGCTTTTGTCTTAGTTACGAGGAAAGATTTAATTCAGGGGAGGAGAGAAGACCATATCCTGAAATGAGAGATCTCAATGAACCTTCTTTGTTGTTTTATTGTTTTGTTTTGTTTCGTTTTTTGAAGGACGGCCAGATGAAAAATGAAAGAAATGCAAGATTGAATCCATCTAAAATCACTGTTTAACTCTCAAAATCACCTTTTTGGACACACAGTTGGGGCTGTTAACACAGCACAATTCCATCTATGGAACCCACTGAGAGAAGCTTTTGTCTCGGCAAGCAGACCAGTAGGGAATCGATGGAGTCAAAGCTTGCAGTGTGTCCATCTTAATTTTGTCCAAGAGCATCAGTGCTGATCCAGGAGGAGCACCAAGGAGCATCACCTCTCGTGTGTTTCTTATTAAAAGGCCAGAATGCCACCCAGCCAGCAAATAGATGGACCCAAGGCACGGCCCCATCATGGCACCCCATCGACACACAAGTGGTCAGTGAGTGCCTACCACCACTGGGTGAAAATACAAAGATCTCTGCTTGGCCTTGAAAAACAGCAGGATGCCGCCCGCCCCAACCCTGCCTTTACATACTGAATTCTCCATCCTTCTTGCCCTCACACAGTCTCCATTTCAAACTGGAATGCCAGCTGTTTTGCTTGTGTGATATCACACATGGGCATTGTTCCTTCCCACAAGGATTCCCTGATGCCGTAGCACCTGAGTCTGAATCCCAGAGCAGGCACTTATCCCACCTGTGACCTTGGGCAACTCACCTCAACTTTCTTGGTCGTTAGTTTCTCCATCTGTAAAATGAAGGGATCAGATCAGCTGATCTCTGCTGTCTCCTCTAGCACCAACTAGGTCTATGATGCTATGACTTAACGATCTTTTCTGCACCCCTCCCCCCCCCAAAGTTCTTAGCTTTCTATAAGGCACAGTTCAGGCACTATCTTCTACATGAGGCTTTCCTAATGCTCACTCCTGACCCTGAACTATTTGGACTTCCTTTCTCTTAAAAATAATTTGCATTTTTTACAATACATTGTAATTGTAATAACATTGCATTACATTGTAATAACATTACAATACAATACATTGCACCTGGGGCGGCCAGGTGGCTCAGCAAGTAAGAGCACCAGCTCCAGTGTAGGGATGACCTGGATCAAATCCGGCCTCAGATACTCAGCACCACACCCAGAAATAACTGGCCGTGTAACCTTGAGCAAGTTACTTAACCCCAATTGCTTTAAAAAATATATACTTTGCATACATCACTCCTCATCCAGTGACATCTTCACCCGATAGCTAGAGGATACAAAGCCCACATAGGGAGCTCTGAGGTCCTTCTAGTGCCCAGTACAGGAGAGACATAGTGCAGCTGAGACAAAGGAGAAGGAAGAGGAAGGTCTGATCTTGATCCCCTTCAGCTGGCAGAGAACGGGAATCAGATACACAGATTGATATTGAGAGAGGAAGCTAGTCCAAAAGTCAGAGGACTAGGGCCGGAGGCAATGAACTGATTACGGAGAGATTCTGTAATTTTAATTACATCCCAGAACCTATTCAAACCCAAGTTTTGGACCCAGAGAAAATTCACTGAGGAAACCAGCCAATATTAGTAAGAGGTGGGAACTGGCCCTGGACTCAAGTCATAGAATTATAGAACCTAGAGCTGGGAAAGCTACCAGGGGCCACAAGGTCAAATTTGTCCCTGTTTCATAATCTCCATCATCCACAAATGCTCCTGCAGCCTCTGTGTGAAGCCCTCCAGGGAGGGGAAAGTCCCTAGGTCTTGAGACAGCCAATTCCACCTTTGGGTATCTCAAATTGTTAGGAGGCATTTCCCCTCCCCTCCCCCCACACACCAAGGTGGAATTGCTCTGTGGTTTCCACTCATTGCCCATTTTTCTGCCCTCTAAACTAGGGAACAGATGTATCTGATTGTCTTCCACGTGATGGAAAGCCTTCATCTTCTCTATTTCAGGCTAAATGTCCCAGGTCCTTCCTGGATATTGCACTATATGGCATGAGTCCTAGGACTCCCCACATCTAAACTGCCCTCCTTTGGACTCCCTCTGACTCCTCAAAGTCCTTCCTGAAATGTAGCACTCAGAATTGAACGCAACATTTTGGGTATGCTCTGACCAGGCTAGCATACAGGGGGATTGCTACCTACCTGCCTAGTCCTAGGAACTGCCTTTCAATTCCCTCCAAACATGAAGTTAACTTTCTGGTTGCCTTGTCCGACATCACTGAGCTTGTAGCCCATGAAAACCCCTAGATTTTTCCAGACAGAATGCTGTCTAATCTTGCCTCCCCATCTCATAATTTTTGGAACTCAAGTGTGAGAGTTTAAAATGTGTTTATATGAAACACTTCTTATCAGACCCATTTCAATACTCTTTTCTGTCCATATCTTTTGGACCTGAACTCTGCATCTCCCACTGTGATTGCTTTTCCTTCCAGCTCTGTACCCCTTGTTAATCTGACAGTTCACTTTCATGCCAGCCGCTGTCAGAACTGCCGTAATTAAGTGAGCAATGAGAAGAGCATCATGTGCAATCCAGGGCACCAAACTTTAGGAAGGACATTAATATGCTGGAAGGAAGTGGGACTGCTTGTGCTGAAGAGGAAAGACTGAGGAGAAATGTGATCATTGACATGTGGAAGAGAGGTGGACTCTTGTTCTACTAGGCCCCAGAGAGCAGGACTGGGAAAAGTGAGCGGCCAAAGGATGCGAAGAGAAAGATTTAGACTCACCCTAAGAAAACATTTCCTAACAATGAGAAGAGCTGTCTCACATGGAATGGGGTTGGCTTTATGGAAGATGACCCGCTCTACTTCACGGAAGGCCTTTAACCAGATGCAGCATGCCCACTGGTCAGGGATAATGCGGAACAGATTCCAGTTTAGGTAGGGTTGGGCATCTCGGAGTGCCTTTTAAATTCTGATCTGAGACGCTATCAGGCTAAACCACACAGGGACCAGCACAGATTCCCAGAGCTCCCCACTTTTCCAGATGACATTGAGCCATTAATCAAAAGCTTTTGGATCTGCTTATTCCACTCATGCCAAATCCACCTGACTGTGGTATCATGGCAGAGTACTGGATTTGGGCTCAGAGGCTCTGGTTCTAATTCTGCCTCTGGCCCATCATTATCTTGACTTTGAGTTATTCATGATTGGAGGAGAGGGGCCTCTGCTTCCCCCTCTGTATGACAAAGGGTTAGAGTTGATGTCCCTTAGGATCCCAGGACATTGTAGTTTCATTTTGGTTCTAAAGGCTCCCCAGAAAGTGAACCTGCCCATGAGTGCTGCTCCCAAGGAGGGTATCATGGCAAGCAGAGGCCCGCTCAAGTGCCCAGGCTGCCCAAGACAGGAAAGGGCAGGAAAGACTCTGAGCAACAGACAATATTGCTTTTGTTTCCCTCGACTTTGTTCCCAAAGTTATTTTCTTCTCTCCATACAAAGTGACAATTTGTTTTAACAACAAGGGCCTGAACCCAGCCTAGAATTGCCCAAATAAACATCCAGCCATTCATGAGATTTCTGGAGTCTTTCATGCCCTCTCCACTTATCCATCAGGCCAGCCCAAAGCTAGGACCTATCTTCTCCTCTTGGGTTTTGCCTGAAAGACAAATCGATTTCTGAATCTGTCCAGCCCAGGTCTGACTAAAGGCTATTTCAGTCCCAATAAATTAACAGGAGAGAGTCTCATTTCATAATTAATAAATATCAGCATTAATAGAGTGAAACAAAGCTGGCTTTCATTTCTTCCCTCAGTGGTCCATTTGGAGAAGCACTTAAGACTGGGCCAGTCCAACATACACATATAACCGTTTTAATTACATCCTGTGAATTTATTTTTCCAGGGAGAAAGATTTCTCAGGGAGAAATGTCGATAAAAGTAACTTTAGAAACCCTGTAATTTTGTGTGTATTTCCTATAGGAAATCTGTTTAGTTTAAGTCCCAAGTCCGAACATAACCTCTTATAAAGCAAAGAGAGCTTGGAACAGAGTCGCTGACAGCCCAGTCATGGAGAAGCGGGCAGTCTGGGTGGAGCCTGAGGCACCAGCTCCTGTGGGACCTTTCCCGACTCAGACTCTGTATCTGCTGCTTCTGCTTTCATCGCTCCAAGGTCTTCCTTCTTTTGGTCTCCAAGAAGAAATGAGAAATGCAGCTTGTCCTTCTTTTCAGAGGCGGGGGCCAACGGCTGCAGAAACATTGCATACAGCCCGACTTGGTGGATGGGCTGCTTCATTTTCCTGCAATACTTCTTCCATCCTCCCTCTTTTATTTGTTATACGTGATGGCTTCCTGGGGAGGGGGGAAGGGAGGATGTTCTCAGAAATTAAGGCGGTTCAGGAAAAAAATTTAAAAGAAAAACAAGTATTAATTGTTTTAAACAAGTCTTTCTTGCCCTCGGGGGCCTTAAATAG
Organism: Petaurus breviceps papuanus; assembly: GCF_028583685.1. Taxonomy (NCBI): domain Eukaryota; kingdom Metazoa; phylum Chordata; class Mammalia; order Diprotodontia; family Petauridae; genus Petaurus; species Petaurus breviceps. The sequence goes on from NW_027186383.1 coordinate 2,196,230, forward strand.
CGGCATCCCTTCAACTGAACAAGCATGAATTTACTAAGTGCCAAGGATATATCAGGTACAGGTGCTCTTAAATATTCAGCATTGGATTTAAAGGTCCCAAGCCTTGGGTCACTTATGTGTCCAGGTGGGTACCTGCCGTTATATGGGGAAAGAGAGATTTCTCATTGTACCTCCCTGCTCTAGAAATCTGGCTGTCAATGGGCGGTCTGGTGCCTCACACCAACTTGAAGCACTCTGTGGGAGCTGAATATTTGGAGGCTGAGATGTAAGGAGAGATTTTTACCCCGGGCAGGGGAGGGGGGTGGTGGGGACACCAGAAACCACACCCTGGGCAAGGGGCATCAAACTCTGGTTAATGGGGGGTGGGGGCAGGAGAGGGGCTCAACCTGGCTGTCTGGAAGCTTCCTATTGTAACTAATTCATTTCACTAATTATGAGCTAGGCTTTGTTCACCCGACTTCCTCACCCCAGTTCCCTGCCCTGTATGGGCAGAGTGCCTCCAAGACACCCAATCCCAAAAGGACTATCTCATGAGAAAGCACACTCTGACTGCTCAAGTCTCACCTAAAAGTGCCTTTCTTACTCTAGGGCCCATCCATCGTCCTAATACAGCACAGACTCCAGAGTTGGGAAGGATCTCCGAGCCCACCTCGCCCAGGGATCAATAGCCGGGTCATGGATTCCTCAGGCAGGCTGGGGAAGCCGATGGGCCTCCTTCTCAGAATCAAATTATGAAACACATGGCATTATAGAGATATCAAATATAGGGAAATGCAATTACCAAACCGTTTTAAAACAAGTTCATAGACCCCTGAATAAGAGGCCTTTACCTAGTGCAATCCCTCCACTTTACAGCAGGGAAAACCAAGGCCAAGAGAGGCCAAGAACTTGCTTGCCATTTTTATAGCATGTCGAGGTTAACAGAGACTATTTGTCACAGCAACCCTGTGACATTAAGTATTATTATGTCTGTTTTACAGATGAGGAAATTGAGGCACAAAGTGGTTAAGTGACTAGTCCCAGGCAACACAAATAGGAATCAATCCATGAGCATTTGCTGAATGCCAGGCACTGTGCTAGGTGCTGAAGATGCAAAGAGAAAAGCAAAACGAACAAGCGAAAGCCCTGCCCTCATATAGCTAATGTTCTGTTGGAGGAGAGAGCACAGCATATATAATAACATACAAAAAATATGCAACAACTTTTCAAGGGGAGGAATGAGGGGAGGGGACCTTGGAAAAAGGCAGAAGGTGGCACCTGAGAAGAGATTTAAAGGAAACCAGAAATTCTGAGGAGGGGCTGGAGAGGACAAGCATCCAGGTGAGGCAAACAGCTCGTGCAAAGACACGGTGGTGGGAGATGGAGTGTTATGGGTAAGCATCAGCAGGAAGGCCGGAATTGCCTGCCTCAGTATAGACACGAAGAAGATTCCCTGGGCGGAGGCACGCGGGGAAGGCCTTTAAATTCTATATAGAAGTGTTCTTAGGGGAGCCAAGAATCATCATAAAAAGGTCATTTCTACACTACTTAAGGTTGGCAAAGCAATTTTCAAATGTGGGAGCAGAAACACCTTAGAGGTTGCCTTGCTCAGCCCCTTGGTCCACGAGTTCAGACATCAAGGACCAGACTGCAGTGAGCTGCCTGAAGTCATGCAGTGGCCAGTGGGAGAGCAGGGCTTTCAAGCCAGGCTTTCTGACCCCACATTTGACGTTCTTTCTGGCTAACAGCTGCATCGTCCTGATCTCACTTGACCCTTCCAAAAAGCCAGTGAAGTGGGTACCACATAGTCCCCATTTTACAGGTGAGGAGACTGAAGTGGAGAGAGAAACTAGGTGGGTTACACAGGGTCACACAGCCAGCAGGTTTCTGAGGCAGGATTTGAACCCACGTCTCTGGGCCCTGAGTATAGCATTCAGTCTCAGGCCATGAAGTGGCTTCATTTTTTAAATTTCCTTTACTTGCTGAAAGTTTCTGCCTGACAGATACAAAGGTCCCTCGTTGGGTGGCATTAGGAACACCCCCCAGCTGGACGTCGGGCAGTTCAGGGGGATCAAAGTCCCACATTGGGGGCCTAAGTCCAAAGTGAGTTTCAGCATGTTCCTATGCTGAGACTCACCCAGAAGCAGCAGCAGCTCCCCAGAGATGAAGAGATGTCCAGTCCCTGGGCATGCCTTCCATTGGGCTGCTCTGTAGGAAAGACCGCCTGGGGTAGGAAGGAGGCCTGCCTGTGGCCTGAGTCATGCGGGGCCTCCCCTGGCCCCCAGCCCCAGCGTTCTGCATCTCCCCTAATTCTTCAGACTTGTCTGATCATGCAGCCCTTTATCTAAGCATGAGCGAAATCATAGGAGGAGATCATTAGGGCTAGGAAGGACGAGAGAGGGAAAATCAGTGGGATACAGTCCAAAAGCACAAAATTCAGAGTCAGAGGACCAGAGTTCAAAATGGAGTTTTTGTTAATTACTCCCTGTGTGACCTTGGGAGTCAGCTTCCGCTCTCTGAGTCTTGGTTTCTTTTCCTGTAAAACAAGGTGTGTGTGTGTGTGGGGGGGGATTTCAACTCTAAATCTGTGATCTGCCAGGAGGAATCAGAGACCCTGGTTCATATCAAAGGCCTATGTTCCAAATGCACCTTGTCAAAGCTTGGCCACATGAACAGAGCTGAGTTGGGCTTTTCTGTGCTTGGGGGGGAAATGGCTTAAAAGGTCTTCTGGGGACACAGTAGATTTGGGGAAGGACCTGGTCAGGGATGTCTTTGCCTGATGGATTCAGTGTCCTGGGCAGCTGCCCACTTACCACACCCTAATGATGAATCTTTGCTTCCCAGACCTGAAGAAGAAAATGCAGGAATCCTTAAGTGTCCAAAGCAGAGCTGGCCTGGGGCCCTTAAGAAAGTCTTGTCAGGGATGTTGGTCCCCGAGTTTCCAGCCTGGAAGAAAATCAGCCTGTGCCTCCAGATTCCACAATACCACTTCCTTTCTAGCACAGTAAATCTCTTACTGACGCCTAGTCCATCTTCTTGTTTATTTTTTAAATACATTTTATTGATTTTTTGTCTCATTGTTTACATCACCAGAAATTTCCCCAATGTCCCTTTCTGCTCTCAGATCCATCTCATGTAACAAAGGTTATTTTAAAAGACTAAAGAAAAAGAAAAAAAGGGAAAGGGGAAAAAAAATCCAGTAGCTGGCATTTCTATAGATTGTTGTAAGGTGTGCAAAAGATATCCCATGCACTAATTCGTTTGATGAGAAAAGCCCCAAACATCCAATACACTGATAAATCTGAAAGTCCACAGGAAGTTCCGCCCTGGTGGCCCTCCTGCCTCTGTGAAGGTGTGGGATGCGTGCGGTACACCAAGGGGCTGAGGGCATGTCTCCTAGGTCTGACTGGGATTTGCTACCTTCACTTTGGAGTGGTGTCTGCATTTGTTCTTTCTATTTCCTTGGTTGTCATCACTGTCTTTTTCCACCTTGGCTCTGATTCCTTCCCTCTGCATCGGATCATCTAAATTCATCGACACTTTCCTAGGGACTTGGGAAATGCTAACTCTCCTCATTAAATTCAGCAAACATTTATTGGACTCCTGCTGGGCACAAAGCACTCTGCTGGGCACGAAGGACACAGAGGCGAACAGCAGTGGCCTGATCACTCGGCTCAAGAACAGCCAATGTCTGGAAAGACTGAGTGGAAGGAGATGCCACGGACCCTGGACACGTGGGTGGACAGACTCAGAGGACTGAAGCATGGAGGGGTGAGGAGGCATCCACAGTGTTAAGGCAGGGGCAGCTGGTCCTGAAACTTCTTTGACTACACTTCTGCTTGTGCTTTGTCCTTCATTCTCAAAGGGGGCCATGACATCAGGGAGGTGAGGACATGACTTGCAATTGACTTTGATCTGAGTCAGAGAGGCTGTGCAAGGTCGCCAGCCTCACTTTCTGGGTCCAGGGGCCAGAGAGCGATCAGGATGACTGGAGGTGGCCCAGGATGCAATGGGAGACCCTGGCCCTTATATGCTAAGGCCTGTTCAGGTTCTCACTTGACTGCAGTACCTTGGAGAGCAATCTCCACTTGGACTTCCATCTGCAGGTCAACCAATCAACCAGCATTTATTCAGCATCTCTTGTGTTCCAGGCACTGGGAATACAGAAGATGAATTCATCTGCATTCCCAAGGAGCTCACATTCTTCTTATTGGGGAAGAACAGCAAGACAGATGAATATGGTCAGCACGAATAGAAAGTTAATGAGTGCAAACACAAACTAAGGAGGAAAATCCCAGGGAGTTTGGAAGGGAGGTCACCAGCTGTCAGGGGAAACAGGACAGCTCCAGGTGGAAGACAGTGCTATCTGCATCTTAAAGCAAGAGAGAGGAGGGAAGGAAGGAGGAAGCGCCTTCTGTGCATGGGAGAGGACCAGTACCAGGCCCAGAGATGGCAGAAGGCCCAGAGAGGGCAGTTTGGCTGGACTGCAGAATGGGGCAGGGAAATAACATTCAGTGAGACAGGAAAGATGAACTGAGGCCAAGTTATCAGTCAGTCAGTCAATAACTGTTTATTTAGCATCTGCTGCATGTCAGGCATTGAGCCAAATGATGGGGACCCAAAAGGAATCAAAAGAGAGTCCCTGCTCTCACATCTAATGGGGGAGACAACATGCAAACAAATATACAGAAGGCAACCTCTCTACTGGAGAAATAGGTGCTGGGAAAGGCTTCCTGCAGCAGGGGAGGTCAGGAGGCAGAGCACGCCAGAGACAATGCCTGGAGCAGAGGGGTGGAGGGGCCTGTTCACTGGCCAAGAGGGCAGAAGGAGATGGGAAAGGGAGCAGGGGTGGGCTGGAAAGGGCCAAACAGAGGCCCTGGTACATGATTCTGCAGGCAATAGGGAGCCACAGGAGTTTATAGGGTGGGGGTGACTTGTACTTCAGGAAAATCAGATTGTGGATATCAATCATGACACAATAATTTCTTCACAAATATCAAGCTTCAGAGTCTTCTTAGACATTCTGGTGACTTCCCAAAAGAGGTTCGAATCACACCATAATTAGATAACCAGCCTCCTCTCCACATGTATCAAGGAGTACCAAGGCTGGCCCTGGAACCAGAGGCTTTGGGTTCAAACACCAGCTCATGCTTATTGTGGCCTCTGGGGAGTTACTTGAAACTGAGACTCAGTTTCCTCATCTGTCAAATGAATGGAGCTGGCCTTCTGACATCTCCAACTTTTCTTGTAGCTTGGAACAATTCCCTCGTTTTACAGATGAGGAAACTGAGGCACAGGGAGGCTAGGAAGTCAGGGCAATGCTCCAAACTCAGCTTCTTTGTCTCCAAGATGCACAGCACCTGCAGTTTAAGGATTTCAAGCTGTAAAATTTCCTTCATAAACTGAAGGCCACAATGCTCTGAAATTGTCCCAGAAACTTTATTCTCCATAATTCCTGAAAACAGGAAACAGACCAGAGGAATCTCGAATGTGTGCACCTCAATAAGTCTTTGTAAATGGCCAGAAGGCAATGAGGCTTAATTAAGCTTGCCATGTCCACTAGGCCAGGAATTCACCATCTGCTTGGGGCACACTCCTGTATTAGCACCAGACTGAGGGGCTGATTTTTAGTCCCCCGACTCTGTCCATCTGATTCATGACAATGAGAGGTGATAATGTGCTCCCTTTTTCAGTCATGTTAAATGTGACATCATCAACTAAAAGGACCCTGGCTGTTTATGCTGAAACATTCCACCAGAATCTAGCTCAATCTTCTGGGTGGCCAGGGAGAATTCCCAAGAGTCCATTGTTTCTGGTGAAGAGAGGAAAGCATTGGAGATTTCTCTTCCCTCAGAATGAGGTCCCTCAGGCCTACTTGTCCCTAAGAAATTGGGAGGGACCCCACACAACAACAGGGTGTTTGACAAGGTCTCCCCTGTTTTCTGAAAGCCAGACTCTTTCTTATGAGCCTCAGTTTTGAGGACAGGGATGGGGAGAAGTCATTTTCCTAAGGGACAGAACCGTAGTACTATACCCAAGCCTTTCTCTTGCCTAACACCACAAGCCCAAGGGAATCTTTGTTAGGATGCTGTGACCTGGAAGGCATTGGTGTAGAATGGAAAGAACTCTTGATTTCAATTGACCTGGGTTCAAATCCTGTCTCTGGCATTATGTAACTTTGAGAAAGTCACTCGATTCCCTAAGCCTCAGTTTCCTGATCTGAAAAATAAAGGGAAAAAATCTCTGTGAGAGGCAATGTATTAAGGCAGGCAGTAGAAGACTTGCCTCACATTCAGGAAAAGCTGAGTTCAAGGCCAGAGTCTGACACATCTAGTCTGTGTGACTCTGGGCATAAATTGCTTTCCCTTTGTCCCACTCCACCCCCCAGGCAATCCTTTAATACTCAATGATGGAGAGCAGGTTCAGGGCTGCCTTGGTAAAAGGCATCTCCTCACCATGAAATCCAAGGCTCCTGCACTCTCCATACCATCCCACCAAAACGGTTAGCTGGTGGCTGGACCTGATTCACAGGTGATCGGGAGGCCCTCATGAGATGATGAACCAAAAGCCACTTGTCACCCAGAGAGTTACCTCCTCCTTGGGTAGAAGGCCCAGAGTTCTGGTTTGGAGACACCCAGAAACAGGAGGTGCTGATTGCCAGATTTGCTGATGGATGCCCAGTGGAGTTCGCTGTCCAAGGTAGTCAAAGAGGTTGCAAGACCAGCCCCATCTGCTTCTTCTTGAATGCTCCTAGTCTGTATGGCATTGTGGTGATCTGAGAGGAGTCATGGGATCCTGGGAAATGTTTTGGGGTCTGAGCACAGACGACCTGCATTAAGTCCTGGCTCTAACACTAACTTAACTACGTGATCTTGGACAAGTCATCTGACCTCTCTTAGATTTAGTTCAGAAGTCAGTCCCACCAGCCTTAACTAGTGGAACCCTGTGTGCCTAGCGCTGTGCTAGAGGCCAGGGATCCAGAAGCAAGAAGGAAGCTGCCCTTGCGTTCCTCTGTGGCCAGCTTTCTCAGTGGCACAATGACAGTAATCATTCTTACATGACCTCCCTCGTAGGGCTGTTGTAAGAAGAGAATTCCATAAACTGTAGGGTCATCTACAATGCTAAGCTCCTCCAGGGCAGAATCTTAGGATCTCTCCTCTTGTGGCATCCCTAGCAAGTTCCTATGAGAATCATAATGACCAAGTGTAATGGGAATGCAAATTTGGAAGATCTTCCCTGCCCCTAGGCTAA
>NW_027186383.1:2203469-2206648 GCF_028583685.1 Petaurus breviceps papuanus
TGAAGCCTGGGGTGGGAGGCTGGTTTTTCAGTAGATACTTTTTGATTGGCCAGTGGGTCAATAAGGTTGTTACATTCTCTGAGCCAGGAGAAGGCTATATAAGCCCTGATGTGAGGCTTTGTTTTGGGGGCTCACTTTGAGAAGTGTTCTGTGATTTGATCTGAATCCTGGGAAGCCGCTGTCCAGAGCCCCCCCGGCTTTGAAAAACCCAGATGTTGAAACCCAGATGTTGACTGGGTATGGATGTAATGGCTGGACAGTTTGGAAAGCTTTCTACTTGATCTGTTTCTGTCTTGATAATTCTGCCTGTATACTTTGAAGTTCGGGGTGCTGACCTTTTTCCCCTGAACAAGGTAAACGATATATGGTCTGACTGATTAAAGTAAGCTTGTTAACCCATTTTGAGTTGCTTTCCTTTATCAAAGCAGATCCAAGAACCTGTGTGAGCAGCCACCCTGGGGACGCTGGGGTGCTTGCTGCTACACCACGCCATGGCATGAAAGGGACCCCAGACACACACGGACCAACTCATACCTGGCTACAGCCATCTTACCCAGGGACCCCAGACAGGGGGAGGGGAAGGTGCCAACTCAGGAATCAGAAAACCAGTGCACAAGCCTGACCTCCAGAATTGACTAGCTTTGTGATCTTCAGTAAGCCTCATCTCCCTGGGCCTCAACTTCTTCATCTGTAAAATGGGGCTGGTCTGGAGGGCTTCGAAGTTCCCTTCCAGCTCTCCATCTAGAATGCCATCCTACCCAGTGGTAGAGAACCCCCTAACTCCCAAGGAAAGCGATTTAATTTGGCAATGGCTCTAGTTATTAGGACAGCTAGGTGACTCTGTAGATACAGTGCCAGCCTCGAGCTACGGAGACCTGAGTTCCAATCTGACTTCAGACATTTGCTGTGTGGCCCTGAGCAAGTCACTTAACCTTGTTTACCTTAGTTTCCTCATCTGTAAAATGGGTTGGAGAAGGAAATGGCAAATCACTCCAATATCTTTGCCAAGAAAACACTAAAAGGGGTTACAAAGAATTGGAATTGACTAAAAATGACAAAACAATAATTATTAGGAAAATTTTCCTTAGCACGTTAAGCTCTGCCTCTTTCCAGCACTCATCCATAGCTCCTAGTTCTGTCTTATGGGGTCAAGTAGAACAAAGCCAGTTCCTCTCCCTCCCAGGATCACCCTTTAGGTGGCAGTCTCAGACACAGGCTGAACTTCAAGTGGTGTCTGCATTTCTTAAAGGAGGGTCTATGCCTATGCTGCATCTAGAACAAGGGGTCAGAAAACCAAGTGTGTTCAGTTCTAAGCCCTTCAGGTAATGAACAACTTGGTTCTACTTGCCCCAAAGGGCAGAGCCAGAAGCATTCAATGGAAATTTGTCAAGAAATCAATTTAGGGGAAATGTCAGGGAAAACATCGGAATAGCTAAAGCTGTCCCTGAATGGATGGTCTGCACTGGGAGGTTGTAGGTTTCCCCTTATTAAGCATCTCATGCAGAGGCTGGATTACCATGTGTTGGGTGAATTAAAGTAGAGATTCCTTTTTAATCTGTTAGCCAACAAATTGTTAGTAACCAAAACCCTTTTCAGCTCTGGAATTCTGAGATTCACTCTAATCTAATCCCACAAATAATTAAGCATCTGCTACATGGAAGACATTTTGCTAACTAGACAAGTGGGCTACAATGGCACAAATGGAATGGGGTCTGCCCTCAAGGAGCTTACATTCTTCTGAAGGAAGAGAGGCATGGGTGGAGGGAGGGGCTGTGTGATGATACAGCTTTTAAATAGGTATGAATGTATGATGACCTGAGAAGAGGGAGAAAGTGTTAATAAGCTTGGGATCATGAAAGGGTCTTCAGTCTTACTCTGTGGGACTGATGCTATTTCCAAGCTCCCTGCCAAGTAATTCTTCTGCCTTAGGAGAGAAACACAGGGTGGGCCAAGTCCTTAATACATTTGGTGAGTGTTGGACACATCTATCTCTGAGTAGAAAATGGCCCTGGGTTTCACCAGACATTTGTGAGATCCCCCAAAGGGATGTGAGCCCTAAAGGGTGCCTCTAAACCAGATGCCTTGAAGCTAAAATAGGAAACTTGGCAAACTCCCTGATCCCCAGATATTTGCCTAGACAGGCATATCCTGGAGGAGGGATTTGGTGGCCCCAGACAGAGAAAGTTACCTACAGCTGTCTCTTAGGTCTTTTCTAATTCTAATTTCCCTAGACCATGAATTTTCTGGAGAGCTCTGAATAGTGATTTCTCTTAGAGAAATAAGCTCATTTTAACCACTCCAGGAAGGGTAAGTCCCCTTTATAGGGAAGGGAGTGAAAGAGGAGAATGTCCTGATACTTCCAGGACAAATTCTTGGCACATGTTGGCAGCAATAAATAGCTCCAGAGTTCTCAGAAGGTGATCCACTGGCATTCTGCAGGGGATCCTGCATGATCACTTCCACCAGAATCCTCTTGCCGTTTCTTGCCATTATGAAGTCACCACCTTCACCAGCGAATCACTGAAAAGAAGACCTTGGGATAAGCTCTCCCCCCTCAAAATATGAGAGGATATCACTAATAATGAGATATATTACATCACAATAATTCAATCCAGAATATTTTAAGTGCTTATTTTGTGTCTGACATTGTACTAGGCACTGGGGTTTCAAAGACAGAAATGAGGTAGCCCCTGTCCTCATAAACTACATCTATAGGGCTTCCCGAGCCCTTCCCAGCAGAACCTTGGGACATGTTCAGGTGGGATTGCAGACAAGCACATGGAATTATGAGAGGAGCTGGCTTCTGGACATGCATGATGGAAGGATCCTTCTCCCCCTTACTTCAGAGCAGGGGCAGAACTCTGACCTCATCCTTTTGGCTATTTGTACTCTATGATGAATTTGTATTGTGGGGTTTGTACTGTGTGATGATGAAAAATCTTAGTTGGCTGCTGAGTTGGAACTCTGAACATACAAAAAGGGCAAAGATGGCTCTCTGAACTGCCTAGATGGTGGAAGGCACAGCCCCCTGTAAGTCATAAGACCTGAGCTCACTGCCTTCTAGGTAAGCCTGTACCTGAGATGGGACTTCCTTCCACTTGTGCCTTCCTAGGGTACCAAGCTTTTCGAGATCTCAAGGGATGATTACTTTGGTCTTCCCCTTCTTGGGCATCTGAACA
>NW_027186383.1:2206748-2218146 GCF_028583685.1 Petaurus breviceps papuanus
TTCTGGAAGTGATTTGTATTGAAGTCTGGGTACTTTTCACTTTCTCCCCCTTCTGGGAGTGAACCCCTAGAATAAATCCCAAACCAGAATTTTCTCTAGACTAGCCAGGGGGGCATGAACCAATAACTGTGAGGACGAAGACTGAACTTCCTCTATTAGATTAAGCTGAAGCAGGGCTGGCTATGGGATCATTGAAAGTAGAAAGATGGTTCCAAGCTGCCTGGACCTATGGTTCCTGGCTAGCCACAGTATTGATGAGGAAGGACTAGGCAATCATCTCTGTATTGGGGGAACACATGTGTAGACCATGAAGACTTAGACGAACTGATGCAGAGCGCCATGAACAGAACCAAGAGAAGAATCCGAACGATGATGACAGTGCAAGTGGGAAAACACCACAAGGAAGCGGAGCTGGGAGGGGCCGGTAAGGAAATGTGCTTCTCCCCCACAGGACAGAGGCGGGGGACGGCTCAGGCGGGATACTGCGGACATTCTCATAAATCTTCACTGTCTGAGAAGGGAAAATTCAATCTGAACTAGGAGTGGGAAAGTAAAGCAGTGCCATCAGTCACAGGGATTGTCTTAAAGATGAAGTCACGGTAGTTATGGACAGGGCCAAAGGGAAAGATGTCACTCTGAATGCAAGGGGAGTGCAGGTATTTCAAGGAGAGACCAACATTCACTGAGATTCTGAATGATTCCAAATTGATGGTCCCTCATTGCTTTTCTAAGCCTTCTGCTCTTAAATTCTGAGTCATCCCATTTTCAATCAAAATTGAATTATTTTTCTTTCTTTTTGTCTTTTGGAGGGGGAAGGCAGGGCATTTGGGGTTAAGTGACTTGCCCAAGGTCACTTGGCTAGTAAGTGTTAAGTGTCTGAGGCCGGATTTGAACTCAGGTCCTCCTGACTCCAGGGCTGGTGCTCTATTCACTGAGCCACCTAGCCGCCCCTTGAGTTATTTTTCAATTAAATCCAATAAGCCTTATTAAACACCTATGAGTGGCAGGCATCTTGCTGGTTGCTGGGAATATAAAGATAAAACAAAAGTAAATGAGCAAATCACCACCACAACAAAGTCTCTGCCCTCAAGGGGTTTGCATTCTGCCAGGGAGACCCAAGTGCTCTTCACCAAGACAGGAGACGTCGGGATCTCAGAGTTTAGGCTGACAGGGGCCTTAGACATCATCTAGTCTAACCCCTTCATTCTACAGAGAACAAAACTGAGGCTCGGAGGGGTTAATTCAGGATGACTGAGCCAGAGCTGGAAAGGCCATCTTCTTTTTCAGTTCAATCCAATAATCATTTATGAAGCCCTCAATGCATGTTAGACATTGTGCGTGTAGCTGAGCAGAGAGTGGAAGCCCTGACTCCCCCAGTAAGGTTCTTTCCAGGGCTGTGAAGGACCAGCAAACTCCACAGTCTCAAGGCAATTAACAGATATTGGAGGGAGAGTCATCTAAAAGCCAACACTCCAGACTTCCAACCCTGAAAATAAGGACCTCAATGTTTTAGCCAAGAATGTCAACAATCCTAGGCTAGACCTGATAGCAAGCGCAGAGTCAGCTCTCTTGTTCAAAGGGAAAGAAAGACCTCTCTCTGTCTCTTCCTGCCTCTTCCCTTCGACCCCTCCCTCAGGGCCTTGCCTTTTCCTCTCAACATTCCAGCTGGGTTCCTTGGATAGAAAGCTGCAGTTCAACCATCCACACCTTGGCAACACGTTCCTATTGTCCTCAGGCCAGAAGGAGCCAAGTGCTGAAATGGAAATCTCTTCTCTGGAATCCTGTGATAAATTAAGTAATTCCTCATTCAGGGTGAGAGTGACCGACACAAACAGAAGCCAGGAAGCCCTTGTCCAGCCTGGAAAAACAAAGACCTGTCACTGATGGGGTGCTTGGGATCTATGTTTGTAAACTCTATTTGTAACACCAATCTGTAACATTAGGAATGATGGGTTAGTCTCAGAGCATTAACTCTGCCCAGCAACTACTCGTGGATTGTTTATCTCAGCCTTGAAACACCTTGAAACACTAACAGGCTACACCTGTGAATCCTTCACCAAAGTATCTTACAACCATTACAGCTTAGGCATTCTCATTATTATCTCTCCCTTGTACAGTGTCCCACTGCCCCAGGAATCCGGTGCCCTATCTCTGGGTTAACTCCTTTGCCTATTATCCACTGACATCAATGGGTCCCACACATTAATCCTGTCAAGCATGACACGGATGGGTGGCAGACTGGGCACTTCTCCATCAGCCCTTAACCGCTCACTGACTTAGTGACGTTTCCCCTTGGGCTTTCTCCCAGTGAATCATGGGCAATACTCCTGCCAGTTACATTACACTGTCCCCACCTTAACTCTTCCCTAACCCCACCCTTAATCACCTAGTTGGCATAATTGGCATGGGTTCTACTATGGATGATTCTATATAAACCTTAATTTTACCCCTTTAAGGTTGCAGGTCCCCTAAGGATCCTTGCCCGCTGTAAAGCATATAATAAACTTTTTCAACTATGACTCCAAGTAAGGCTGAGCTGAATTTTTTCCAGACTGAATCGCAGGTTCTGGTCTTAAAATAAGATCAGCGTCCCTGCTGAACCTATTGGGAGCCCTCCCTCATCATCACCAGCCAAGGGATCAAAATAGGAAGAACCCCAGGAGGTGTGCCGTGGGGTAAAGTGGAGACACTCAGGGTTTGGAGGACAGGGACTGGCTTCTGGTTCCAGTTCTGCTCCTGATTATCCCTGGGCCTTCAGGAAAACCCTTCTGATCATGGAGCTAGTGCTCCAGTCTAAACCTTGTTTTATAATTGAGGCAGGTCCATGTGGTCACAGGAGTTAGGGAGCGGCAGGGAGAGGATCTGAACCCAGGTTTTTCGATTCCAAATATTCTTTCCACTGCTTCATATAGATTTCTGGTCTTACTTTCCTCATCTATAAAATTTAGGACAGGAGAGGAAAATGGAAATGCCATCCAGAGAAATCCTTATTTCTTTGGACTTTCCTTCTGAATTCTAGGTTAGAAAGCGTCCTGCCGGCTCTAACTTGTCATCATAGGCCTCGAGGTCATTTAGTTTCTGCACCTGTGAAAGGAGAGGATTGGGCTAGATGAACGTGAAGGCCCAGCCAAGTTTTGAGTCAGTGATCTCATTTAGACATGTGTCATCTCATTTGCTTTTTGTGATCCTATGAGAAATCCCAGGGATGGATCTCCTTTGTGAGAGATTGATGAAGAAAGGGGAGGTGGGGACCAAAATGTCCGGAGGTCCCAGAGGTCCCCACTGTAGCAATATAGTAAATGGATGGCAGAGGGAAGGCCCTCTTCATCACTCTTCCTCTCCTTACTTCTGTCCCACAAGCCTTCCCGTCCACTTGTTTCACTTCTCAGGGAGAGTTTGGATCTCATCGTGCTCCCATCTGCTACAGGCAGAGCAGGCAATAAAACAGCTTTCCAGAGAGAGTGGTAGGCTGAGATCTCCTCCCTGGCTGGCCAATGCCCAAGTGCCCTCTCTGTACAGGCGGGAACATGGTTCCTCTCTCAATGGCTACCAGGACAGGGTGGCACGAAACCTCTCATTGGCACTTGATTCTGATTTCCATGGAGTCACTCGCCTTTTTGAGAGCAAAGGGAACCAAATGAAGAAAAAGAAGACCAAGTTTGGAGTCCTAAGACCTGAGTTCTAGTCTCACCTCTGTTCTTTACTGCCTCCAGTGCCTTTGGGCTAATCCAGGGCTGGGAGCCACATGTGACCTCCAGGCTGCAGGTCCCCACCCCTACAGTTACACAAGCTCCCGGGACCTCTGCTTCCTTTACCATAAGATGCAGGTTTGGGCCTAGATGTCCACTGAGGCTCCTCCCAGCTTGCCATCTCTGCTCGTAGGGTCCCTTCCTTTGACCTGTGTGACTTGGGGCACAGCTCTTCCCAGGCCTCATTTCCTCCTCTGTAAAATGAGACAACTGGACTTGTGTGTGGCTTCTGAGGTCTCTTCTGGTCAGGACCTGTTCTCAGGATTCTGCTTTTCATCAGTGGCATGGTAATCCAGCACCAGACAATTTCCACGTTTGGCCTAAAACTGCTGTATCACCTCCAAGGACAGTTCGACTCCCCCTCGCCCCTCCTCCATGCCAGGTGCTGGCACCCAAACCCAATCCCAGGCTGTTACGTGGATCCTAGTGCGTCAGGGGGTCCCTGCTCCCCACCTCGGGAAGTGGCAATCCGTGGGGTCCTGTCCACAGAGGAGGCCGCTTATTGATTCTGCCCTCAGTGCTGTGCTCCCCCATTAGAACCAGCTGGCGCCCTGAGGATGTGTTTGCTGAGTTAGTGAAGTGTGAGACCACCCTGAGACCCCACAAGCCCACAAGGAGCTCTGCACATGACACTTGAGAACGTGACACGTTCACCTCAGGAGAAGCTTTAATGGCCTCCCAAGCCCAGCCTGTGATCGGTCGTAACACTGGATATAAAGGTGGCCCAGAGGAGCAGACTGCGGGGGGTGGACCCTGCCGACCTCCTTCCTTAGCATGTTTGGTTCCCAAAGGTCAGATCCCATTAACACGAATTTAACTTTACAGGCCTCAGGCTAAGCAAATGAAACATGAAAAGATTCTCCTTTACAATTTTGTGAAGAAAAGCTTCAGTTTTCTGGCCCCACAGACTGAAATTCTCCTCCTTTACCCTTTTAGCTCCTGGAGAGTCTCTGAACTACACAAGTCCTATCTTCTCAAGACTACCTGCTGAGCCCCAAACTAGGTGTTCTTGTGTCCATCCCTGTGTCTTTGCAGGGGGGCAGTGGGGTGACCCAGTGGATAGAGCATTGCCTGGGAACCAGACTCATCTTCCTGAGCTCACATCCAGCCTCAGACACCTCTTAGCTGTGTGACCGTGGGCAAGCCACTTTACCCCACTTGCCTCAGTTTCCCCAAATGTAAAATGAGCTGGACAGGGAAATGACAAACCCCTCCAGTATCTCTGCCAAGAAAATCCAAATGGCATCATGAAGAGTCAGACAAGACTGACAGCCACACAAAAGCCTTTGCAGAGGCTTCGGTGCACACCTGGAATGCACTCTCTTCTCATCTCCCCTCAGAATCTTCGACTTCCAGGATCATGTTCTGGGCCATCTCCTGCACAAGGCTCCTCACGTTCACTTTATTTCTCAGTACTTCCTCTCTCCTCCAAATGCTCTGTATTTCGTTACCTACACGGGTGCTGCATTCTCCTCTGCCGGAGGAGAGCACCAGCTCCCTGAAAAGGTCTCACCTCCCCAGGACCTGGCCCAGGGCCTGGCAAACAGCACTGAGCTAAGGAGTGTTGGGTGGAGTTGGATTCCTTACCAGAAGAAAATAATTTACCAAACTCCTGTTTGGAAATAGGCAGCCCCCTCCTTTAAATGTCTGGTCTTAACTGGGTGAGACATGTCCAGAATGAACCTTAGCCCTTCATGTAACCCAGTAACAATCCCAGGACAGTGCTCAAAGCTGGACCAGTTTGAAGGGTTCAGGCTGGGCAGGCTCCACCTTGGATGCACATCTGCCTCATCTTTGCCCGTCAGAAAAGGTTTCTTCCTTCAAAACCAAGCTCAGATGCCCCCTGGACTGCCCAGCCTCCCCTGCTTCTGTGCCCCCCACTCTAGACCCTTAGCAAAAAAGGTCTCTGTCTCTGTCTTTGTATTTCTCTGTCTCTGTCTGTCTTTTATTTAAGAATTTGAATGGGGTATTGAAGAAAAGGCAGGGTTTCAACAGGTGGATGCCAGGGGGTCTTGGATTCACTACACTCTGCCATACTAGAAGCAGCTCAGGCACCACAGTGGAGAGAGCCCTGGCCCTGTGTAGCGGCAACCACGTCGCCATCCCCAGGATGGCTGCTAGCACAGGCTCTTGGATCTAGGAAAGAGAGCTGTTTGAGGGGCCAACAATCTTTTTAATTACACTCATTAGTTCAGGGGTAAAGTCAGCACCCTGACCTTCAGAGAAAATACAAAGAGAATAGAGAAAATGCAAGCAAAAAAATAAAGACCAGTAGACAGGGCTTCTAAGTGTCTGAGAAATTAGCACAGATCAACAAACAGATGCAGCTGTCTGGCCAAGGCAATACATACATAGTTACCAGAGAGAAGCACCAATATCTGGGTTTTCCAATTCTAAGGGTTCCTTAATGGCTACCCAGAGTCTCATCTGCTCAAATCACAAGAACACTCTTCCAATGAGTGAGAGTATATGTGCCCTTCTTCAGGGTCAGAGGGCATCCCAACCCTCCTGATGAAGGGCCTAATTAGAAATTAGCAAAAGGTGTGAAAGCCTCCCCTAATGGTCTCCACCTGAGCCCTGTTAATGGGTGGGGAAGCTCTATCATTAACATTACACCCTGGAGGCAGGAAGACCCCTCAGAAGTCGGCTAGCTCTGTGTCTCTGGGCAAAGCATCAACCTTCTGTCTACCTCAGTTTCCCCACCTGTAAAGCAGGGAAAATAGTAGCACCTCTCTCCTGGTCTTGTCATGATGATGCAGTGAGATAACACATGGTGAGCATTTTGTCAGTCTCAAAGCACTGTGGAAACTCCAACTAGAATGGAAATTATAGTAACTAGAGTCATCACCATTGTTATTAATGGTCTTCACCATCCTTACTTCCTTTCAATCTAGATATCATTACCCCAGTTTTACAGATGAGGAGACTGAGGCTTGAGGTCAGAATGTGATTTGCATAACATAACATAAATGGCAAAGGTGGGATTTGAATCCAAGTCTTTCTGACTCCAGGTCCCACACTCCATCTGCCATTCCAATCTATCTTTCAGAAACAGCTGGTACGTTTGAGCCACCTTGGTCCATGGACCAAGGCATCTACAATTGCCCTGGAGACAGCACTCATCAGGGCTCATTACAGCCATGACTGTTCTTAAAGTGACCTGGGATCATCAGGAATAAAGGGCTGGAATACCCTGCTTAGTAAGACAGGGGAGCAAGTGACACCTTGCCATATTTGAATGGGGTATTGGATGTAAGCTGCTTGAGGGCAGACTCTCTTTATGTCCCCATGGCCTAGCACAGTGTTAAGAACACTGTAAGTCATCAATAAATGCTTAAGTTTGATGACATTAATTCTTTCTCTTTTCTGTGGATTTTAAAATCACAGAATCATAGGAATTCCTGGATGACAGAACACGAGAGCTGGAAGGCGCCTCCAGAACAGCTTGGTCTGGTCCCTCAGGCAGGCACACTTACTCCTCACAGACAGGAGCCATGGGCACGAACACAGCTAGACTCATGTCTCAGCTCTGACATTCGAGTCTGTGAACTCCTGGACATGTGGGAAAGTTGGAAGCATTTCCTCTTCCAGAGTCAGCAACCCACCACCAAGCTGAAGGGTTTGGCCATCACATGAGATTCCAAACCCACCAATGACATTATTTTCATAAGGTCTAATAAGAATTTTTACTGAATTAATTACATTGTTTTACTACGTGGGAAACTTAATTTCTGGTTTTGTGCTCCTCTCCCCCAGGGTGTATACACACATATATAATAGGGAAAAGTGTTTCTGCCTTGGATCCATCCATTTCAAGATGTTGCAGGGGTCTTAGCAAGCAGAGGAGACAGGTGACACAGCAGAGACTGTTCCACCCCCAGCCCTGTTTTTTTTTTCTTTGTGGGTGAGAATTAAAGACATCCTGAGGGAGAGTTGTCTCAAGTCTACAAAGGGTTCAAACTTCCATTTGTAAAATAAAGTTTCTAAGATGGAGTCGGGAAGGATGGGGAGCAGGGTCTTCAGGACCTTTAAACACAAGCAACTTCCTCCAGGAGAAGAAGTTCAGAAGGTATGACTGACTTCAGAGTTGGACCTGTCTTAGAGCGAAGGAGGCATCACCTTGGCAACAGGAGGCTGGCTAAACACCCCTCTGTTCTGTGATGTGAGGATGCCTCCACTTTCTGGAATGCCAGAGAAGGAGTCATTGCAGGTGAATGGCTTTGGCCAGTATGGTCTTTGTGCTCACCACAACTTTATTTATGGGAAATTGATATATGGGAAGCTTCCTGTTATGTCACCTGCTTCCTTGCTTTCCTAAACAGGGGTATTAGAGCCCCTTATTCTGTTTTTTAAATCATATTTTATTTTTTCCCAATTACATGCAAAATCAATTTTTAACTTTTTTTTTTAAAGATTTGGCCTCCAAATTGTCTCCTTCCTTCCCTCCTTCCTGAGAAGGTAAGCAACCTAATATAGGTGATACATGTGTGATCATGTAAAACATATTTCTGTATTAGTTATTTTGTGGAAGAAAACTCAAGCCTCAGGAAGGAAGGAAGGAAGGAAGGAAGGAAGGAAGGAAGGAAGGAAGGAAGGAAGGAAGGAAGGAAGGAAGGAAGGAAGGGAGGAAGGAAGGAAGGAAGGAGGGAAGGAGGGAAGGGAGGGAATGGATGGAGGGAGGGAGGAAGGGAGGAAGGAAGGAGGGAGGGAGGGAGGAAGGGAGGAAGGAAGGAAAGGAATGAAAAATCGTTTGCTTCAGTCTGCCCTCAGCCTCCATTAGCTCTTTCTCTGTAGTGCAGTCCCTTATTCTTGATGATTCTAGGTCATTGTCAAGAAAAGTCTTGGTTATAATGTGGCCTGATGCATGCTGTATTTAGGGCCTATAGATATGGGAAGTTGTAGATGCCTCAGTCAATGGGGCCAGGCGGCTATTTCTAAAAGACAGATTGGAATGTCAGATGGAGTATTGGACTGTAATAGCAAGCACCCTAGCATACCCAGGATGGTTGCTAGCACAGGTTTTTTTTTTTTTTTCCTAAGGGAAAGCAACTCAAAAGGCATTAATCTTAATTTAATCAAACACACACACATATGTGTGTGTTTGATTAAAGTAAGATTGTGTGTGTGTGTATATATATATATATACACACATTTATTTCACTTAGTTCAGGGGAAAAAGTCAGCACCCTGAACTTAAAAAAATATAAACAGAAATTACAAGCAGACAAAAAAATACAGACAGAGAATATAACAATTCAACAGAACAACAGACAGGGCTTCTAGCTGTCTCAACATTACATACACACATAGTTACCAGAGACAGAAGCACCAACATCTGGATTTTCGAAGCATGATGGGGGGCGAGGGCCCAATGACTACCCAGAATGTCATCTGGCCAAATCACACAATTCTTCCCAAAGTGAGTCCTAAAGCAAAACTTCACCCCACGGTATATATAGCCTTCTCCAGGGTCAGAGGATATCAAAACCCTCCTGACCCACTGCCTAATTACAAAGTAAGAAAATGTGTAGCGCCCCCCCCCCCAAGCAAGCTTCTTTTGTTGGGCTACAAGTGAGGTCCATTAAGGGACAGGGAAGATCTTCAAATTCCCTTACCATTACATGGACCTGGAGTCAGAAAGACTTGGATTCAAATCCCACCTTTGCCATTTATGTTATATTATGCAAGTCACATTCTGACCTCAAGCCTCAGTCTCCTCATCTGTAAAACTGGGGTAATGATATCTAGAGTGAAAGGAAGTAAGGATGGTGAAGGCCATTACTAATCATGGTGATGGTTTTAATTACCATAATTTTCATTCTAGCTGGAATTTCCACAGTGCTTTAAGGTTGACAAAGTGCTCTCTATATGTTATCTCACTGGATCTTCATGACAAGACTGGGAGGGAGGTGCTGCTATTGTCACTTTTTTACAGGTGGGGAAACTGAGGTAGACAGAAGTGCAATAATTTTCCCAGGGTCACAGAGCTAGCTGACTTCTGAAGCAGGTCTTCCTGCCTCCAGGACTGGGGCTCTCTCCACTGTGGCACCTGAGCTGCTTCTAGTACAGCACAGTGCAGTGGATCCAAGGCCCCCTGGCATCCACCTGTTGAAACCCTGCCTTTTCTTCAATACCCAACTGAAATCCTTCCTGTTCTACGAATATTTGTGCAACTGACTCATTCAAGAGTGTCCTCCTATATCTTTCAATCTTCTCTTGCATTTAGTATGTTGTTGAATAGTAATTGATTCATGTCACTTCCCATTCTACACTGTAGGCACCATGAAGGCAGGGACTTTCACTGAACAATGTGCAGTCAGTAAATGCATTTTGAGTAGATGGTTGGATGGATGGGTAGGTGGGTGGATGGATGGATGTATGGATGGATGGATGGATGGGTGGGTGGATGGGTGGGTGGGTGGATGGATGGATGGGTGTGTGGGTGTGTGAATGAACAAGGCAGGGGTCTAAAAATATACAGTGAATTATTTTGGCTGCACATCTCACCTCTATTGTGTCCTCTCTAGTCCCTCATTGTCACTTGACTAGATTACTATAGCAATTTCTCAAGGGATCTTCCAAACCATTCACTCTAGCCAAGAATCCATTCTTCATATACATCCAATATTCATTTTCCGTATGGGCAAATGATATCAGGTGACTTCTAAGCTCAAAATCTTTCACTGGCTCCATATGGTCAATCAAATAATACTCCAACTTCTTAGTTTGGCATTAAAGGCCTTCCAGAAGCTAGTGGCACCACTTTTCAGCACTGTGAAAGGGCACGTAACTGACCTTCACCATTCATTCGCATTACATTCCTGTCAAACTGGACTACTCACCATCCCCTCCACATTCCCTTCTGGGTCTTTGCTGATGCCATTCTCTTGAGCTCAAGTATCTTCCCTCTCCCTGATATCCACACATTGAAATTATGCTTATTCTTCTATTTGTTGACCTGTAGCATAAGAACTGTGCCAGAATTGAAAGCTTCCCTTCTCTTCTCTCTCCGTTCTCCCCCCAATTAGTAATCATTCATTGGTCTTTGAAGGGTTCTTGGTTTGTACTTAATGCCCAAGATTTTGAAGTCCGGTGCTTTCCAGGGGGTGGGGGAAGAAAGAAAGGAGACATCTTAAAGGGGTGCACAGAATGGTGCCTCCTTAGCTTGACCAATGGGGTTCATAATTTTTTACAGCCAAGTGCACTAATCACTGGGTGGCTAGCTTTCTGGTGATGAGCTCTTGGACCCTGCCTCACCTATAAAATGAGAGGGTGGGTCCAGATAGTGTTTTAGGCCCCTTCCAGTTCTAACACACTTTACAAGACACATCATAGGATCTAGAGCTAGGGGACCTCAGAAAGGCAAAGAGACTTGGCCAATGTCCCACAGATGGCAAATAGAAAAGCTGAGATCTGAACCCAGGTCCTCCTGTTACAGATCTAGTGCTTTTTGTTTGGTGGTCTCATCAGTTCCCGTGGGCTGGTCAGCTGGAGCCAAGCAGAGCAGGCTAGAGACAGGAGAGCCAGGAGTCAAAGAGAAGGTTCATTTCAAAGTTAGGGAAACAGCTTGCAAGCAAGAAGGGAAATCAGGCATGTGTAGGGGCCCCTGCCCTTAGTGGAGGAACTAGCTTTGGTGTAGACAGATCTCA
>NW_027186383.1:2218156-2250068 GCF_028583685.1 Petaurus breviceps papuanus
GCAGGGGATGGGAGGCAAACTACAATGGCTGGATCACAGAGTAGGGGAGGAGAGGAGAAGGGGCCAGTGACGAGCTTTAACTGACAAACAAAGGAGTCTGCATTTGATTCAGGAGGCAATAGGGAGCCAATGAAAATCATCAACTTGGGGGGAGGGTGGGAGTCATACTTGCACTTTAGGAAGAGCACTTTGGCAGCTGAATCCTACACAAAGCAAAGAAACAAGCAATTCTGGCTGATTCATTCACCCCCCCCCCCCCCAAAAAAAAAAGAAATCTCTGTTCTTCCCCCAAAAACCCTGTAATTTCAATTGTAGTCCCCAAGCATTTGCAGGGAACCTGCAGGAAGCTCAAATACACAGACACCTGTCTTCCCCAAAAAAGGGGAGGGGGAAGAAAAGTCTTGCCCTCGAGCAGTTTGCATTCTCTGGGAGAGGCAGCTCCAGACCAATATCTGTCCCAAAGGATGGCTCCGAATGTTTTCTCCTTCAGCTGCCCTGAACACTATGTCTCTCTGCTGCTCATCAGGCACCACCCTGCTTTCTTGGGACAAAGACTCCGTCCACTGAACTCTCTTGGCCTTTGCTGTGGAGGATCTTTGTGAGGCGTCAGGAGAATTCCTAGCGTCTACACTGCCTGTCTGGTGGCCACCTTATGGCCCCTGAGATGCCTCTTACAACTCGTTCTAAGATCTTTTGTGTCCTCAGCCAATGCGACATGAGCTTGTTTGCAAGATGAAAGGGTATCACATCTCAAGGCACTTTCCTGGGACAGCTGAGCTGTGATAGGTGGGGGTTCTGTGGACAGAGACAAGGAGGGAAGACACAAAGGTCTGTCCTGGATGCCAGGGAAGAAGAGTGCAGCTGCCAGCTGGATCCACCAGCCCCATGTGAATCTTTGGTGGGGGGAAGCCAACCTTCCTCAAGGCCCTGTTGGCAGACTGGCCTTCTCCACTGCATGAGTTATAAGCATTTTATGCACTTTATGAAAACAAAACAAAGGCTTCCCAGAACTGTCAGGCCCCATTAAGTCTAAGTGGGCTTGACATGCCTGCCTAGATTCTCAGGCCCAAACCACCAAGCCAATGTGATTCCTGTGCTGGAGTGCCACCCACCCACCCACAGAGCCCATGCCTGCCCCACAAGGAGAAAGGCTGGCCTGGCAGGGCCCAAGAAAACCCCTGGGCCCTTTGCCGGGAGCTTCCCCTCCCTTTTAAGTTCTTGGCTTTATTTGTCTTCAGCAGTGGGTTCCTGGGATAGTTTTTATTCATAAAACCTCAGCTCAGACTAATATTTTTGTTCTCTCACTTGAAGGGAAGAGAAAATGCTGGTCGCAGTTGTCTCTAAATGGTTTTAATTTCATTCCACCCCACAGACATTCATTGAGTGCCTTCTATGTGCTAGGCACTGTACTAGGCATTAAAAAAGAAAACTCCCTGACTTCACGGAGTTTGCAGTCTTCCTCCAGAGAGCACAGAGCCTGGTGCTTAACCACAGGAACCTTGACTTCCTGGGGGCGCTGAACTCCCTCCACCAAGGCAGAGGAATGGAGTTGCCTTGGCCATTTCCTGTCTCGAGTTTCCTTCAGCAGGAAATGTTTCTGGGAGGTTTCTCTGAACCCTCAGAGAGCCCAGGTGACTGTCCATGGGGAAAGTTTGGGGCCCATGACTTTGGATGGGAAAAAATAGTATCTTTAGTTTTTCTCACTTCTACCTGAAACTGAGAATTAAAAAATGACTCCAAGCAAAGGTCTCTAGTCATCAGCAGAAGGCTGAAGGGCTCTGAGGTTAAGAACCTAATTCTTTGTATATAAATACTGCAGCTGTTCTTTATTATCTAGTACTGTGCTGGCTCAGAAGGCTGTGACTTGAGGGCTGCAACTGTTTAGTATTTTATCTTTGAATACTTGGTGCCTAGGACATGGTAGGCAGCAGTTCTGGGAGTGGGGGTCCTATGGAACCTCACTATGCACAGCTTGTCTTATTCCATGTAGGCACACACAGTGTCCCATGGAGCCACGTGACTTGTCCCTAGAAATGACCCAACCCTGCTGGTAGCCCACAGAATTCAAAATGGCACCCTGCCTTCAACCTGGGAATTCCTACACAAGGACCAGAGGACACGGAGATGGACAGGACAATTGAGAGTTGTCGAATGTATGTCCTGGGACGACAGCATTCCATGCCCAGTGTCACCCCCTTTCTCTCTAGTCTCAGAACTTCAGGTGGCAGAGTCAGGAACCAAAAAGATTCTGCAATGCTGGACTGAATCTGGCAAGATGAAATTCAATGGGTTTAAACTGAAGGGTTCCAGTGGGGTGGAGGTAGAGACCAAGACCTGGATGGAGAAACTATGGTGGGGCGATGAATTCCCATTGTTATGGGCATGACTTTACTTGAAATCAAAGCAGGCATGGAAAGAAGGCCCTGCAAGGTTTTGAATTTAACAAATTATCTGTTCTTAGACCTTGTCAGAAGTGAGGGCCCTGTAATTCTAAATACTTCCCTGGAAGCCACTGAGTCAAAAAAAAATTTTTTTTTTTGCTTTTTTGGAAGGCAATTGGGGTTAAGTAACTTGCCCAAGGTCACACGGCTAGTTTTGTGTGTCTGAGGCTGGATCCGAACTCAGGTCCTCCTGGTTCCAGGGCCAGTGCTCTACTCACTGCACCACCTAGCTGCCCCTTAAAATTTGATATTTCTTTTTTTTGGGGGGGGGGAGGGCAATTGCACTGAGTCAAATTTTACTCTGATGAGTGAACCTATAATTCTTCCAAGCAGAACACTAAACCTTGTACTTGTGAAACCCTTAGGTTTCTCTTGGAAGGGAAGCATCAATCAGGGGAACTCAGGCTGGGCTCCACAGCCAGGCTTTGTGTGCCACTTAAAAGGGGCTTCCACAGCACTTTGAAAAAAACAGCATCCAGCATAAACACAGTGCAGTCACAACAAGCCATCGGCAAATAAGGAGGAAGAGCTTTTTCCTTTTCCCACCCACTGATGGTTCAAATGAAGATCTCCAGAAGTGTTTGCCCTTCAAGGAGGCAAAGGAATCCAAGCTGAAGCAGTAACAACACAAGGGAAAACATGAACGAGAAATGTAGCCACAGACATCCTTGAGGCAGGGGATCAGACCTCAATGTGCAGGAAAGAAGCACAGGTGGCACTGCCAGCACGGGCACGGAGGGCTAGTCAGTTATCAGACACCACAGGAATCTGTGTCTGCTTGCCACCAAATATGTGGGCTGAAACCAAAAGGCCATCTGAATTCACCATTCACGTGCTGACAGACACTGCAGCAGATGAGGGCCCGCCAACATCGCTGTTGCCCAAGCTGCCCTGCAAAGGGCAGAACATTCATTGCACTGTGAGCTCACCTTTCCACAACAGCCTCCTCCTCCTGCAAGACCCCTCTGGCCGGCAGACTGGTCTGTGCCTCCCAGAACCTCCATTCTGGGGAGACCCTCAGACCAGCCGTGTTCACACTCCCTTCCTCCTCAGACTTCCTTCTCCCTCCTACCCCTGGGAGGCTCCTCTCACCTCCAAACTCTCAAATTGCTTTCACTTATCTTCCCCGTCAGATTTTGCTTTTGCTAATATTTCTATTTCCCAGCATTTCGTACAGTGTCTCCCACACAGTCAGGCCTTCATAAATGCTTTTGTTTGTTGTCATTGAGGGATCTGTACCATCCGCATTTCAAGTAACTGCTCGTTAACTGCTGAAGTCATTGTCGCATTTCCCAATGATGGTGTTGTCTGGGATCACAACCATCAGACAGAATAACACTGGCCGGCCTGGTCCAGGCGAGCACGTGAAGGATCCTTCTGGCTTCCCGCATTGCCCAGTCTGTGACCCAGCCATACTCCCCACATCTCCCACCCTGCTGCCTTTGCCCCGGCTCTTCCCCATGCCTGGGATGTCCTCCCCATCCTACATCGCCCCTCTTAAGGAGATCAGTGAGCGTGGCTGAGGGACGCAGTGCACACACAGAGTGATGGACTGGGCGTCAGGAATCCTGGACCCCTGGCAGCCATAGCTCTTCCCCATTGTGAGCAGCAGATACTTGTATGGGCAAGAGATAACAAACCTTAAAGCATTAGCTATTATTGTCATTGAGGATTGTCGCTAGCATCAGTGATGCCTTAGAAGCCCTCATTTCCTTCAAGACTTGACTTCCATCCCCCACCAATGCGCAGCTTTTCGGAGGAGACCCAGGGAGGACAGGGCGGATGGCTGCGAGTGTTTGGGGACAACTAAGTGAAGGAGGAAAAGGAGAATCAATCTTGTTGGCAGCGAGGAGGCCTGGGCTAGGATGCGCCCCCTCCTCACCTCAGCCTTGTAGAATCTCAGTTTTTTTCCAGACTCCACACAAGTACCATGTGCTCCGTGAGGCTTCTCTGCCCCTGGTCGGGGTGTTCATCTTGTTCCCTGGAAATGACTGTGTATTTGTAGCAGCAAGCACCCCAGCACCCCCATGGTGTCTGCCAACACAGGTTCTTGGATCTGCTTTGATAAAGGAAAGCAACTCAAAATGGGTTAACAAGCTTACTTTAATCAGTCAAACACACATAGTTTACCTAGTTCAGGGGAAAAAGGTCAGCACCCCAAACTTCAGAGTATACAAGACAGAATTATCAAGACAGAAACAGATCAAGTAGACAGCTTTCCGAACTGTCCAACCATTACATCCATACCCAATCAACATCTGGGTTTCAACATCTGGGTTTTTCAAAGCCGGGGGGGCTCTGGACAACGGCTTCCCAGAATCCAGATCAAATCACAGAACACTTCTCAAAGTGAGCCCCCAAAACAAAGCCTCACATCAGGGCTTATATAGCCTTCTCCTGGCTCAGAGAATGTAACAACCTTATTGACTCACTGGCCAATCAAGAAGTATCTACTGAAAAACAAGCCTCCCACCCCAGGCTCCAGGTGCACTTTAGCCTAGGGGCAGGGAAGATCTTTAAATTTACATTCCCATTACAGTATTTAAATTCTAGACAACTTGCATAAGAGTCTTTGTGGGGAGATGGCTTCTCCCCAGCAGAATATAAATGTGAGAACAGGGACTGTTTCTTGTCTTTGTTCCTGATATTCTCGATGCTTAGCACAGAGCAGACAATTAATAACTGTTTGGTGAATGTGTACAAGCTCCCTTGACTGAAGGAAGAAAGCAGGGAGTGATGGGCAGCAGTTACTGAGAGGCAAATTCCCGGTCTATCTCAAGAAAACCATCCTAAGAACTCAAGCTGTGTACAAGGATGGCCTACCTCAGTAGGTAGGGAGTTCCCCCTCTCCGGGAATCTTCAAGCAGAGGTGGGGTGGCCATTTGTCAGAGGTCTCTCACTTGGCCAGATAAGACCAGATAAGATGCTCACCAGGCCAGGTCTTGGCTACTTTGAAGGGAAGTTGTAACCACAGAGAGCTCCAGGGGCCAGTGTCCTCATGCCCCTCACCACGGTGCCGAACTGGCTGCATCTCCAGACCTACGGGAGGACTCCACTTCCCATGCCGACCCACAGGGCCCTGCTGCCCCTGGCTGGCCCACGTGACTGCCAGGACACCCTAAGGATCAGTCCCTCCCCCTCTTGGGGCAGATATTCTGTTCTGCTTGATGCCTGGGGAGAGGTCCTGACTGGTACGGCAGAGCACCAGCTTGGGAGCCAGAGTCCCAGGACTCAACACTCAGCTCAGTGCCGTGTGGCCACTGTGGCCTTAGCCCAGTCCCTCGTCCTGTCTGGGCTTGAGTTTCCAAGGAGGATATTCAAGTGGAACTATCAAAGCTCAGACTCCAGGCTGGTGCCATACCCCTATGACCCCGACGTCACTCAGCCCGTCCAGAAAACCATCAGCTGTGTTGGCACCAGCAGGAAAGTCCCATTGGGCAGTTGGTTGTGAGGGGCCTCGGACAAGATGGTTATCCCTCTTGGGCTTCAGTTTCCTCATCTGCAAAGCAAGGGGATTAGCCATCCCTCCAGCTGTTATCTGCCGAGCCTCTATTTTCATCCCCTCAAAATGAGATACCAGAGGGAAAGGAAGGCCTGAGACCCCTCTCTGGCTGGTCCTGGGAAGGCTGTGCAGGGCGCTCTGGGGAGGGAGGGGGCACAGGTGAGCTCTCAGAAGGGAGGAGGCCTAAGAGCAGGCAGCCTGGACCACCACTGCATGAACCTCAACCCAGCTGCTTCTGGAATCAAGCCTGATGTTGCCCTAGCAAAACCTGCAAACCTCATCCAAAGGGGAAATTCAATTCATTAACATTCTTGGCCATTAAAATAATATTTACAAAAGAAGGTTTTGATGTTGGAAGTGTAAACAAATCAGAATTCATTTGTTTTCCCTGAAACCATACCCATGCTTATAAACAAGGGAGATACTTTGCACTTCTCCTTGTTGCCAAACTCCAGCACGGTTGGGGAGGGGGGGGGCTGCCAGGCCTCCTGTTCCTCCTTGGGGCTCCCATAGAGCTGCTCTAACGTATGAGGTGAGAGCAAAGCCTGGAACCAGGGAGGCAGCCAGGGTTCCAAGATGGTGGTTCCACCGGGGACGCCATGACCGGAAGCAGGTCCACTTTGCTGTTCCCAGTTTGTTTGGGCTTCCAGTCCAAAAACCTGGGTTCTGATGTCAGCTCTGCCATTTACTCCCTGGATGACTTTGGCCAAGTTACTTCCCTTCTTTTTTATCCAAATCTATGCCTGTTTACTAAGAGCCTACTATGTGACCGGCTCTGTGCTTCGAGGAGAAATAAGAGAACAGCCCCCGCCCAAGAGCTCCCGTCCTGTTGGAAGGTAAAACAGAGTCAGGACTAGAGGATGACCTCTGGTCTGTTCCATGATAGAGATCGGCTCTATCATGGCCCAGGCTCGAGGCTCATGTTCCCAAGTCACACTTGGACGGCAGGTCAGGGCCCCCTGGGAGTAGCCATCACTTCTCCCCTTTGGGCTCCAGGGATAAACCTTCGGGGTTTTTAGTGTGGTTGTTCATGAGCCCCCATCTGGTGCATTCTCCAGTATCACCTAAGTAGCTGATATCACCCTAATATCATTTATCCAACTGACATCAGCAAGCTTTTATAAGAGTATTTACTGAGAAGTTACAGCAAGGGCCAAGTATGTCGATTGATTCCGAGCCTGGGACACTCTCCCAGGAGGACAGTCCAAGGGAAGGTGGATCCAAGGGGCGAAGGGGCAGGGGGTGGCTCAGAGCCTCTATTAGACGGAAGTCCTTCCTTCTGCTAAGACCTCCGCCGTCATCCTTCTTAACCGCTGTGGCACCGAACACTGGCGACCCCCTCCTCCCACTTGTATGTCTGCTCCTCAGCTTCCCTGTCCTGGCCCCCCAAGTGTGGGTGTGTCCCATTTTGGGGGGGGTCTCCTCTCTCCATTTTCTATTGGTCACCTCACCAAGTCCAAGGGTTCAAGCATCACCTCCACAGACTACTCCTGGGTTGACATATCCAGCCTTAGTCTTGCTGCTGAACTTGTTGCCACCGAATGCCCACTAGACGCTTCCCCTTGGATGGCCCATATGCAGCTCCTCTGGTGCTTTGCATCGCTGCTCATTATGCCCAGGACAGAACTGATTATCCTCCTCTGATGCCCCCCATTCTACCCTGGTCCTGCTCCCCTGATTCCTTTAGTGGACGCCAGCCCTCTGGCTTCCCAGGTCTGCAGCCTCCACTGTTCCTGTCCCCATGCTCCTCACACCAGATACCAAGTCTGGTCAGTTCTACCTTCACCTCCCTTGCATCTGTCTCCTTCTATTCACTAACAGTCACCAGGCTAGTTCAGACCCAAACTGCTTCTCTCCTGGACAACTGCCATACGCGACCACTTGGCTTCCTTCTATCCAGTCTCCTCCCTCCAACCCGCCTTCTACATGCCTGTTGCCAACTTAACACCCTGGGGCCTGACCACATGGCATGTGGCATGGGGAGAAGCCCCAGTGGGTCCCTCCTGACTCGGGGGGGAAATACAAGTTCCTCTCCTAGGCTTTAGAGTCACTTCTAATTAGGCTCCAGTCTCCTTTCCTAGGCTCATGTGCAGCCACACGGACCTGCTTCTGATCTCCAGCTTCTATCTGCATTCCTTTCCACAGGCCGGGTCCGAGATCTGGCCTGAACTGCGTCCACACTGCCACCTTGGTCTTTGTGAATGTTTCTGCTCACTCCTCCTCCTTTGTAATGTGTGTGTGTGTGTGTGTGTGTGTGTGTGTGTGTATCTACCTACCTCCTCATGTTCCATATTCACGTTGCCATGTTACCTTAGTTCTCCCCAACAGAATGTAAGCATCTTGAGGGCAGAGGCTGTTTCATGGCTCTGTATGCCCAGCACCCGGCACAGTGCCTGGCACTAGCAGGACCTGAATAACATTTGTTCAAAGAATCCAACAGAACATGACCGAAGCCTCGTCTGTGTGACAGCCTCTAAAACGTTCTAACACCACTCACAGCCTGGTCCCTTTCACTGATCCTCCTGTGGTGCAGCCCAAGGCCCTGTGAGCCCTGTCTGGATGCTCTCCAGCCCATCTACCCAAGTCCTTCCTCTAAAGGCGCTTCCCAGGACTGAGCCTAAGCCTTGAGCTGCCATCGAGCAAGGCTAAATGCTGAAGGGCCGGCCTCTTCCTCATTCCCAGCAAATGTACCCATCTGGATGCAGCCCAGGAAGGCCTTAGAAGCCCATCTCACTCACTGAGATGTCCTGCCTTGCACTCGTGAGGCTGGTTTCTGTTACATGCAGCCTGGTGTCCTAGTCTATCGAGCTCTCTCGTAGATCCGAGCGTCTTGGCCATCCCTCCCAACCTTGGCACTGAAGCCAAGACTCATTTGTAAAATGGGGCCCATCTACCCATACTACCCACCTCTCGGCGGTGGCCAAGTTAGGTAAAGCACTGTGCGAACTTTAAAGCCCTCAGTGTGAGTTACTACTCCCACCCCCAGCACTATAAGACATCCCTCTAACCCTCCTCCCCCAACCCTGCTCTACGTCCCCCACCCCTCACCCCCAGCCCAAGTGCGGGACACTCTCGTGGTGGACACCCGCACTGCCAAAGCCAACAG
The DNA here is from genome assembly GCF_028583685.1 of Petaurus breviceps papuanus. NCBI lineage: Eukaryota > Metazoa > Chordata > Mammalia > Diprotodontia > Petauridae > Petaurus > Petaurus breviceps. Next base: position 2,227,206 of record NW_027186383.1, read on the forward strand.
ACAACTTGTCTGAGAGAGAACGCAGCAGACCCCACAAATCCAAACCAGAGACAGGGCATCTTGTGGACAGTTTATTTGGCAAAGTTTAACCTGTGGGTACTTCAAGTTCATTTTTCCCCCAAAAGACAGAACAGACTCATCACCCATTCATTCTGGAAAACACACCAGACCAATCCCTGACAAGGCCTCGCTGGGGGAACCAAGTCACTTCTGTGTGGGCCACTAGTCACTATTTCCCTGAAAAAGTGACTTGCTGAGAAGCGATGAGTGGCTGGGAAGCTGACGGTCCACTCACCCACACTCTTTCCCAGACTCACCCTTTGGGACATTAAGTCACTTTTTATGCAAATCCCTGCATGGTGTGATTTCAGAAATCATTGAAAAATTAACAGACTGAAGTTTCTAACTGGGGAAAGCATTTAGGTGATCTCATTTGTATATCTTTTCAAAATACTAACCAAGACAAGGACTTAATCAGAATGCAATAAGAGACAGAAAAGAATCATCTGAACTGATACGCAAGAACATCATTAATGGTCTTAGAACTTCTGATAAAGGCTTGTCCGTCTTAGAGGAGACTTCATTTAGGGCAGAGAAGGGAAATGTCATTGTATCAATGTGAAAAAGAATTTCCCTGAACTTTTCATACAAGAGCAAAATAAAATACACCAATTTTCAAAAAGATAATTCAAATGCTTATAAATAATGTGTCCAGGTGTGAACTGAACTGTACAACTCATACACTTCATAGAAAAAATAGGTGATTGTTTTTAATGAATTATATATAAAAGAAAAATAAATTTTATGATACAATTTTTGAGACCCTACTTTGTACAAATTTTCACGCACACACAGTATATTTGCCATTCTTTCTGCACAGAAATTCTGGTCGTATTTACAGCTTCACGAAAGGCATAAAAGGCATCTTGTCCCAAAGCATGACGGGATGGGGGTCATCTTAGAGCTGCTTTGTCATGCTGTCCAGTGTAGACGAGGGCAGGAGCAGATGTGAGCGTCTGGGGAACATGAAGGAGGGGAGGGGCCAGGGAAGGGTGAGCTCCCCAGAACTTGAAGGTTCTCTATGGGAAGGGGCCCGAAGGCTTGGCTCTGAGGAGAGAATCTCGTGGCCTTCCTTGGGCTCTCCCATCCAGACTGCCATGGGACAGCTTCAGGACATGGCTCATTTGCCAATGCCATGGGCAAACTCAACTGTGCCATTAGCAGTCAGTCGTTCCTAAGGAAGTCAGCTTGGGATTAGACAATGGTGATGGTGAACAGGACTGTCCTCAGAGCACATACATAATATCCTCAGCAAACAGAAATTCAGAAACGTAACTAGCAGGAGACAGAGTCAAAAACCAGAAAGTGTGTCTCCAGATACAGTGAAATCCTTTATCCCGTAGCTGAAAAACTTTGGGAAGTTTCTCCAATGTCATGAGTGAATGCAAAACTTAATATCAGTGCTATAAAAAGATGGGCTTTACAAAAAGGAAGCTTTCTGGAAGGGTGACATAGCAGTACTGAATAATAAAGGTGTCCCTTTGCGTTTTGTGAACTAGCCTCCTACAAACAAAAGCAAAGGCACCTGAACACCACTCAGGCCAGGCAAGACCAAGCCCCTTCCTGAACTCAGAGGATGGAGCAGGCAGATGCCTTCCAGAGAGCTGCCTGTTTCCATCAAGCCTGGCCAGTGGCAATGCACACGTGTGGGAGAGAAGAGAGTGGACGTGGGCAACTTCATATTAGGAAGATCATATCCAGAAAAATGTGAAAACTGAACAAAATCACTAACTTTTAAGACATGCAAGGAACCAATGGGAAAATAGTGCAGAGGAATATCTGCAATTGGAATTAGGGAAGAAGCACGGAGCCTGACAAGTACTTAAAAGAACACGTGCACTCAGTCGCCTTTTCCAGATGTAGACACAAATAGGAGTTTGTTTTCAGCATCTTAAAGGCCTTTCTGTTCTACTTATAAAGTGACTATCACACAAACATTCCTTTACCCTGCCAATAAGCTTCTCTGTGCTTTACCTCTAACAGTCCCCTAAGACTATGCGGCACAGACCATTTTAAAACTTGGGACCTGGTCTCAGACAACAAAAAGAAAGGAATGACGTAGTCATGTGTAGCAACAATGTGTACTTCCCATAACTCGCCAGAGGAAATGGCCAAGCAAGTGTGCGAGCCGGGGAGCCGGTGGGGGGCACTCGAGGGGACTGGGCCTCACTAGCAAATGCTCAGGCCCCAGCGTGCAGAGCATCGTGCTTGCCACATCTGCAGCTTGGCCACGCGGTGGGCTGATGATGTGGATTCTTACTTAGCCAGCTGTGAGTGTGGGAAGGACACAGCTTTCTGTGGTACACACGTCTCCAGGCGCCATGGGGCCTTCACCAGCGTGAGCTCATGTTGATGCTGTAGACCATTTTCTGGATCTTGTCCTCGTTCTTCAGGATGTTGGCCTTCACTGCACAGATCTTGTCTTGCTGGTCCTTGATCAGCTGCTCCAGTTCCACCAGCTCGGCCTTGAGGGGTTCTACCGCACAGTCTGTGATGCTAAGCGGAGACAGGAATGGGCAGCGTCAGTACTGGCTGGAGGCCCCACCTCCTCAGGGTTTCCTGTTCAAACATCTAAGGGTTTATGGTTTGTTTAATCAACACTTTAATGGGGAGAGAGAGAAATAGAAACAGAGAAATGACAGACATCACAGCTCCAAACTCCCTACACTGAACAGAATCCGGTCCTTGTTGAAGCTGATTCAAAGGCCAAACACCATACTGACAAAAGAGAGGCTCATGAAAATTAAAATATTCCTTACATATAGATGTTCAAACAAACTATATTGATTTTTTGGGTTTATTATTATTATTTTAATAAGAGGTCCTTTAATCAACAGAAGACTATCAATGAAAGTTCCTTAAAAATATCTTATGTTCATAATGCCCTGCCATATCATTTTTTCATAATTGTATTTATAGAGCAAATTCATTTATAATCTACATTTAGAAAAAAGTGGCTAACAGTTTAGTCAGAAACCTCCCATAATGGCATTTCATGGGCACACATTTAAAGGAATCAATTTTATCGTCATTGAAATTTCTTATTATTTGCTGGCTAATACATTTTTTACATATTTATTTATTTTTTCCAATTTAGTTATTTATTTTTAGTTTTCAACATTCATTTCCACAAGATTCTGAGTTACAAACTTTCTCCCCATCTTTTCCCTACCCCCCATCCCAAAACAGTGAGCCTGCTGAGTACCCTCTTCCCCAATCTGTTCTCTCTTATATCCTCCCCCACCCCACCCCTAACTTTCTAGTGGGACAAGATGGATTTCTATGCCCTGGTGCCTGTATATCTTATTTCTCAGTTGCATGTAAAAAAAATCAAAACAAAACAAACACTTTTTTAAAAAATACACAATTGTTTTTAAAACTTTGAGTTCCAGATTCTTTCCCTTCTTTCCTCCTCATCCACCCCCACTGGGAATTCAATATAGATTGTACATTTGTAGTTATGCAAAACATTTCCATAGTAGGTATATTGTGAAAGACTGACTATATTTCCCTCCATCCTGTCCTGCCTCCTACTAATTCTATTTTCTAGTCTGACCCTGTCCCTTTTCAAAAGTGTTTCCTTCTAACTAGCCTCTCCCCCAATCTGCCCTCCCTTCTATCATTCTCCCTCTTATCCCCTGCCCTCCCCCCCCATTTTCCTGTAGGGTAAGATACGCAACTGAGTGTGTGTGTGTTATTCCCTCCTGAAGCCAAATTCAGTGAGAGTGAGGTTGATCCATTCCCTTTCACCTTCCTGCTCTTCCCCTCCATTGTAACAGCGTTCTCTTGCCTCTTTTATATGAGATCATTTACCCTATTCTATCTCACCCTTTCTCCTTCTCCCAATATATTCCTTTCTTACCTCTTAATTTTGTTTTTTAGATATCATTCCTTTATATTCAACTCGTCCTATGCCCTGTCTATGTATACATGTACACACATATGCCCACACTCACATATATTGATACACACTTACACTCTCCTATATATACATATATATGTACACACACACACACACACATATATATATATATATTCCCTTCAACTGTCCTCATACTGAGAAAAATCTTATGAGTTACAATTATCGTTTTTCCATGTAGAATGTAAACAGTTCAACTTTAATAAGTTCTTTATGATTTCTTTTCCCTGTTTACCTTCTCATGCTTCTCTTGCTTCTTGTATTTGAAAGTAAAATTTTTCTGTTTAGCTCTGGTGTTTTTCATCAAGAATGCTTGAAAATCCTCTATTTCATTGAATGACCATGTTTTCCCCCGAAACATTACACTCAGGTTTGCTGGGTAGGTGACTCTTGGTTTTAATCCCAGCTCCTTTGCCCTCTGGAGCATCATATTCCAAGCCCTTCGATCCCTCAGTGCAGAAGCTGCCAGATCCTGCCTTATCCTGACTGTGTTTCCGCAGTACTCAAATTGTTTCTTCCTGGCTGCTTGTAGTATTTTCTCCTTGACCTGGGAACTCTGGAATTTGGCTATAATATTCCTAGGAGTTTTCTTTTTGGGATCTTTTTCAAGAGGTCATCAGTGAATTCTTTCCATTTCTATTTTGCCCTCTGGTTCTAGAATATCAGGGCAATTTTGCTTGAGAATTTCTTTTTTTTTTTTTAAGCAATTGGGGTTAAGTAACTTGTTCACGGTTACATGGCCAGGTGTTTCTGGGTGGGTGCTAAGCATCTGAGCCCGGATTCGATCCCAGGTCATCCTGACTCTGGGGCCGGTGGTCTTACTCGCTGTGCCCCTCCCTCTTGGTGAGCTCATCAGCTCCATTTTGCCCAGCTCTGTCGGCCTCCACAGCTCCCCTAAACTCCAGGCCTACATCACCAGAGACAAGACGCTAATCTGTGTCATGAGAAGGGAACTCCTTTCCCTACACCCAAGAAGTCATACATCTAAAACAATAAGAGGGTCTCTAGGGCAGGAAAACACACTTGGAAGGCTGGCTGAGAGAGAAGAGGAAGGAGTCCATTCTCAGCATGGTGAAGGGCTTCTGTGAGCCTGACAAGGGCAGGCCTCCTGGAGAGAAGTCTGGTTTTGAGTTATGGGTCCTGGGTTCAAATCCCACCTCTGAAGCTTATTCTCTTAATCACCTCAGGAGTTTTCTTGTCAGTGTAAAAGGAGAGGGTTGGGGGAGATGGCCTCTGAGGTCTTTTCCAACTCTGGGTCAATGTGCCATCACATGTTTGGGGGGTATTTGAGGATGTGGGTCATTTTTAAGTGTGAACAGAAATGCAGCCTCTTGTGGCCCTGAGACTCTGGTGGTTAAAGATACTGGATGAGTCACTACGGGAAAACAGAATTCCCCAAACGTAACAAAGGCGCCAGCCTTGTTCCAGGCCCACACAGACTCCACTGCAATATTGCCAAAGGCTTTCAAATATTTCACAAAACTCTACCTCAAGTTTTGTTAAGGCTGATTTTTTCCCCCACACTTGGAGTTTTTAAATGGCTTCACAGTTTTGGGAATTTTGATATATTATTTTAAAAACACCTCATCCACCATTTCAAATTCCATTCGTTATGTCAATATGAACAGAAGGTTTAATTACCGGGATGCAATGCTCTGGCTAAAAAGGCCTCCCCTGGGCCCCCACATCAGGTGCCCCCCCCCCCCCCCCCGTCCGGCCCCCCCCCCCCCCCCCCCCCCACACGCACGCCCTGCCCCTCGCCCTCCCCCCCTCAGGGCTGCCCCCACCCCCGCCCCCCCCCTCCCCACATCAGGTGCCCCCTGCCCCTCCCCACCCTCCCTCCCACAGGGCTGCCGCCCCCTCACCTCTGCTCCTTCTGCAGGGCCTCAGCATGCTGCCGGTTCTCAGCATGCCACAGCTGCAGCTCATTCTGCATGGCATCCATGTCCTCCTGGATGTAGTCCATGATCTTGCCCAGGGGCAGGGCGCTGCGACACAGCGTCTGGATGGATGTGCGCAGCTTCTTGATCTCCTTGGACACAATGTCCTTCTCCTTCTTCCAGGCCGCCTCCAGCAGGAGCGGTCTGTCCTAGGAGGGTTTGGAGAGGAAAAAGCGTCTCAGCCCGAGGAGAGAGAGAATGGGCAGCGCAGCTCCTGAAAACACGGGGCCCGCAGGTGCTGCCAGCTGGGCGTGGGCAACGCCCCTGTGCCAGGCGCACAGACGTGCCCAGAGCTCTCCCTGGGCCGAGCCCCAACTCAGGCCACAGGACCTGTGGCCAAACCCCTCCTTTTACAAGGAAGGCCTGCCCAAGGGCAACAGGGGGGAACAGGATCGGAGAACCAGAACTAGAAGGGCCCAGAGACCACTCAGTCCAATCCCCTCGTTTCACGGATGAGGACTCTACGATGCTGAATGGTTAAGTGACTCACCCAGGGTCACACATCTACATGTTTCAGAAACTACTTGAATTCAGATCTTCCTGACTCCAGGCCCAGTACCCTAACCAGGGAGCTGCTGAATTTGCACCCAGCTTAAAAAAAAAAATTGTGATGAATTATTTTTAGTTTTCAACTTTTACTTCCATAAGATTTTGAGTTTTACATTTTCTTCCCCTCCCCCTTCCCCAAGACTTTGTGTAATCTGATACAGGCTCCACATAAACATCCATATGAAACATATTTTCACACTAGTCATGTTGTATAGAAGAACTGGAACCAATAGGAGGAACAGGGAGAGAGGGAGAGAGACAGACAGACAGACAGAAAGAGACAGAGAGACAGAGAGAGAGACAGAGATGGAGAGAGAGACAGACAGACAGAGAGACAGACAGAGACAGAGACAGAAAGACAGAGAGACAGACAGACAGAGACAGAGAGAGACAGACAGACAGAGACAGAAAGACAGAGAGAGACAGAGACAGAAAGACAGAGACAGAAAGACAGAGACAGAGAGACAAAGACAGAGAGACAGAAATAGACAGACAGAGACAGAGAGACAGACAGAGATGGAGAGAGACAGACAGACAGAGAGAGACAGAAAGACAGAGAGACAGAGACAAAGACAGAGAGACAGAGAGACAGAGACAGACAGAGAGAGACAGAGAGATGGAGAGACAGACAGACAAGACAGACAGAGAGCAAATAATATGCTTCCATCTGCATTCTTTCCCTGGATGTGGTTCGCATTTTGGAATCATCTTAGATCCTTGCACTGCTGAGAAGGGCTAAGTCTATCAAAGCTGGTCACTGCACAATGTTACTGTCACTGTGTATGACTGTATGTATCTCCTGGTTACTCCCCATCAGTTCATAGAAGTCTTTCCAGGTTTTTCTCAAGCACACTTGCTCATTGTTTCTTATGGAACAACAGTATACCATTACAATAGTACACCACAACTCGCTCAGCCATTCCCCATTCATGGGCATCCCCTCAATCTCCAGTTCTTGGCCACCACAAAAAGAGCTGCTATGATGCTGTACGTGTGAACCCAGCTCTTTTGACTCTCAATGCAAGGATCCTTCTACTCTTCCTCCCAACCTCACCCCACTCTCACAATATAAATCTCCTTGTAGGGCAGATTTTAGAGTAAGGTGCTGGAGGACTGAGAAGGATGTGGGATCCATGCCCTTCCACCTCCTCCTCCTCTGTTTTTTGCCTTGTTCAATAATGATGCATTTGATAAAAATACCATTACTTCCCAAAGGTATAAACTACGTCACAGGGATATTTAGTTGTACTCAATTTAATTCAACAAGTACTGACTGAACGCCTAAGAATTCATATGGAATGTGTATCCATATGTATGGAATAATATCATGTGCAATCTTGCAGGAGATAAACTTCACCTTACTGCTATAGTTTGCCCATCTTTGATTCTTGAGGTATGGGCAGCGTCTCCCCCAAAACCAAACTCAGTCCCTCTTGACCTGCAAGGTGGTCTTTCAGAGTAGATGAAGCCAAAAAAGTCCGTGGTCAGGAGCCAAGATGGAGGAAAAGGCAGAAACTGGCCTGAGCTCTTCCAAATTCCCCTTCAAACACCTCCAAACAAATTGTGGCAAACCCACCATCGGGTGGGGTGAAATAATTTTCCATCTCAAGACAACTCAGAAAGTTGGCAGTGAAGTGTCTGTTGCACAAGGGTAGGAGTGGAATGTATTCCAGCACAGGCAGGACCTTGGCAAGCCCACAGCAGGCCTTGGGGGCAACAGAATCATCATCAGTAGCTTCTGGAACTCTTAGGCCACTCAGGAGGCTGGATAATTGGACAGAAGGAGATTATAGGGGTCCCTTTGCCTGAACTGGATCCAAGGCTTTGCTGCATTGCCCACATGCAGATCTGGGTCGCAGTCCTGTGTCTCAGTCCCAGGGCAAGGATCGGGGACCCTGGTCATAGTTTCAGGGCAGAAAAGAGTCTTAAGGTCACAGACCAGAAAAGTAGTGAACATAGTAAACATAAAAGTTTATGCCACCTTGGAAGGTGTACACCAGGGACCAGACTCCCGACTCCCATCCTGAGAGTGCCAGCACACAAAGCCAATGACCAAAAGAGAGATTAATAAAATTGAAATTAGGAAAACTATTGAACTAATAAATAAAACAAAAAAAACACATTAAAATAGATAAATGTTTGGTTAATCTGATTTAAAAAAAAAGAAAATTAACAGCATCAAAAGTGAAAAGGGTGAATTTACTACCAACAAAAAGGAAATCAAAATAATAATTAGGAGCTATTTTGCCCAACTATATGCCAATAAATTTGACAATATTAGTGAAATGAATGAATATTTACAAAAATATAAATTGACCAGATTAATGGAAGAGGAAATAAAATACTTAAATAAAGCCGTTTCAGAAAAATAAATTGAACAAGTTATTAGTGAACTCCCTAAGGAAAAATTTCCAGGGTCAGATGGAATTACAGGTGAATTCTATCAAATATTTAAAGAACAACTAATTCCAATACTATAGAAACTATCTGGGAAAATAGGTGAAGAAGAAATGCTGCCAAATCCTTTTTATGATGCAAATATGGTGCCAATACCTAAACTAGCAAGAGCCAAAACAGAGAAAGAAAATTATAAACCAATTTCCCTAATTAATATAGATGCAAAAAATTTTAAATAAAATATTAGCAAAGAGATTAGAGCAATTTATCTTGAGGATAATACACTATGACCAGGTAGGATTTATACCAGGAATGCAGGGTTGGTTCAATATTAGGAAAACTATCAGCATAAATTCCCATATCAAAAATAAATTTAAAAGGGTGAGAAAGAGGAATGCACATGGAGAAGGGGAAAAGGAGAGGTAGAGTGGAGTAAATTATCTAAGAAGTGTGAAAGCGCTTTTACAATGGGGGGAAGATGGGGAAGGTGGGCAGGAGCGCTGGAACCTTAGGCTCATCAGAATGGGCTCAAAGAGAGACTAGCATACACATTCAATTGGGTATAGAAATCTATCTTACCCTATAGGAAAGCTGAAGGGGAAGGGCCTAAGAGAAGCTGAAGAGGCTGACAGAAGGGAGAGCAGACTGGGGGAGACAGCAGTCAGGAACAAAACACCTTTGATAATGGACAGGGTGAAAGAGAGAAAAAAGGATAAATGGGGGGAAAGTATCATAATTGTGAAAAAAAATTTACAGTCAATTTCTCTGATAACATAGGCTTCATTTCTCAAATATATAGAGAAATGAATCAAATTTATACAAATACAAGTTATTCCCAAATTGAAAAATGGCCAAAGAATATGAACAGGCAATTTTCAGATGAAGTACACAGCTATCTGTAGTCATATGAAAAAAATGCATTAAATCACTTAAAACAACTCCAAGGTACCACTCCACATGTATCAGATTGGATAATATGACAGAAAAGGAAAATGACAAATGTTAGAGGGGATGAGGGAAAACAGAGATACTAATGCACTGTTGGTAGAGTTGTGAACAGATTCAACCATTCTGGAGAACAATGTGAAACCATGTCCAAAGGGCTATAAAACCATATATACCATCTGACCCAGCAATACCACTACTAGGTCTGTATCCCAAAGAGATTAAAAAGAAAAAAGAAAGAAAAGGATCTATATCTACACAAATATTTATAGCAGCTCTTTTTGTGGTGGCAAAGAGTTGGAAATTGAGGGGATGCCCATCCATTGGAAAATGGCTAAACAAGTTATGGCATATGATTGTGATGGAATACTAGGGTGCTGTAAGAAATGACAAACAGGATGTTCTTGTAAAAACCTGGAAAAACTTACATGAACTGATGAAAAGTGAAATCAGCAGAACCAGGAGAATAGAGTTGAGAGTAGCAATGCTGTATGATGAATGACTTAGCTATTCTCAACAATACAACGATCCAAGGCAATTCTAAAAGACTTACGATGAAAAATGCTATCCCTCTGCAGAGAAAGAACTGATGGAGTCGGAATGCAATTTAAAGCATACTTCGGAAAACTTGGTTTGCTTTTTGGGGGAGGGGTCAGGTCTGGTTTTCTTTCACAATGTGACAAATACAGAGCCTGGCAAAGAACCTCTGCAAACAGACACGGCTCCTCTGACAAGCCCAAGTCTTTTCAGCTGGGTGGACAGTGTCCAAACGTCTACTCTGCTCACATCCACACCACAAGGAAACATCTGAAGGGGAGGAGGGAAGATGGAAGACGCAAAAGCAGGTTAGAACACAGCTCCTACCCTTGGAGTTTATAATCTTTCTGGGAAGAAAAGATTAACAGACAATAATCAGCAGGGAATGACAGGATCTAGATGGATTCTGGAAATCCCAGATGAGGAAGTTCCCTCTATCATAGGTCAGTACCTTCTCTGAAACTCAGTCTTAAGAGAGTTGCTTGGGACAATGAGGGTGAAGTGACTCTGGATCCCAGAGCTGGTATGATTTGGAGGCTCAAAGGCCAGCTTTTTGTTCACTAGATGTGTGGCCTAAGATCATAACTAAACACTCCTGCTAACTTAGCTTTGTGACCTTGGGAAAATCATCTCACCTTGGAGGGTCTTTCATTTATCACCTAGAAAATTAGGGGTGGGGAGGTGGAGAGTTGGGTGATCTTCAACATCTCTTCAAGCTCTAGATCATCACATATGTATGTTAGACCATGAATGAAGTAAAAGCTAGTGAAGGGAACAAACTTGTGAGGGATAATTTGCAGTGAAGTTTCCCCATTCTGAGAAATCAAACCTCGAGTGGCTTCAGCATCCACTAGGCCCAAGTTTAGAGGTCACCTGACCTTGCAGGAATCTGGGACTTAGAGCAATGGAGACCCTCCCCAGGCCACCTCAGCACAAGATATGCCAAATAAGGACAGAAGGGCTTTCTCAAACGTACATCAGGTGATCTCCTGTTTCTTTGTTCCCGTCCTTGAGGTAGATTGCCACGCTTAGATTGTACACCTGACTTCCAGCCAATGGAAGAAAAGGGCCAGGAGGGGGGTGTGGGGGAATTGTGTGTTAGGGCTTTATAACTTTGCCATTTCCTTTTATAAATTGCTTCTCCTCCCTGACCATTTGTCAGGAGGGTGACCCTTTCTCCAGATCGTAATAAACCATTCTTTTCTGCTTCCTACCTTGAGAAAACTCTGAGTATTATTTGGGTAAGGATTTCTGTTGCACACAGTTTTTGGAGGTACACACAAACTGAATTCCAAATACTTATGGGAAAAATATTTTTCAAAAGTTATTATATTGTATCATGCAACATTAACTGATTCTTGAAGAAGCAAAGGAATATTTATATAAACCAATTCAGAGTGAAGTAAGTAGAATCAGGAAAACTACACACCCAATGACTATATCAATGTATATGGAATGAATTTAAAACCACCACCACCAAACAGAATGCTATACTGCTAAAGGGTCTAAGCCTGGCCCCAGGGGAGGAATTAGATATATGCCCATATCAGCTGGGTCTGTCCACCCAGCTGATATGGCTTAAGCAGCACCACAAGACTCAAAGGGTGTGTTGGTTAATTTAGCTGAACTGTTTTCTTTCTTTCTTTTCTTTTTTCTTACAAGGGATGACTCTGGGGAGGGGGGGGGCAGCAGAGGAATATATTAGAAATGAGGGTGAATAAAAGACAAAAGACATCAATAAAAATCTTAAAAAACAATAACTTTCTCATAAGACCTAACAGATTTGACATGATCATATGAGTATTTTAAGATCTAAATTATATTCTCTGTTCTGTTATCAATTTATTTCATTTTGTGGGATGGGCAGTCAAGAGAAATCACCTTCAGAATGAAGAAAATGAGCTAGGATGACACAGAAGATTCAGTTTTCAATTAGACACAGGTAACTACAAATGCTTCAGAAAACAGAATCTTTACGAGGTTTAGGAGTAAAAAAATTAATTCCAATGTATCCCAGGGCTAAAGTGAAAGCTCTTGGTTTGCACAACAGCTTTTCCCCAAAACAGAGAGGGATCTTCAGAGATCATCTAGTCCAGGAGCCGGGAATCTGCAGCCTTGAAGCCACCTGGGCCTTCGAGATCCATAAGTGTGGCCTTCTGACTCAATCAAAATTTCACAGAACAAGATTTGTAAGGCTAATTTTAAAATCAATAAGCAAGATTGACCACTTTCCAGAAAGTTTGGGTTGGAATGGAGATCTTTCTGAAGACACGCATGTTCTGACAAATCTGGGAGGTACGTTCAAAAATTATTAAATGTCTTTATTTTCCCTAATGGGAGGGGGTTAGCAGTACAGAGAAAATGACAGTGCTCAAACCTAACCGGACATTCAGCTTAAATGCACAAAATCTATGCCGCTGAACTTAAAGCAGATCATTTATCAATGGAAAATGATATTTTCCTTTCTTGTTAGCATCTCTCTCTCCTTCCTTCTTTTTCTTCCCCTTCCTCCCTCTTTTGTCTCTTTCTGTAACACACAAGCTGCAGCCTGGACTTCCAAGTTCTTTTCTTTGGAGAGACTGAGTGTTTTCAGAACTTCATGAAATTCTCCCATATAATAATATATTCAAGGAAGCCAGTAACACCTTGATTTAACGCCCTCCCCAGGAGATCAATCAATTACCCTGAGCAGTTTCTCCAAGCTATATCAATACTGAGGTGGCAGAGCCTCTGGGCGTCTCCCAGGGACACAAAGCCACTCCCCCTTGTCCCCTCTCGTCCCCCTACCTGATCGTCTTTCTTTCTGGTGCCAGCTGTGGGCTGTTTATTCAGCTGTTTTCTGGAAGTGGGGCCTGCAGCCAAAGTCTTTTAGCAGCTTTTGGCTTACTGATGAATGTAGATATATATTTTAGAAAAATACTTCTAAGATTTTTCAGCTGAAGATTTACTTACTTTTGATACCTAACACTACTTGAATTTTGCCACACACACAGTCCCTAAAAATGTCATCATTTGCACTTGCAGTGATTTTACAACTTACAATTCATTTAATAAGGAATCAAGAGCCAAAGAAATCAACAGTATTGGAGATAATTTTTTTTGTTTATTTCATCAAATTTCAGCATCACTGCTTTTAGAGATAAAAGGTTAAAAACAGCAACTTAACTGGCTCTTTTGTTATTCAGCCAATACGCTTTCTTTTAGAAGCAGGTGCTCTATTATGGGATGATTGCTAACTTAAAACTCTCAGACTGATTTGTATAATTAGTCAAGATTCACTAAGATAAAAGTATTCTGCATTTAAAAAATTCAATATCTGAAAAAAAATTCTTTTTAAAAAAATCAATTGAGTGATTATTTGTTGTACAAAGGGTTCACCATAAAGTTCTCTGAAAAAGCAGGCATATGTGGGGCATTTAAAATAGGACCTGATTTATGTAGCTCTTGTGAATAGCAACACATCCTCTATGGAAATTATAGCACACCTGTGTTCAAGTTACAACCCAAACCAAAGCCAGCTAGGTAAAGCTGAGGAAAACCAAAGTCAGTCCCTTTGATAAAGCATGTCAATGTTGCACTGATGCAGATGTACGATGAATCTAATCATTTAACTCCCCTGCAAACTCACTAAGGGGCAGTTACAGGGACTCATCTTGTGAAAAGTGAGCCTTTTGCAAAGTCTCACTCAAGCTGCCTTCTTACTCTGCAGAGTGTGTGGTGTGGATGGCTGCTTGTCATGAGTGTAGGGTACAGTACACCCATGGCACACACTGGTGGCTAGAGGGTGCCATAGTGAATAGTGCCAGGCTCAGATTCAGGAAGTCTCATCTTCCTGAGTTCAAATCTGGCCTCAAACACTTACAAGTTGTGTGACCCTGGGCAAGTCACTTTACCTTATCTGCCTCGGTTTCCTCATCTGTAAAATGAGCTCAAAAAAGAAATGGCAAACTTCTTCAGTATCTCTGTCAAGAAAACCACAAATGGGATTGTGAAGACTTGAACACTGGTACATGCATACATCTTCCACCTATGGATCTTTTTTCTTCCATGTAGCTATGGAAAGTTACAGCATTTATATTAACCTACCAGTGCATACAGGACTCTCGTGGTAGTTCATGGGTCATATCATGCTTTGCAAGCAACTTGCTACCACAAAGAACACTTGGGGCCATCAAAGACAAGACACTCAGGCACTACCATTATAAATGAAAGAGGAATGGTTTTGTTGCATGCCAATTCCCGGGCCTGTCTTTATACAAATGGGAGAAATGCTTCAGCTTCAAATCACTAAGAATTCTGACAGCTACTCTGATCCTTTGAATGGAAGGCGTGGCAAATGATTCTAAGTGCTAGAGCTGGTCGGTTCTTTTACAAAGATATTTTAGCAGTATCTTGTCTATCCCACTTCATCAGCCAACCCCTACTTGAAGTCCAAGAATCAATCTATTATTTCTACACGAAAGGGTAAAGATCACATCTATTGGTCCGATGAGCTACTTTTTTTAAGAGGTAGCAAGGGGTAAAAAAGAAATGTTTTCTTGGGATGTATGAGCTCAAGAACCATAGGATGACAAAATGCTAAATCTCCTTAGTGGTTATTTAGCCAAGTGTCTTCATTATACATACATATGGTATGCAACATGCATACAAGATAAGTAGTATATACATGTATGTGTGCACGGGCACATGCAGTGTTTATATATGAAATATATGCAAACATACATATAGAAATATACATGACCTCAGTCACTTGAGTAAATGCAACATGAACTAAGGGTACTAAAAGAATACTCTTATTTTTTTTTAAATAATAAGTGGTTTAATAACAACAACAAAAAATAGCTCAGTCCTTTTCTCTGTCAGGAAGGAAAGAAGAAAGTAAACAAGCTTTATTCAGTCCCTACTACATGCCGGGCTCTGTGACATTCTATAAATATTATTTGATCCTCACGACAACCCTGGGAAGTAGCAGTATTATTTCCATTTTACAGTCTGAGGAAGCTGAGACCAAGGATAAGTGAGTTACCCAGCGTCACACAACTAATCCAGCCGGAGGCTGGATTTGGACTCAGGTCCTTTCTAACTCTAAGCCCAATGCTCTGTGCACTGTGGCAGCACATGGCTGCCTCTGCAAGTCACTGACTTTAGGTTATGGGAAACTCTGTTGTGTAATCAGCTACTCTGATTACGTAAATTTCTGAAACTGGGGTTCATGTAAAAACTTGCGTCCACTACAAGCACACACAAGCATATAGCATCTGGGCTCCATGGAGACTTTCTTAAAAAATACGAGGATAATGGAAATGTGCATTTCATATACAAACACTGCGTGTGCCCGTGTGCATATACAAGCACACATCACTGATCTGGTATGCAACATGCATACCATATGTATGTATAATGAAGACACTTGGCTAAATAACCACTAAGGAGATTTAACATTTTGTCATCCTATAGTTCTTGAATACAACGATGCCTCCGGGGCTTCCTGAGAAGTTATAATGAATGATGGGATAAGGGGAACTGTATTAACAGGAGAGCCAGTCTAAAAGTTGGGAAGAACCAGGTCCAAGTCCTGTCTCTGGCACACAATGGCCAGTGTAAGTCACTTGACCTGCGAGAGCTGTAGGCTCCAGGGAAGGTGCCAGTCTGCATCGGCAGAAAGACCTTCCTCACCTGGAAGTCCCCTATGTCAATGAAATCACGGGGCTGGTCTTTAGCCTTCTGGTCCATGTACATCTACGTAAATATATTTTTGAGAGCTTCAGTCCCTAACCTGAGTAATAATGATAACAGAAATGATGATATAAAATAACACCCGGCAGATACCTAAGCAAGACAAAGCAAGGGGCTGTGGGAGCTCTAAGATGGAAGGGCCTTGTCCACGGAGACCAGGAGAGGCTTCCTAGAGGAGAAATCAAGAGATAGGATTCAAAGCATGGGTAGAATTCAACAGTGGGAAGAAGGAAAGGAAGGCTAGTGAGGGCAGGGGGAGCATGGCCAAGGGTAGAGAGGCAGGAAAGTCCAGGGCATGTTCTTGGGGTGAGTGTGACCAGGTGTGGAATGTATAGACACGGCTGGCAGTAGAAAGGGAGATATTAAAGAATGGAGGGTAGGGAAGGATTGAAGGCCAATCTACAAGAGGAGCTGGGAGGGGATGGGATCAAGGACAAATATAAAGGGGTCAGCCCTGGTGAGAGGCAGGGCCCCTTCTGCAGCAGCGGATGAGCTTCTCTTTCTCTGTGAAATCTGAGGCAGGGGAAGGCATGGGCACAGGAGGTTTGAGGGGAGGGAGTGGGACAACCAGTCAATTAGGGAAGACTGCCTTGCTGCAGTGAGGGCCCAGCTGAAATGTAATAACCAGGGTTTAGTCGAGGCAGCATGGCATCACCTTGAAGGCAGGCAGACCTGAGCTCAAGGTCTGCCTCTATGACCCGGTGCCAATCACTTAGCTGATCAGTGCCCCAGGATATGCTCCAAGGCTTTGAGTTTCTAATAGGAAATCACAGGGCTGGTGAAAAACCTATAGCAAACCCCTACTTGGCACCATTGCCTGCTTTGCCCCAGCACTATTCAGCAGCAGAAGAGATGGATGGTGAGAATCATTCAGGGTTGGGCTTTAGAAAGGGATGAACAGAAAGATGACAAGAGGGACAAGGGGGCCAAGAGCAAAGCACAGTGAACTGGTTAACCCTAGTGCTGAGAATGGGAATGGCATACCTCGATTTCAGGTAAGAATGCTATCCTTAGAGAGGATGAGAGAGGGCTGCTGGGGGCCAGTACAGCTGGGGGGACTTCAAAGTCTGCTGAAGAACCAGACCAAATGGGTCTTCATTAGTGGACCAAAGCCCATTTGAAAGAAAGCCTGTGGCCCAGAGAGCTCACCTGGGTGTGTGCTGGTTGGCACATACAAGCACAGACAGGATTCATGCCCCATTCTCAGGTGACTCCCAGCAGAATGGACCAGCAAACTTGCTGGATGAAAGAGCCAGGCCCTCAAAAGACCCTGAATGGCAGAAGGATGGGTCACACCAAGCAGGACGACACTATACAGAGCTGAGAACAGGATTCTGCTGTTGGGCCCAAAGTGCAGGATGAGGAAGGTCAGCCAGGCTGACAAGTGAAGTGAAAAACCTCAGGCCACTGTCTATGTGAACCTAGGCAGTCCCCAAGGCAAATGGGACCTCTGCCTGCCTTCAGAGAGGCTGGGGGTTCACATGACACCAGCCACCACAGGGAGGAGAGGAAGACCTGTCTGTCCCCAGGCAGCAGAAGAGATACAAGAGGGCAGAAGGGGCTTAATACCTGCTGTCTTTATTGGTGCCTGTCTACCTCGGGTGCCCACATATTTGAGCCCAGTTCCAGTCACTTCATTTCAAGCCTTCTCACTAGATGCTTTGTGCACCTTCCCTCACCCTCCACCAAACCCCAATTGCTTTTCATCTGGGCGGAAAGGAGGGCAACAGAATCACAGGCAATGGCTAAAGGAAGACTGAAGGTCAAGGGGGCATTAATGTGTATCTATGAAGCCGTAAGAACACAGAGGAGGGAGTCTGGCTGGAGAACCAAGGGAAGAGCTCCTTCCTGCAGGCACTCTCTTGTTGGGGCACTTCTTGACTGGCTTACATGAGAACTGAATGAGTCTCTCAGTCTTTAACGTTCCCCTTCTCTGCACAGCTGAACACATCACTCAGCTACTTCAAAACCAACCTGGGCTACCCCAGCTTCTGAAAGAAAATGCTGGGCATTTAAGATTAATTAATTTTGGGCCCTCCCCATGCAAGGCCTCCTGGTTCCAAACAGGACCACGAGCTCTTCTCTCTTGATCCTCCACCTGCCAGTTCCATGCAGGCACACAATTTCGTGCTGCTGACCCCTCTATCTCCACTTCTTGGCATCTGGGGCTCCCTTAAGGCATAGTTCCGCTGCCCTCTCCTCCAGGAAGCCTTCCTTTATCCACTAGTCAATAGTGCCTTCTCTCACCTTGATTATCCTGGTACCATCTTTGCATTTGGACCCTGTGAATCCCTAGGGGAAGACGGAGGCAAGCACCCAGCAGTGCCCACAACATAGCAAGCATCACAAAGCTTTGCGGGTTGGTTTGGTTTGTTTGGTTTTTTAGAATGCATCAGATGATTTTATTCTCTGTGATATAATCACCAATGTGCACAGGGTTGACATAATAGTTTTACTTTACTTTACCCTCTGCCCCTCCCCAAAAGATAGATGGAAACTTTTACAAATCCTTCAGTAGTTTTTTGTTTAAAGTCATAAATGAAATCAGTAATTGCATGTGTGTCCACTCACCACCTCTGAATGCCATTTGAGCTGCCTTTACCAAGGAATCAGAACTTGCCTAGGTACTAGAATGCCCCTAGGTCAGTTCCTCATTCTTTAAAAATACACAACAGTCACAGTGTAGACCACAGTGGCATTTATAATTTAAGACAATATGAAAAAGCAAATGCTTGTTTCCTCATTAGGAAACATGAATACTTTCTTGTCATCATCCAGTATTAAAAATATTTCACAGTTTGATTTACCTTTATTTAAGGGTAAAATTAATCCTTCCTACACCTGGATGATTTTTTTTTTTTTTTGTATTCAGCAGCTCCAAAACCAAATTCTGTGTAAATTTAGACTGAGTCTAAAGCAGTGGAGAATCTATAAGTAGGTGCTAATATAGAACATGTCAGCACCCTGGCTGAAGACCCTGTGTTAAGAAAAAGACCTTCAGACAAAACTTTCACCGACGTCCTCCTTAGACATTCCGCCCCAGTCCTGCAGAGTGAGACACCCGATTGGCTCCCTGGGTATTTAACACTCTCACTCTGGAGATCCAAACATCAACAGACGTCTTCCGGGTGTTCTCCAGTTTGGGCTTTTAGCTCCCTAAAATCTAAAAGATCTTTCCATCCAATTTCAAGAAGTTTTTTCTTCCCACAATTTAATTCCATCTGCATAATGAATTTTACCCTCTTCATAAGCTGCATACACACCTGCTTTGGAGATAATGACATATTTTTTCCACTCTTCATTTACAAGTTTCATTATTTCCTGTGATGGAATCACTTTTGCTTCCTTGGAGCTTCTGAACATCAGAAATAAACATATCATACCCCGAGGAGGGTTTTTCGACCCTTCCAAAGACGGTCCTCTCTCTCTTCTTCTCTATTATTTCCTTTCTCGCCTTTTTTCGCTGCTCCTTTTTTTCTGATCAGGATTGAGCCCTGCTCCATATTCAGAGGCCTCTTTGCATGATTTTAAATCTGCCTTGGAAACTTCTTCATATTCTTCCTTCTGTGACTCTGGAAGCTCCTTCCAAGCTTCAGCAAGCTTCTTAATTATCTCTGTGCTTCTCAAATCTGGATGTTTTCCTTGGAGTCTGGGTCAAGGTTCTACTGTAAAACGAATGTACACAGGCGAAGGCTTCTTTGGAGAGTCAGATAAAGTACACTCTTTCATAAACCACTCCAATCCACAGCCAGAGCTCAGGGGCTAGCCCCGTGCCTGCTTCCTTCCAGCAGCAGCGCCCCAGCCCCTCGCCACCATGGCCCCAGCCCACTGAGGTAGCCTGGTGAGTCCCACGCGTGTTTGTGTCTGTGTGTAAGGAGCCTCTGGTCTCCACCACGAGGTTTTGCTTTTTAAAGAAAGATGACTCGCATTTGTGTCCCCTCCCTTGATTGGCAACAAGACTAATAATAGCTAGCAATTATGCTACGCTTTAAGTTTTGAGAAGTGCTTCATAGAGCTGAACTCGTTTTATCCTCACAATCATCCTGGGCTATTATATTATTCCATTTTAAAGATGAGGAAAATGAGGCCAAGAGCGATGAAGGAATCTGCCCAACCTGATAAAGCTAGAAAGGATCTGGGGCAGGATATGAATTCAAGTCTTTGTGACTCCCAGGCCGGCACTAGGTTAGATGTAAGAAGTTAGAAGGCCACTTGAATACTTTAGAAACTAGGAGACTCATTCAGAATGACACACATTTCATGTGCCAATCATCTTTCATTCCTTCTGTATCAAGAAACTTTCCACCAGGAACCATATGACCTCTCCTTGGCAGCAACTGTGGGTACAAAGGAGAATGCACTGGGCACGTATCAGGAGAGAACTGTGCTCCAGTCCTGCACCCCGTTCCCACTCAGCAATGCGGTCACCTACCTCATCTGCAAGATGGGGATGTTCCCATTGGTACTGGCACCTTCCTGGGGCCCAGAGAGACTCAAAGCCAGATAACACAGTCAAGTGTCCTACAGACCTAAAGCTTTATCATGGGTCAGCGAGGGGCCACAGTCAGCATCTTCACTGTGGGACAATCACAGCCCACCATCCTCTGCCTGGCAAAGGTCACATCTGGGATACTAGGCCTCATTCTGGGCACCACATGGTAGGAAGAACCAACCAACCAAGCCCATCATGTGCCAAACACTGTGTTAAGTGCTGGGGTAGGAACAGCTCCCATTCACAAGACACCAACATTCTGTATGAGGGATCTGCGTATCCATGGATAACACAATGTAGACTACAAAGGAACACACTGTCATCTGCCCAGGCCTGGGCTGGTAAGATGGTGTGCATGCAGATTAGGGCCCCAAGTTCCTGTCATGGCATAAGGATGGGTGTGCGCTGGGAGCCCAGGGGCTTCCCCCTCACTGGAGGTCTTCAAGCCAAGGCAGGGTGGGGTGGGGGTGGGGACATGATGGCTATGAAACGGAGGGGCTCTTCTTCAGACTGGGCCTGGACCACCTGTCCTCTCAAGGTCCCTTCAACTAGGACTGCAGCACATTAAAAAGTAGCAGCTCGGCCACTCCTATGAAAGTGGCATTCTCTGTCACGGAAAAATCAGTATGTCCAATTTCACCATTTGAAACAAGTTATCAATAATAACAAAGCACACACTTCAACAAAAAGCTAAGTCAACTTCAAAATCACCTTTTCAGAAAACAGTAAGTTTTATGAAGTTTACATCAATGTTTTTAAAAACACAAGTTTCTTAAAATACAGGCTATTTTAAAAATTTAAAATATCTCTTAAACAACAAGTAAGTTGAAGCTCCCTTATTCAAACTGAACTGTCTGTTTCCCAAGCCCCAGTAGAACATGGAGGGGGCAGACATCTGGGCACCCTTGTGTCCAGAGATGGCAAGGTCAACTTCTAACCAAAGAAATCTACAAAGTCTTTTCAGAATCCTGCAAGGCTGAAGATGGCTCACTGAGACAGCAAAGGCAGTGAGTGTATTTTTAGGCCTGTGTGACCTGTCACACGCCTGTGTGACCTGCAAGATATGCTGATTCTTCCAAAGGCACTTTCATCATGTACTTAGAAAGCTGCCGTTAAAATCATCTGCACTTTAATAACAGCCATAACCGTTGGTCACATAACTCCCAGGTGGCAATCACAGCGAAGCCTACAACGAATGTCTGTGCTCGCACAGCAGCGTGCGTGTGCATAGAAAGCAAAACCGCCTGACAATGGATTGGGCTTGTTGATGAAAGCCTAATCAAAGCCTCATTGCTTCTTGCACTCTGGACTGATGGGAAGTTTTCCTGTCTAAAGACAAACAATGCTGCTTTTGAATTGCTAGATCAGTATTTGCCCTGAGTATTTCCCTCATAACATACTCTTCCTGCACTGAGGCAGGAGACATTAGCCATTCGAGTAATTCCTACGTACAACAGCCGCTATCTCCCTCAGCCCAGCCCGGTAATGCCAAGGAAAGGCAACTTCCCAAGGTTCAGAATACCAGCATAGGCGCTCTCCATTTTATTCAGTGACCAACCAAGAACAGAGAAGATTAAAAC
Source organism: Petaurus breviceps papuanus (assembly GCF_028583685.1). NCBI lineage: Eukaryota > Metazoa > Chordata > Mammalia > Diprotodontia > Petauridae > Petaurus > Petaurus breviceps. The sequence continues at coordinate 2,249,361 of NW_027186383.1, forward strand.
ATCATTCCAAATACAGCATTTACTAAGTGTGATTAAATAATCTCCAAGGACTACCCCACCCCAGGACCTTCCAATCATTCAATCAATTACAAAGTCCCTGTTCTAAATACTACTCCACCCCTAGGCTACACCTTCATTTGGTCCACCACAAAGCCCCTCTTCTCAAATGGAGATTAGTTTCCAAACATAAGTAAAGTACACAGAGCACAAAAAGGTCAAAAGTTCCCCACCCCTGGATCACAATTGAATCTACCCCAGAGTTATATCAAGTTTAAGCACAGCACTTAATACCCAAATGGAGGTCTTTTCTTCATCTTGACTGGAGGCAAGTTCTCAGCAATCTTAGTTCCTGGGGAGACAAGGCTTAGCAAGGCCACAAGATACATTGCCAGTCCCTTCATTAATTCATCCTCTGTCTGTAGAACAGTCCCAGAATCCCTGAAAACATAAGCAAAACCCTCTCCCAGGATTTCTGTAAACATACAACAAGAAAATCCTTCTTCAGGGCTTCTGAACCAACAGAAAGGTTCCCAGACCCCTGCAACAACAGCACTGTCCTTCACCAGTGGACAGTATTCACTCTGTCTGCAGGACAGTCTCCAGACCTCTGCAACAACAGCACTGTCCTTCACCAGTGGACAGTATTCATTCTGTCTGCAGGACAGTCTCCAGACCCCTGCAACAACAGCACTGTCCTTCACCAGTGGA
>NW_027186383.1:2250078-2258101 GCF_028583685.1 Petaurus breviceps papuanus
AGACCCCTGCAACAACAGCACTGTCCTTCACCAGTGGACAGTATTCACTCTCTGTCTGCAGGACAGTCTCAGGAGCTCTTAGCCAACAGCCAGGTTCCAGGACTTCTTCAACAAAAGGACTGTCTTTCACCAGTGGACAAATCTGGCAAAACAACATCAAAACAGACAGACAAAGTACCAGCAAAACAGCCATGTCTCCTCAGTCCTTGGCAGCTCAGGGGGCAGGTCTCAAAAGTCCAGGGCAATTCAAAGTGGCCCCCAGCAATTCTCTCAGTCTCTCTCTGCCTCCACGAGGTGCTGCTTCCAAAAAGTTCTTCTGCCTCTCTCTTGTGTCTCTCCAAATCTATGTCACCAGCTCCTCCCAGTTCAGGACTCTCTTTTCACATCAACAAGTCCATCCCACAGGTGGGATTAACAAGCTCTGGGCTTTAACACAATCAGTTTGAAAACCAAGCCAATACAGGGGAATCTTTATATTCCATTACTCTCACAAGCCCTCAAACCGAAGCCCCTGCTGGGAAAGCCAGCATGAGCATAGACGTAACGAGATCTGTGCATCTGACAACGGGTACAGTGGAGGGACTGCCATTTAAAGTCTCTGCATTTGTCCCGGGGTGGGTTTATGACTCCAGAAAGGCTTTCACAAGACCCTGCTGAAGAGGAATTCTCTAAGCTTGTAAAGATCCTTTTTCTATGAAATAGAACTGACTGGTAGTTTCCTCAGGGTGTCAACACTTCAGTCTTAGAAAATAATGTTCAGGGATAAAATCTGGTTTGGTCTTCTGCACTGACAGGCCCAGTGATGGGTAGCAGAACATGGCATTCATTCATCCATCCAATCAAGTAGCTAAGAGTGATGGACTTTGGAGGGAGGAGATCAGGGTTCAGATTGTGCCTCGGACACTTCTTAGCTGCGTGGCCATGAGTGCTCATATATGAGGATTATTCAGGACCACAGACTGAGAGCTGGAAAGGACCTAGTGGTCATCTAATTCAACCTCTTCATTTGATCATTGAGGAAACTGAGACCAGACAGGTTAGGTGAGGAAGGTCCAAAGCTGACTCCATAAAACTCAGAGCCTCAGTTTCCTTATCTGTAGAATAGAGGCAGCCACACACAGAGTCCACAGCTTTCCAGCTCAGCCTGTGCTCAGCTGGTCTCTCTGCCAGGGCTGCCTTTTGGTCAAAGCTCTGAGCTGCCAGCCCGGATGAGACAAGCAGGTAACAACATGAGAGGGCAGGGTGGTGAGGCAAATCTGATGTTCACGGATGGCTCTACCCAGTGTACTCCTGGTGACTGGCAGTTAGGGACAGATGGGTCTAACACTTTCCTCCTCTCCCCTTAGCCCTTCTTTCCTAAAGGCTGGCTCTGGTGGGTCCCAAGAGTGACACGACAGCTGTGCCGGGGCAGGGGCTTCTTGGAGATTCCAGCATCTGCTTTGTCTGGACTCCCAGTGGGGTCTCCCTAAACCTGTGCCCCACCTTGTCAGAAGCTGGGAGGCTTGGCCACTTTGTCCTTGGGTTAAGGAGCTGAGAGCTTGTGAGGGTCTCAGAACAACTGTCTCTTCTCAGTCTGTGTAGTGGGAGCTAGAAGGGCCCTAGCTATCATGATGTTCAGCTTCCCCTTAGTCTCGCCTCCGCCCTTTTCCCAACTCCAGCAAGCAGGCTAGCCACTAACAATGAATGTTCCTTTCTCCATCTTAAACCGGGCTGACTTGACATGTGGGAAGCAGAGTGCTCAAAGTGGGACAATCTAAAGGAGGTTTTCTCTGTTTCAAGGACAAAAAAATTGGAATATGAAAGCACTCAAACTATCTGAGGCCACGTGATTAGAGTCCTCAATGAATGGTATGGATTGTAAGTGCCTGTGGGAGTTTGATCAGTGGGCACAGAATGGGTAAAGGATGGCGTAAGCCTTGGGTTTGGCCCTGAAGTGACTTTACAGCCATCTACCAAGGGCATCCATTCCAATCCTTTGTTTCATAGCCAGGGACTCAGATTCCTCCTGAAGGAGACTGGCATTATGTCTAAAATCCTCACTGGAAACTCAGGAACATTCTTTGAAAACGGATCTTAGCACTTCCTAATTCTTAGTAAAAAAAGAAAAAAGTCAGCCCGTATCTAACCTAACCTCCAGCTTACTCCCAGTTGGCTCTGCTCCTCTGTGCCTTATCTTCAGCAAGCCAGTAATATAAACGTGGCTCCCATACTATGCTTTCATGGAGAGCCCCTCCCAGCACCAGGCCCATCTTCCCTAGACTAACTGTTAACCTTTCTTCAGAGCCCTCCATCCTCTGGACCAGCCCTCAGGCTCTTCCATTTCATGAGTCACTTGTGAGGCCTGGGATGGAATTCAGCACTCCCATAAAGCCCTGACCGACGCTGACTCTGGAAGACAGAGGCCCAAACCAAGTGTTGTGACATCCTTGGCGATCTACAATTATCCCCAAGGGGGAACACAAAATCCTCAACAAATGCTCTGAATAAGCAGAGATAAAATCCAGTTTTAACAAGTCCCATCCTAACTTGCAGTTCTCGATGACTTCATGTTCAAGAGGGATGAAAGGATCTTGGGATCAGACTTAGAGCTGGAAGTGCCATTGGAGGGCATCCAGACCGGGCCCCTCATCTTGGAGATGTGTGATGAGCTGCCCAAGATCCCACAGCTATGCAATGAGAGCTGATGCCCAGGGGCCAAGCTCAGGCCAGCTGACTCCATCGCAGGCCTCCCTTGGCCTCCCATGAAATAGCCCTAGCCAGCCCTTCTGACGATACAAAGAAGCCTCATGGCTGGGGATGGAAACCCCACCTAACCAACACTTTTCCAAGTTCCTAAATCAAGCCGTGGGTCCTTTTGGAGAAGCCCTCCCACGATGTGCAGCTGAAGCAGGCTAAATAGTCTCAGAATTGGAGACTTGCTTTCTAGATGTTTAATTTGCAGTTTGGTGATTAAGGAGTTACAAACTGCCTTAGGGGTGGGGTTACTGGGGCAGACTGAACTGAAGGATGCTGGCAAACCCAGGAAGCTCTCACTAGGCAGAGATGTCCTGAGGCTGAGAAGGTGATGGACACAGGCGCCCAGCAGATTCCAGTGAAGTGGCAGGCAGCCCACTGTCTAAGATGCTGATAGTGCAGGCACCATGAAAACCTAGGAGGTGCTTCAGAACACATGTGAGGAAAAGGAGAAACAGGAAGCTGGCCTGGGGATGCTCAGGAAAGTGCTTTGACCTGCTCTGCCTACGACTAATCCACTGGATCACGGGTAGCCCTGGCCCTGTCCTATACTGGCTGGCTAGGATTTCTCGGGTGCAGGGAAAGTCAAACAGGAGTGTCACCTGCTAACCTTCCCTTACATGCTATTACAGCTGGCTCTTTGTGCTCCGAGGCAGTGAAGTGCAGGGGACCGAGAGGCTGGCGTGGGGCTGGCATCCTTCAGGGCCTTGTTTCCTGCCTCTGACCCAGGCCAAGTCACCTGCCCTCTCTGTGCTCTATTCACAAAGACGGTGCTGGCCTGCACCTCACCTGGGAGTCCCAGTACCAATGACAAAACAAGATCTCAGAAGCTTCCTGCCTGGATGTGATGAATAAAAACTTTCTTCAAGAAGAAAGTCTGAGGGAGCAGCCATGGCACATATCCTTTGCCATCATGAAACATGAAGAAGGAGCCTCTTTGGGATGGAGATGATAATGGGAACAGTGACTTCCGGTCACAGAGGCTGGAGGAATGGGTAGCTTCAATCTCGAATGAGAAGACAGGCTGAAGATGGGAAGACACTGATGACAATCACAGCAGCTCCAGACATGTTCATCTAAATGAGCTACTGAACAGAATCAGAAGGACTTTGGTTACGATTTCTTGGAGAAGTAAAGCTCTGCACAGTCAAACTGCCAAATGAAGAGACCCCAAAGCCCTGGAATCATCTGAACCATGGATCTAACACACTTGGAAAAAAGGGACACGTGGCAGGTAAAGAAGGCCAGCGCCTCTGTGGAAGACAGATTCACCCGTGAAACACTGCAGGATGAGGCCTAGCCAGGGCCACTGCCCCTCAGGAAACCCCACTGAGTCAGAACATTTCTAGAGCAGTGGCCTTTTCTCATCCTCTCTTGTGGCTGACCCACCACATCTGGAGTCTACCATGTCAGCACTCAACATATTCTGTGAGAAAGCACTGCGGCCTCATAAGGAGCTGACAGAAAATCTGCCGTGAGGTGGCGTCATTTCTGAGAGTCTCCCCAAGGGGCCAGATTCCCAAAGAACAGAGAAGTGCCCAGACAGTAAAGCAGGCTTAGCTTAAAGGAGACGATCATGAGGAGGGCCCACACGTGTCTCTTCTCCGATCTCCATGAAACCTTCGTGTTATCTCAGTGTCAGACTCGTTTGGCAGAGCACACCCTTCACAGGCGCAAGAATGGGCTGTTTTCTAGGTTCCAATGCTCTTTCATTAGACTTTCTTGCTTTTGCTTCTGCCAGATCTTTATTCCTTTATCATGAAATATTTAAGTGGCAACTGTGTATTGCAGTTCATGCCAAATACAACGGCCACCAAACATATTTTTTCTTAAAAAAAAAAAAACTGAGCAATCATCTTCTTCCACCCATTTCTTGAGGCTGGAAACGATCCCTCCTCCTTTCTTCCCATCATGATACTGCTCCTACCTTACATTATACTGATTCTCAGGGGAGGCCCACAGGAAGGGCAGTCTGCCATGGGGTCTGGCACACAGCAAGCGCTTCCTAGGATTACTGCTGACCTCACTGGGACACGGTGTACTCCTTTTGTACAATGTGCAGAAATGGAGGCTTCCTCCATTTAAACCAGGTGTGACTATGCTGACTCTGAATCCTCTAAGTCAGTCTTGAGGCTATTTATTATTATTATTATTTTGAAAACATATGCACCAGCAGACACCAAGAACAAAGACAGGAAATACAAGTTCCTGGCCCACAATCCTCCAGTATCCCCACACACTGGTTAGCCATAACACCCATGTACAGTGCTAGGCAATGGAAGAGAGCCGATGGGAAAGAGGGAAAATCCTGTCCTCAAGAAGCTTCCAGCCCAGTGGGGAAAAGGACACACACACAGTGGTGACATTCAACGTTCCCAGGCTCTTTGGTAGAGCTGGGCACTTGCTAATGAGGTTGCCCAAGAAGATTTCCAATGTAAGCAGCTACAGGAAGTCAAAGGCATGGTATCCCCCCTGGGGCTCTCCCCTGCCTCAGGAAATCATAGCTAATCTTCAAGACCTAGTTCATGCACCAAGGCCTCCAGGAAGCCTGCCCTGCCTTCTTCTTGGAGCTCTCAGAGCACACTCTCTCATGTGCTCAGCACAATCAAATGTTACCAAGGTATCTGTGGGTGTCTTACTAACCCTACGAGAAACTTCCTGAAAAATGGGAGTAGACTTTTATTTGTGGTTACATCACTCTCAGGACCTTGCACTACATTTCACATACAATGCTGAACCCATGCCTCCCCTGATGGCCCACCACATCTAGGAAGGCTCCAATCAAGATTCCTTGTACTATCTGGCTATTTCACCCCAGCAGCCCTGCCTCTGCACACATACTTCCTCGTCACCCCTTTTCAGTTCTAGAATCAAGATCAAATAATTGCCATGGCTACTGTGCTATGATTCCATCCATTTCTACATGTTTCCAAGTCAAAATATTCTCCCACCTACCTCTCTTCTGTTTCGTTTCCCTTCTCTGTCCCACCAGCCCACTCCTCCAAAGACATATTTTACACTGTTTCTGAACAATCCTTTGAAGGACCCTCAATTGGAATTCTTAAGACGGGTATTTGTGTCAGGGAGGAGCTAGGGAAGGGGCCAACAAAAGCCCGAGACAATTTCCTCAAGGTAACGCCGTCCCCTCTCTCTGGCTTGGTTAACTCCAGGCCCAGCTCCTGGTCCCTGTCAGTGTGAGGCCGAGGCAGCAGTGGACCACCAGGGGTTGGATTTATGAAACGAGACAGGATGCTGGCCACAGACTGTGCCTTTAGTTCATAGTACCTGCTAATGTGATATCAGAAGCACAAACACCGCTTACATAAACCTCAAGATTTCAATTTGATGCCTAGTGTGCAAAAACCAGCCTCAGACTGAACTGAGAACAGCCAGCTCAAGCAAACCGCCAGGCCGGCAGCAGAGAGGCTGAAGGCATCACTTTCTGTTTTATATATATCTACCTGAGCATCTGAATATATGATGGATGGCCACATAGAGAAATATGGCTACTAGAACTCAAAACACACCTGGAACTTTTATAGAAATGAATTATTTATGAAAGACAATCTTTACTCATGAAGATGAAAATAATTCAGGGAAGGGGGCAGCCAATGGTTGAAATCCATTCCCTAAGAACTTATTTGGTGCCAAGCTACTCCTGCACTAAGTTCCAGCAGTACAGACACAGGTGTGAAATCCCCCTTGCCTTCAATAGCAGAGACCCCACCTCTGGGAGGCTGGGGGCCAAAGATGGCAAGTCCATAGGATAGTGAGCTGACTCATGACGGAGTGACTGATTTATTCCTTCCAGAAAAGCAAGGGACAGAAACGCCTCAGTAAGAACATTTGTTAGGCCTCCACTATGGCACAGAGGAAGGAGACCATGGAGTCACCAGACCGGAAGGGCAGAAGCACAACTGTGCCACTGCACAGCCAGCTTTTAAACTGATTTGTACCCAATGTCCACCAGTCTGTAGCCAGAAGTACTTTCTCTGTGCCTGTCTAGCCTCAACATTTCACTGGCCCAGTGAAGCCCATTTTCCCTCTCTCATGGCTAGTTTGACCAAACCCTTCACTATGTCATAGATGCAGTGCTGAGGGAGATGGGGGCACCATGGAATCCAACACCCTTCCAGCAGAAAAGGAGAAAATGGAGGTCCGGTGAGGCCTGGTGCCTGGGCTGTGGTCAGGACTGGAGCCCAGGCCCTCCTTGCCCCTGACTCAGCACATGCAGTGTGGAGTATTGGAGCTGTCCTCTGTGCTACTTATGGATCTCTAGCAGCCTAAACAGCAATGCTTCCATTCTCCCAAGCAGGGGGCAAGGCAGCAAATAACCATTACCCAATGGCTATCAAATAGCACAGCAACTCCCGGTCTCTAAGGTTGGCTTGGGTGGGCCCGGCCAGAGAAGGGAAGAAGACAAATGAAGTGGGGAGGGGCAGGAGCCAGGGCACTGCCCCTGCCTTGCCCCTCCCCCCCCCAATAAAGTGGCCTCTTCTTCAGCTGAAATATCCCAAGGTCCCACCTCTCCTCTCAGCTATTTCCAACTCTTAAATCGTTTCCATTGCTGGCCATGGCCCATCTCCACATTCTCCACAGCTGAAGGAAGAGTCACCTGGGCTCCAATTTGCCCCAATTATTTGATTGATAGATAACGAGTCAATGTTCGGCCGTTCTTAGAAGTGATGCACTTCCAGCCGCTTCCCGCTGCTCTGGTGACTGAGCAGGAGGCCCAGACTTGTCCCTGACCTGTTTCTACAATTCCCACCGGGCCCTTCCTGCACACTGCACTTTTTGTTCCTGTCTACCTGAATTTCAAGATTTCAATGTGAAAAAATTTCAGACTAATTACATTGAATGTAATTTTACATTTTTTCTCTTATTTTCACTTATAGTTAAGAATAAATGTGTACAATCACTTATGCTGCGACACAGAATAAAGTAAGGAAAACCTGGAGAAGGAGGAGATGAGGTGACTATAATGAATGGGAGTAAAAAGATGTGAAAGGAAGCTGCATTCCGAGAAGCTGTCAGGAAACTCTCAGCCTGGGGGAGTGAGGCTCTTCGTCTTTAAGTGCTAGCAAGAAGGAAGGGTGTGTGGTGTATCTATGGTGTGTGTGTGTATGTGTATGTGTGTCTATGAGGTGTGTGTATGTGTGTGTGTGTCTATGGTGTGATATATGGGGTGTGTGTGTCTATGGTGTGTATATATGGGGTGTGTGTGGGGTGTGTGTGTCTATGTAGTGTGTGTGTGTGTGTGTGTGTGTGTGTGTGTGTGTGTGTGTGTGTG